>NC_081558.1:56959113-57062136 GCF_022355385.1 Mustela nigripes
TATATATATATGATGGAATACTATGCAGCCATCAAAAGAAATGAAATATTGCCATTTGCAAAAACATGGGTAGAACTAGAGGGTATTAGGCTGAGCAAAATAAGCCAATCAGAGAAAGACAATTATCAAACAGTCTCTCTGATATGAGGAATTTGAGAGGCAGGGTGGGGAGTTGTGGGGAGTAGGGAATGAAAAAAATGAAACAAGATGGGATTTGGAGGGAGACTCTTAATTTCATGAAACAAACTGAGGGCTGCTAGGGGGCGAGGGGGTAGGGATATGGGGTAGGGATATGAGGTGGCAGGGTTGGGTTATGGACATTAGGGAGGGTATGTGCTATGGTGAGTGCTGTGAAATGTGTAAGCCTGATGATTCACAGACCTGTACCCCTGGGGCAAATAACATATTATATGTTTATAAAAATAATTTTAAAAAAACACAGCCACGGGAGGTAAATTGGAAATTACAGCTTGACCCTATATAAGACTATTATCTAACAAAACAAAAAGCCAACATTCTCCACAGGATTTAAACAAGACTCAGGGACTCACAACTTTAATATTTAAAAGGTCTAACATATAACCCAAAATTACTTGACATATGAAGAACCGGGAATGCTGACCAGTTATCAAGGGGAGAGACAACCAACAGATGCCGACTCTGAAATGACTTGAATACTGGAATTATCTGATGAAAACTTTAAGACAATTATAAACATTCTCCAATATGTAACTAAGCATTCTTGAAACAAATGGAATAGAGCCAGTCTCAGCAAATGGAAACTATAATGAAGAACCAAAGGGAAATTTTATAACTGAAAAATATAATACCTGAAATTAAAAATTCACTGGATGATCCAAAGAACAAAATGGAGATGGCAGAGGAATGAATAAGTGATGTTGAGTATAGATCAATATAAAGTACGCAATATGAGTGGTGCCTGGGTAGCACAGTTTGGTTAAGTGTCTGACTCTTGGTTTCAGCTCAGGTTGTGATCTCAGGGTCATGAGATTGAGCCCCATGTCAGGCTATGTGCTTAGCACAGAGTCTGCTAGAGACTATCTCTCCCTCTTCTTCTACCCCCAGCTTCCAGCACACACACATTTCCCTTCCTCTCTCTCTCTCAAATAATTATTTTCTTAAAAAAGAAAGTGTGCAATCTGAACACACAGAGAAAAAAACATTGAAAATTAAAAGTAAATTGAGCCCCAGGGACCTGTGGGACAATATCAAAATGTCTAATAGTTGTACCATCAGAGTTCCAGAAGAAGAAAAGAAATTTGTAGAAAAGATATTTGAGGAGGCTGGGAAGACGGCAGAGTAGGAGGACCCTAACTGTGCCTCTTCCCATGGGTACAACTAGATAACATTCACTTCAGTGTAAATAACACATAAAATGATCTGAAGATGGGCAGAACAAACTCTAAAACTAAAGGTAGAGAAGAGACCACATCAAAGAAGGTAGGAAGGAGAAAGAGAGAGTTTGGGAGCAAGATGGACACCATCCGTGGTGAGGAAGGAGCCAGTGGTACAAAGAGCAAAAAACAGATTTGAACATTGGGGAACTCACAAGGGGAAGACAAGTCCCCATAACATTTGGCATTGAAAGCAAGAGGGGCCAAATTTCATAGGTTCTTACAACCTATGCGACTTAAAGCCTGGAATCTTAAAAATCAGCAGGCTTGGCCCTAGGAGAGCCTGGAAGGCATTAGGAAGAAGAGTCCTTGTCCCTAAAGAAGACAGCATGACAAACAACCCACGCAGGTACAGCCTAGAAGCAGCAGTTTAGAAAATGACCATGGTTGTGGGAGGGGGGAGCAGATGGGAGTCAGTGTGATTTACTCATCTCAAAGCATGTCCAAGAGGCAGGATCACTGGGAGATCCCTCCAGAAACAAAGGATCTGGCAGGCACAATTTCCTTCCCCTACCCTCCAGCATAAACCTACAGTGGGAACCAGTGCACCACTGACATAACTTGCTTACACCAAGTCCTCTGTTCCACCCCCCGCATTTTGGCAGATCTGCCTTCCCACTCATGCTTGCCTCAGTACCTACACTGCAGTCCCCTCTCCCAGAAAACTGGAGCAAACCCCACCAACACCTCATCTCCTGACCTGGGTATTTTGCTGGGTCTCAGTTCAAGTGGCAGCAGCTGTGTTGGCAGGTTTCATTGCACAAGCAGCTAGTGTACACCTAGTTAAAATGCACCCTACCCCTGCTTGGAACCAAATATTGCCCATAAGAGGCAAGGGGAGGCTCTGTAGACAACTGGACTGAAATAAGGAGCAGGACTCAACAGCAAGACCTAGGCAACACACACAGAAGACATTCCCTGGAAGGGCCAGGTCCTGGGCAACAGACACTGCACTGTGGGGCACTACAAGACCTCTTTTTCATAAGGCCATTACCTTCAAGAGCAGGAGAAGTAGTTGACTTTCCTAATGGAGAGAAACAGACACCGAGAGTTAGAAAAATTAAGGAGACAGAGAAATATGTCCAAATGAAAGAATAGGACCAAACCACAGCAAGAGAACTAAGTGAAATGAATAAAAATAATATACCTGACAGAATTTAAAGTAATGATCATAAAGATACTCACTGGATTTGAGTAAATAGTGGAGGACATAAGCGAGATCCTTGACAAGGAGATAAAAAAGAATCAATCAGAGATGAAGAACATGATAAATTTAAAATACATTTGGTGGAATTAAGAAAAAGCTAGATGAAGCAGTGGAATGAATTAATGACCTGAAAGACAGTAATGGAAAGTTACCAAGATGAGGAAATGAGACCAAAAAAGTTATGCAAATTGAGAACTCAGTGACCACATAATAACATTTGCATTATAGGGATCCCAGAAAGAGAGAGAGAAAGGGGGTCAGAAAATTTATTTGAAGAAATAATAGCTGAAAATATCCCTAATCTGGTGAAGGAAACAGATATCCAGATCCAGGAGGCATAGAGACATCCCAAAAAATCAACCCAAGGAGGCCCATACAAAGACACATAGTAATTAAAATGGCAGAAGTAGTAATAAAGAAAAAAACTTTAAAGCACCAAGAGAAAAAGAAGACAGTTACAGACAAGGGAAACCCCATGAGGCTGTCAGCAAATTTTTCAGCAGAAATTTTGCAGACCAGAAGAGACCAGCAAGATATCTTCAAAGTGCTGAAAAGCAAAACTCTGCAGCCAAGAATACTCTATCCAGCAAGGCTTTCATTCAGAATAGAAGGAGAAATAGAGTTTCTCAAACAAAAACTAAAGGAGTTTCACAACCACTGAATAAGCCCTGCAAGAAATATTAAAGGGAACTCTTCAAATGGAAAGAACACGAGTATGAAAAGTAAAAAAACACAAAGGATTTAAAATAAGCATTTCTGTAAATATCAGTCAAAGGGATTCATAAAATAAAAGGATGTAAAATATGACACCATAGGACACTAAAGCATGGAGGAGAGGGGTAGGGAGTAAAGAATGGGTTCAAACTTAAGCAACCATCAACTTAATATAAACTGTTATACGAACATAATGGTAACCACAAATCAAAACCATTAATAAATATGCAAAGAATAAAGAGAAAGAAACCCAAATATATCACTAAAAAAAATATCAAACCATGAAAGAGAAAAAGATAAAAAAGAATCAGGGAAAATCTTCAGAAACAATCACAAAAGATGTAATAAAAATGCAATAAATATAGAACCACCAATGCAAAAGTCTCAATGTAGACCTAAAGACACCTGCAGATTGAAAGTAAGGGGGTGGAGAAATATCTATCATGCAAATGGAAAAAGAAAGCTGAAGTAACAATACCTACACTGTATAAAATAGACTTTAAAACAAAGACTGTAATAAGAGAAAAAGGATACTATATAATCATAAACCAGACAGCCCTGCAAAAAGATTTAACAGCTGTAAATATTTATGCATCTAACATGGGAATACCCAGACACATAAAATAGTTAATAACAAACATAAAGGAACTAATTGATAATAATGAATTAATAGTAGGGAATTTTAACACCTCCTCTTACATTGATGTAGAGATCAACTAAACCGAAAATCAGCAAGGAAACAATGACTTTGAATGACACACCGTACCAGATGGGTCCAACAGATACGTTCAGCACATTCCATCCTAGGGTCAACTGGGTAGCTCAGTCAGTTAAGTGTCTACCTTCAGTTCAGATCATGATGTAGGGTCCTGGGATTGAGCCCCACTTGGGGCTCCCTGCTCAGTGGGACGCCTGCTTCTCCCTCTCCTTCTGCCCCTTAGCCCCCACCCATGCTCTATCTTAAACAGATAAATAAAATCTTAAAAAAAAAAAAAGAACATTCCATCTTAAAACAGCAGAATACGCATTTTTTTCAAGTGCATGCACAACATTCTCCAGAATAGATCACATGTTAGGCCACAAAACAAGCCTCAACAAATTCAAGAACATTGAAGTCATACCATGCATCTTTTCTGACCACAATGCTATGAAACTAGAAGGCAATTACAAGAAGAAACCCGGAAAGACCACAAATACATGGAGGTTAAATAACATGCCACTGAACAATGAATGAGTCATCCAGGAATTTAAAGAAGAAATTTAAAAAGTACATGGAAACAAATGAAAACAAAAATGCAAAGTTCAAACCTTTGTGAACTTTGCGAATAGCAAAAATGACATAGCAAAAATGACTGCTATGTCTATAGCAAGGCAGACCAATCTCAAGAAGTGAGAAAAATCTCAACAACCTAACCTTACACTTAAAGGAGCTAGAAAAATAACAACAAACCAAAGCTAAAGCCAGCAGAAGGGAGGATATAATAAAAGATTAGAGCAGAGAAAAAAATGATATAGAAACTAAAAAAAAAAAAATTAATGAAACCAGTTTTTCAAAAATAATCAATAAAATTGATAAGCCCCTAGCCAGACTTATCAACATAAGAGAGAGAAAGGACATAATCAAATAAAGTCCTATATAAGGGAGAGGAGACGATAACCAACACCACAGAAATACAAACAAGTACAAGAGAATATTGTGAAAACTATATGCCAACAAATTGGACAACCTAGAAGAAATAGATAAATTCCTAGAAACATAAGCTACCAAAAATGAATCAGGAAGAAAGAGAAAATTTAGACAAATGATTTATCAGCAAAGAAACTGAGCCAGTAATCACCAAACTCCCAACAAACAAAAGTCCAGGACCATTTGCTTCATAGGCAAATTCTACCAGACACTTAAAGAAGAGTTAATACTTATTTTTCTCAAACTATTTCAAAGAATAGAAAAGAAAAGAAAACTTCCCAATTCATTCTATGAGGCTAGCATTACCGTGATACCAAAACCAAATAAAGATACCACAGGAAAAGAGAACTACAGGCCAATATCGTTGATGAATACAGAATTCAAAAATTCTCAACAAAATAATAGCAAACCAAATCCAACAATACATTAAAAAAGTCATTCACCACAATCAAGCTGGATTTACTCCTGGGTGGTAAGGGTGGTTCAAAATTTGCAAATCAATCAAGGTGATGCATCACACCAATGAGAGAAATGATTAAGAACCATATGATCATTTCAATGGATACAGAAAAATCATTTAACAAAGTACAACATTTACTCATGATAAAAACCCTCCACAAAGTACATTTACAGGGGACATACCTTGATATAATAAAGACCTTATATGAAAAACCCACAGCTAATATCATTCTCAATGGTGAAAACCTGAGAGTCTTTCCCCTAAGGTCAGGAACAGACAAATATGTCCACTCTCACCACTTATATTCAACATAGTCCTGGAAGTCCTAGCCCAACAGACAACAAAAAGAAATAAACAGACAACAAAAAGAAATAAAAAGCATCCAAATCTGTAAGGAAGAAGTAAAACTTTCACTATTTACAAACAGACAACAAAAAGAACATAACAAAAAGAAATAAACATAACATTAAAAAAGAACATAACAAAAAGAAATAAAAACAATCCAAATATGTAAGGAAGAAGCAAAACTTTCACTATTTACAGATGACATGATACAATATATAGAAAACCTGAAAGACTCCACCAAAAAATCCCTGCTAGAACTGCTGAAGTCAGGAGACAGAGAAATACATCCAGATATAAAACCGGATATAAAAGGATATAAAGGATATAAAACCAATGTAAAGAAATCCATAGGGGCACCTGGGTGGCTCAGTGGGTTAAACTGCTGCCTGTGGCTTGGGTCATGATCTCAGGGTCCTGGGATCAAGCCCCACATAGGGCTCTTTGCTCAGCAGGGAGCCTGCTTCCCTCTCTCTTTCTCTCTGCCTGCCTCTCTGCCTACTTGTGATCTCTCTCTGTCAAATAAATAAATAAAATCTAAAATGTAAAAAAAAGAAATACATTGCATTTCCATACACTAATAATGAAGCAACAGAAAGTGAAATTAACAATCCCACTTACAATTACACCAAAAACAATAAAATAAGAAAAAACTTAACCAAAGAGATAAAAGCCTTATATTCTGAAAACTATAAAAACATAAAAATGTTGGTTAAAAAAAAAATCCAATATAACCCAAAGACATGGAAAGACATTTCATGCTCATGGAGTGGAAGAACAAATACTGTTAAAATGTTTATACTATCCAAAGCAAACCACACATTTAATGCAATCCCTATCAAAATGCCAACCACATTTTTCACATAACTAGAACAAACAATCCTAAAATTTGTATGAAACAATAAAAGACATCAAATAGCCAAAGCAATTTTGAAAAAGCAAAGGAAAGCAGCAGGCATCACAATTCTAGACTTTGAGTTTTATTACAAAGTTGTAGTAATCAAAACAATATTGTACTGGCACAAAAACAGATACACAGATCAATAGAACAGGATAGAACAGATACATCAACAACTATATGGCCAATCTTTGACAAAGCAGACAAGAATATCCAATGGAAAAAGACAGTCTGTCAACCAATGGTGTTGGGAAAACAGGACAGCTACATGCAAAAGAATGAAACTGGATCACTTTCTTACACCACAAACAAAAACAAAACCAAAATGGGTTAAAGACCTATATGTGACACTTGAAACCATAAAAAATCCTATATGAAAATAAGGCAGTAACTTTTTAACATTGGTTGCAGCAACTTTTTTCTAGATATGTCTCCTGATGCATGGGAAATAAAAGCAAAAATTAACTATTGGGACTACATTTAAAAAAAAACAAACTTCTGCATGAGGAAGGAAACAATTAACAAAACTAAAAGGCAACCTGTGGAATGGGAGAAGATATTTGCAAATGATATAATGGATAAAATTATCCAAAATATATAAAGAACTTATACAACTCAACACCCCCCACCAAAAATAATGCAGTTTAGAAATGAGGAGAAGACACGAACAGACATTATAGTATGGCTAAAAAACAGTGGTGTCTGGGTGGCTCAGTCAGTTAAGCATCTGACTCAATTTCAGCTCATGTCATGATCTCAGGGTTGTGAGACTGAATCGCATGTCAGGCACCACCTTGAACATGAACTCTGCTTAAGATTCTCTCTCTCCTTCTCCCTCTGTCCTTCCCCCCACACTCACACACTCCCCACCACCCCCCCCAAAAAAGAATGGCTAAAATAAAAAACACAAGAAACGATGGGTGTTAGTGAGGATGTGGAAAAAGAGGAACCCTCCTGCACTATGGGTAGGAATGCAAACTGGTGCAGCCACTCTGGAAAACAAAATGGAGGTTCCTCAAAAAGTTAAAAATAGAACTACCCTATGACCAAGCAAGTGCACTACTAGGTATTATCCAAAGAATTAAAAAAGAAAAAGTAATTCAAAGGGATACATACACTCTGATGTTTATAGCAGCATTATCTAAATTATGGAAGCAGCACAAGTGTCCATTGATAGATGGATGGGTAAAGAAGATGTGGTAATATACATACAATGGAATATTATTCAGCCATAAAAAATGAAATCTTGCCATTTGCAACAACATGAATGGAACCAGAGAGTACAATGCTAAGCGAAATAAGTCAGAGAAAGATAAACATATGATTTCACTCATATGTGGAATTTAAGAAACAAAACAAATGAGCAAAGCGAAAAAGAGAAAGTCAATGCAAGAAACAGAATCTTAACTTCCAAGGACAAATTGATGGTTCCTAAAGGGGAGGTCAGGGGGATGGGATGAAATAAACACCCTTTTTCCTATTTCTCCTGCTAAGTATGGATGCTTTCAACTCTGGGATTTATATATAAAACAAACATAACAAGACTCAGAAGGATGGAGAGATGAAGGTTAAGGACTGTGATGAATTCTCTGGGGTTTCTACTTGCCTCATACGTTCTAGACTAAGTGCTAGAGAAGACAGAAACTCAGAAATGTTAATGGGATTTGGGGGGGGGGGAAATCCCCCCAAAGTCTGCTCTCTCCAGCCAAAGAAACAAGAATGGGGCAGCTTAGTGAGCCAGAAAACTTTCAGGCAAGCACCATGAAGGAAACCAGCCCCAACTCACTCCCATAAGCAAAGTCAAATGGAAAACCCAGATTTCTACCCTTGCCCGACTGTAGCAATTCCCCTCACTTGGGTGGCATGAGAAAAGATCAAGTGGGGAGTCGAGGATTTCATCCCTGCCCAGCAGTAACAAGGCATCAAGGGAGGCAGAGTGGAGGCCAAAATCGTGCCTCACCATCCAGTACTTATGTGGCCTCTGAACCACTGTGGTGGTTAGCCAAGGTCATGTGGTAGCAAGGCTAGCTAACCCTAGGGCATGGTTGTTGGGTGGCGAACCTGGACTGCCACCTCCACCTGACAGGAATAAGACAGCATTCCCCTTCTTCCACTGGCAGAAGATTTAAAACATAAGACTTAAATAGGATCCAGGGTCTCATAACTTAATATCTAATATGTCCAGGATATAATTTAAAAATCATTTATCATAGCAAGAACCAGAGAAATCCCATCTTAAATGAGTAATGACAATCAACAGATGCTAACACCAAACTGACACATCTTGGAATTGTTTGGAATTTTAAAGCAAGCATGAACATGATTTAAAGCAAGTATGAACATGACTGAATCAAATGAAAAAAATTTAAAGTCTCATCAAAGAAATAGAAGATAAAAGAAGAACTAAATGGAAATTTTAGAATTGAAAAATATAATACCTAAAAATTTAAAACTCAGTGGATGGGCTTAATAACAGAATGGAAGGGACAGAGAAAAGACTTGGTGAAGTTGAAAACAAAACAATATAAATTACCCGACCTGAAGAACATAGAGGAAAACAGACAGGGGCCTGTGGGATGTAACAATAAATTAACATTCATGACACTGGAGTCATGAGAGCAGGAAAAGGGTAGTGCTAGAAGGTACTTCAAGAAATAATGGTGGGGCGCCTGGGTGGCTCAGTCAGTTAAGCATCTGACTCTTGATTTCACCTCAGGTCATGATCTCAGGGTCCTGGGATCAAGCCCTATGTCGGGCTCCACGCTCAGCAAGGAGTCTGCTTTGCTCCCTGTCTCTCTCCCTCTGCCCCCCATCTCCTGCTCTCTTTAAAATAAATAAATAAATAAATAAAATATTTTCTTTAAAGAAATAATGGCTAAAATTTCCCAAATTTTGCAAAAGACATAAACTTAAGTTTCGGAAAACTGAGTGAACCCAACAGGATAAACCCCGAAAAAATCCACACCCAGACATCAGAGTCAAACTTTCAAAAACCAGAGACAAAGAAAAAAAAACTTGAAAGCTGCAAAGATAAGTGCCACCCAGCACAATGGGAAGTGGCACAACTTTTTTCAAATGCTGAAGAAAAAGAAATGTCAACCCCAAATTCTAAATTAAGTGAAGCTATCATTTAGGAATTGAGGAGAAATAAAGACATCTCAAAGAAAAACTAAAGAGAATTTGTTGTCATAACATCTACCCTAAAAGAATGACTAAAGGAAGTTCTTGAAACAGAAATAATTTAAAAAGCAAAAAAAAAAAAAAAAAAAAAAAGGAAATCTTGGAACATCAGAAAGGAAAAAAAGAACATTAGAAAGAGCACATTTATAGGTAAATATAATACATTTTCCTTCTCCTCTTGAGTTTTCTAAATTACATTTGACCATTGAAGCAAAAAATCAAACATCTTGAAGTGGTTCTCAGTCTATACAGAGGAAATATTTAAAACAATTATAAATGAGATAAGGTCAACAGATTTGGAGGAAGATAAGGTTTCTATACTTCACTCAAACTGGAAAGATGTTGACACCAGTAGACTGTGATAAGTTATGTATGCATAATATAATTTCTGGAGCAACCACTAAAACCCTATACATTCAAAAATACTACAGAGAAATCAAAAGAGAATTCTAAAAAGTTTCAAAGAACACACAGGAACACAGGAAAAAGAAAACAAAGAAACAAAAGAAACAGAAAATAGAAAACTAATATTAAAATGGCAGACTTAAGCTCTAAAATATCAATAATTGCACTAAATGTAAATGGTCCTAAAAAACAATTAAAAGTAAATAAAAAATGGCTTCGCTAAATGCAAGGGCATTATGCTGAATGGGGAAGGGGAGCCAATCTCAAAAGGTCATACTGGATGTTTCCATTTATATAACTGTCCATTTCCTAGGACTGCCATAATAAATTACCATGAACTGGGTGGCTTAGTATAACAGAATTTCATTGTCTCATGGTTCTGGAGGCTTTAAGTGCAAAATCATGTCAGCAAAGCCATGTTCCCTCAGAGGTGCTAAGGGAGCATCTTTCCTTGCCTCTTCCAGCTTCTGGTAGCCCCAGACATTTCCTGGCTTGTGACAACATAAGTCTACTCATTACATTGCATTCTCTCTACATCTTTTCATTTAGTCTTCCTTCTGTCTGTGTCAGTTTCTACATCCAAATTTCCTTTTTTCATAAGGACATTGGTCATACTGGATTCTGATGACCTCATTTTAACAAGATTAACTCTATAAAGACCCAATTTCTAAATAAAGTCACGTTCTGCGTCACTGGAAGTTAAGTGTTCAACATAACTTTCTGAGAGAACACAATTCAATCCGCAAAAATGACATTCTCAAATTGACAAAATTATAAAGATGGAAAACATATTAGTGCGTAGGGATAATGCAAGGTTACAAAGCAGTTGTGACTATAAAAGGGGAGCATGAGAGGTCTTTGTGGTGATGGAATAGTTCTGTATCTTAAGTGCAGTGACAATTACATAAATCCATGCATGTGATAAAATGGCAGAGAACTACACACACACATTTATCAATATTCTGACTTTGATATTATACTGTTGTTACATAAGACATAGCCACTGGGGTGAAAAAAAACAGGTGAAGGGTACTTTCTCTGAATTTTTATTTCAAAATGGAAGTATAATATATGGATATGGATATGCCCACACTAAGACACCTAATCAAGCAGTTTTTGAAAACAGAAAGAAGATTCTACTGCTTTGAGAAAAGAAAAAATCTCATCCAAAGGTTCAACATGGAACATAAAACATAATGCCTTCAAAACTGAAGAAAAATGAGAATTCTCTACCCAGCTAAACTATTCATCAAGAGTAAGGGTAGAATAAAGATATTTTCAGACACATGAGACCTCAAAACAAGTATCTCTCATTAACCTTTCCTCAAGAAGCTATAGGAAGATGTGTTCCAGCAAAACCAGGCAGCAGACAAAGCAAAAGGAAGACAGAATCCAGGAGACAAGGATCCCATCAGAAGAAGAAGAAGGAAACTTCCAGGGTAAATATCAGTGCTAAACCCAGTTCGTTCAAAATGAGTGAGCATCTACATGAGCACTGCTCCTGTCTCCATGAAGCCTGGGGACTCTTCTGATGGGAGGCTCACTACCTGCACTGGAAAGACATCTGTGGTGTAGTGGGGAGACATTGAGAGTTAGTAGCTCCTAAACCCAGGAACCTGATCTCTCATATCTCGTTGTGAGAGCCTAAATGGTGAAATAGGGATGATAATACATCTCACAGCAGGCCATTGTTGGGAATTAGAGATGACATGTAATGGGCAACCGGATGGGAAAAAGAGCTCTCCAACCAATTTTTCTGACACAATCTTACCTCTAGTTCATGGAAGGGAACAGGTTGTGACGGAAGGCAGGAAACACACTTGATCTTTATGGTCAAGGGATTTAAGTCCTGCTTTTGCTCCTCAGTCATGATAGGACCTTCTGTTTTTAAAGTCAAAAAACAATCTAAAATGCTGGCAGACTTCCCCCTACCACGACTCACAATAGTTTGCCATCCTGGAGGGGTCAGGAGGGAAATACAGACAGTGTTAGACTGTGACTCATGACAGCTCCAAGACAAGTACAGAGGGATCAGGCAACCTGAGAAGAGCCAATGATAAATTATAACCAAGAGAAGAAAACTAAAAAAAAACAAAAAAACAAAAAACAACAATTAGCAAACACCTACTGTCCGCACATTATATGTGGTTTTCTCAAACTGAGGTCCCATAAGCTCCCTAAGAGAATTGTTGTGATTTTTTTAAAAGAATTTTTATTTATTTATTTGACAGACAGAGATCACAAGCAGGCAGAAAGGCAGGCAGAGAGAGAGGAAGAGAAGCAGGCTCCCTGCTGAGGAGAGAGCCCGACGCGGGGCTCGATCCCAGGACCCCGCGATCATGACCTGAGCCGAAGGCAGCGGCTTAACCCACTGAGCCACCCAGGCGCCCCTAATTGTTGTGATTTAATCTTGATGGCCATCTTGTAATTTAAGCATTTCCTGAATCATCTATAGGGATACTGATGCTTAGGTAGGACCCTCAAGCAGTCAGATTTACTGGGTCTGGGATGTAGCCTCCACTCTAGGGTTTTTAAAAGCTCTCCAGGCAGGACACCAGGGTGGCTCAGTGGGTTAAGCATCTGCCTTCAGCTCAGGTCATGATCCCAGGGTCCTGGGATAGAGCCCCGCATCGGGCTCCTTGCCTAGCAGGGAGCCTGCAGCATCCCCTGCTTGTGCTGTCTCTCCCTCTCTGACAAATAAATAAAAAATCTTTACAAATAATAAATAAAACTAAATACAATTTAAAATGCAGTTCCTTCATCACAGGAGTCACATTTCAAATGCCTAGTACATGTGTAGCTATGAGCTGCTCGACCAGACCACACATCTCTGGAGCATTTCCATCACCACAGAAAGCTCTTCTGGGTGGTGCTGCTTCAGGCAATGACTTTAGAAGAGAAGACGTTCGAAAGCACGGAATGCCAGGGTCTCTGTTGTGGCGGCCAGTGGTGCTGCGTTAACGGGTGTGGTCCAAGCAGAGAAGCGCAGCTCCAGACGTAGAACACAACTGGTACAACAGAGCTGGATTGAGCACAGCACACTTCCGGGTAGGGCCGTGTTGCAGCAGCGCAACTAGGGAAAAACGCGGGTAAACGGAGCCACTGTGTGGGGCACACATAGCTGGGAGAATCTTTTTCTCGTGAAAGGGGTCCATACCAGGTGGAGAAATAATGAATGGTGTTGGGGGTTGGGGAGAGGTCAAATCTTCCATTGTACAAGCAGAGAGGCCTAGGCTCACACCGTAGTCACGTGACCTACAACAAGTCAGAGGTTCTGTGGGGCTTCCTTTCTTCATATGGGCAGAGATTCCACCGTGCTTAGGGTGATTAAGACGGTATATGTACACGAAGGGGCTGGGAACACCACCTAGCATGTAGTGGGCACGCAGAAAGATCAGCTCTGCTCCTTTCACAAGGTTTGTAAATGTATTTCTAGGGCACACGAAAGCCCAGTCACTCACACTCGGAAAGAGGTTCCCTTCCAAAACAAGTTATGGGCCCCAGGTGTGCGGCTGAGCCCACTGGCGTGACCATGGGGCCATGTGCTCCTGCTGGGGACAGCTCTCAGGGCTCCCACAGCTTTCTCTTCAACAGAGCTGACTCGTCAAGGCCATAACTAATCATGACTTGTATTCTATAACTCTGTAAACCTTTTTGTGAAAAAGACTGCCCAGTA
The DNA here is from genome assembly GCF_022355385.1 of Mustela nigripes. NCBI lineage: Eukaryota > Metazoa > Chordata > Mammalia > Carnivora > Mustelidae > Mustela > Mustela nigripes. Next base: position 56,973,098 of record NC_081558.1, read on the forward strand.
TGGAAGAAATCTCCACCACCAATGTGCACTCAAACCGCCATTCAGTGAGGGAGGGCTCAGCCAAAATTCCAGGGTAGGGTTTCACAACTTCAAAACCACAGATACTCGGGGACAGAGAATTCTCGGCTGTGGGGACCATCCACTGCTTTATGGAACAGCAGCATCCCTCCGCTCCCATCTGTGACAACCAAAAAACCTCCTCAAATGACCAAATGTCCCCCTAGGGGCACAAGTGCCCATGCTGAGAAGCCCTGCTCCGGAGTAAGAGAAGAGGAGCCTGGGAACGGACCCCGCAATGAGCGTTCATCTACACCGGCCAGACCTCAGTGTGCATTAAAGTCCTGGGTCCTCTAACAGCCCTGTGTGGCAGCTTCCATCTCTGCTTTCTAGACAGAGAAGCTGGGATCCAGAAATGTTCAGAAAGCATCCCAGGTCCCTCAGCTAAGAAGTGTGGAACGCATGTCCAAACCAGTCCTGCCTGGCAACACTTGGCCCCTCCACTATGCAACAAAAATCAAGAGATCATTCCACAGTCCTTTTAGAATCGTAATGGGTTACTGGCCAATCAATATTCACCACTAAGGGATGCAAAGCCTAGGGCCTAATTCGAAATCAAAGATGATGAGCAAAAATTATCATGCTGGTTTTAGAATGATCTTATGCTGTTATTTTATGGCAAAAACAAACATCCAGTTGGCCTGCCAAGCCAAGGCCCTTCTTAGCTGAGGACCATAAACCGTGATATCGGTATAAGGAAGGAGGCTTGTCTTTCTTTCTTGCTGGAGGCCCAGCACCCTGTATCCAGCCCACCCAAATGTTCTGACAGAAGCGGCTCCAATTTGGTAACCTCTCTGATTCCTACTATGTGCAAATTTATGCACCTTATCTCACGTGACCTTTATTGCAGCCCTCCGGGGTAGAAATCCTCCCTCCATTCTACAGATGAGGATATGGAACTGAAGGACTCAGAGGAAGTGGCCAACTTGCTGGGCAGTGGCTGAGTCAAGATTCAAAGTCTGCCACTGGTGCTCTTGGAATCACTGAGCCATTACAGGGCCGTGACGGCAGTTTTGGGGGGCGGGGGGGGCGGGGCGGCAGACACCTCTGGGCTTCACCCTGCTGGAAAAAGTCACGCCAGGCTGTTTGAGACCATCTGAGCTTCTCCTTCCTCCCATAGCAAAATTAAGAAGCAAAATCAACCTCGATCTAAAGTCAACAGGTCACCCGGAGCTCACCCACCTCTAGGCACCAGTTTCTCTTGGGGATTCAGCCCACAAGGTATGCCCCAGAGATGTGTGCCCCGAGCAGGAGCTTGAAACCCCGGTGTGGAGGCTGGCTCTTCCTCGACCACAGCCTGAAGGGGGGTAAGCATCTCTGAAAACTCACTTCTCTAGAAAAGACTCCATTGCTCCAGGAAAACTAAGACAGCCTGAATTCAAGGCCCAACTTCTGGTGAAAGCTGATTTTCAAAAATCCATTTAAAAAGGAAAACTGAAAAGTTAATGGTATTTCCTCAAAAAACGTATAGCTGTCAATACAAGAGCTTGTGAGCATTCGATTTTCCTGGAACCTGTGTAACGTTTATGGGGTAAACCGCAAGCCACTGCAATGGTTTGGGCCGGCTCAAGACAGTAGCCTAAATTTCTGCAGATTTGCCAGTAGAGGGCGCACATTCACCCTAATAGCCAACCACAATCCCCCTTCCACCCCGCCCCCAACCATGAAATAAACTGGAAACTATTTTCTCTGAAAAGAAAGAGGGTTATCCCTCCATATTACTATTTTAAAAACAAAGTCATGTAATTTTACCCAAAATACATGATGAGCTTTCCATTATCAAGACCTAGGGATATAACACACATACCTACTTATTATTTGTCCAACCGTAGATAACCTAGTTTCCAAATTGTGATCAATCTTACAGAGCAAGAGAACGGAACCCCAGTTCTGCCCCTGAGCTATGTGATCCCAAGTAATTGCTTTGCCCTCTCCAAGTTTTGGTTCCTCACAGAACCAAGCGCGGGCACCCCGACAGCACTCCTGCAAGCTTACTGGGAGGCTCAGAGTTTGCGATGAGCAGTACAGGACCGGAGGGAAACACTGGCGCCTTCCCCCCTTTCCTCTACTAGATGCTTTCAGAAACATCTGCAAGAAAGTGCTTACAAAAAGCAGCATCTTATTTAGCAAACAAAATTAGCACAATTACTTTCACCAGTTTCTTCGGAATCAGGCCTGAGTTCAAACCCTGGCATTGCCCCTACTTGCTAGGTGATCTCGAACAATACATCTGATCTCTCTGTGCCTCCTTGTCCTCCTCTGTACAACAGAGAAGCTTACCTCCACTTCACTGAAGTGACTGTGGGCATGAAGCTAGCGGGCACCCTGTTTATGGACATTCTAGCCACATGGGACAAAACAACCAAGACCCGCTGGGACCAGGGGTGGCCACCTGCGAGGAGCGGCATCACCGCCAGCTCGGTGGAGAAGGTACCGTGCTTCCAATCTCCTTCCATCTTGAGGTCAGTTTCCTCCTCTGTTTGAGATTTCTTCCCTCTCTTCTGGCTCTTCTTTCTCCCCTCTGAGTCTTTCCTTTTAACTGTGAAATCAAAGGAAGGAAACAAGCGTTCCCAGGAGCTCATATCCAAGCTCCCGTATGTGAATGCATACGTGCTACAGAGACTCAAAGAGGTTCTGGAAGACCCTGGAAAGCGGAGGTCATCCTTTATGCTGCCACCCTTCCCCAGCAACCAGAAGAGGTGTTCACATGTAGATGACAAAGTGGTTGTCAGTTACATGCAGGAATAACATGAGGGCCGTCCTGATCTCCCAGCCGGTCCACTCCGAGAACATGGGCAGAGGGGGCCAAGGTTGGATGAAGAGCAACATCACCACATACCAAACTCCTCCCCCAAGTCAGCTCTTAACCACAGTATAGGGCTGAGGTTTGGGCTTTGAAGTCAGACCACCAAGGTTCTGGAACCACGTCTCCCCTTCCTTAACCATCCTGAGCCTCAGTCACCTCACCTATAGAATGGGGACAGTACTGCCTACCTTGTAGGGTGTTGAAAAGAGTAAATGAGCAAAGGTACATAAAATATTCAGCTCTGTGCCAAGCTCAAATGCAGGGGTGGGGGAGGAGACAATAAGACATATGTATATCTATGGTAATTAAAGCCATGAGCTATTTGTTCCATGATACAAAGACCAATGGAACAGACTACAGAAAGCCCAGAAATACACTGCACACACAGGGGACTTAACAGATGCCAGGGTGGCATTTCAGATCAATGAGAAAGGACGGACTAGTCAATTAATTATACTTTCCATCTGGAGGCAAATGAAATTATCGGGCACCTCATGCCATAGGCAAAATGAAAGGCAGACTAACGGTGGAAAACAAAAAACTTCAAACTAATTAGAAGAATACACAGGAGACTCTACTGATGTCCGGATGAGGAAGGATTTCTTAAACATCACAGAAAGTACAAACTGGAAAGGAATAGTTACATAACTAGTGTGCAAAACCAGCACACATAGAGTAAATGGGTAACTTACAGACCCCGGCCTATGGTGTTTACAGGGTACGTAAGTGATCACACATAATCATCAGAAGATGTAAAGAATAAAGCTTCTGAATCCATAAGAAAAAAATGTAAAACCTAGAGTTGCCTGGGTGGCTCAGGCGGTTAAGCATCTGCCTTCAGCTCGGGTCATGATCTTGGGATCCCGGGATCAAGTTCTAAGCCCCCAAGATGGGAACCCTGCTGAGGAGGGAGTCTGTTTCTCCCGCTCCCTCAAATTTCTCCCTTTCTCTCAAATAAATAAATAAAATCTTTAAAAGAAAAGCTTAGAACTCAACAGAAAGGGGTGCCTGGGTGGCTCAGTGGGTTAAGCCTCTACCTTCGGCTCAAGTTATGATCTCAGGGTCCTGGGATCAAGCCCCACGTCCGGCTCTCTGCTCAGCAGGGAGCCTGCTTCCCCCTCTCTCTCTGCCTGCCTCTCTGCCTACTTGTGATCTCTGTCAAATAAATAAGAAAATGCTTAAAAAAAGGGAAAGAAAAAGAAAAGTAAGCCAAGAAGCAGGAATAGCCAATTACTTAAGATTATAACCAAATAAGCACAGGAGATGCTTTCGAGTCCACAAGGAATCAGGAAGTAAGCCCCTGACCATGCCAAGCATGACTGATAACAGGGAAAACCTGGAATTCTCAGGACTTCTGTCAGGAGAGCACATAGGTACAACCCAGAGAATAAAAACCAGCAATACCTCCTGAGGGGTGGAGGTGCGTTTCCCATGCCCTTTGACCCCACAGGGCAAATGCCCTAGGCTCTGTAGCACAGACACACAGAGACCTGCACAAGAATGATCGCTATCACTGTGTTGGTGATGGTGGGAAATTGGAGACGACTCAAATGTCTCTCAGTGGGGAGTCCATGGGTGTATTCCTTGTGGACTGGAAAGCATCTCCTATGCTTATTTGGTTATAATCTTATGTAATGTGGCTATTCCTGCTTCTTGGCTTACTTTTCTTTTTCTTTTTCTTTTTTTAAGGATTTATGGGCACAGCCCTCCAATGGGGTCCTCTATAGAATTTACAAGGAAGGAGTTTGGACTTACACATGTGGACACAAATAAACCTCAAAAGTCAAGCTGAATGCAAAGAGCCAGTTGCAGGAAGATAGGTACAGTATGAAACCATTTCTGTAACTCATAAAAACAAAAATCAATACAACATTGAATGTGTCAGAAAGAATGGGGTGGAAGGGGGCACCTGGGTGGCTCAGTGGGTTTAAAGCCTCTGCCTTAGGCTCAGGTCATGATCCCAGGATCCTGGGATCGAGCCCCGCATCGGGCTCTCTGCTCAGCGGGGAGCCTGCTTCCCCCCTCTCTCTCTGCCTGCCTCTCTGCCTACTTGTGATCTCTGTCTGTCAAGTCAATGAATAAAATCTTTAAAAAAAAAAAAAAAAGAATGGGGTGGCAGGAAAGTGTCACACCAATTTCTATGTAGGATAGGGAATGCTTTTTTAAAAAGATTTTTATTTATTTATTTGAGAGAGAGAGAGAGTGAGAGCACAAGTGCAGGAGAGGGAGAAGTGGACAGCCCACTGAGCAGGGAGCCCTACACGGGGCTCAGTCCCAGGACCCTGGGATCACCACCTGAGCCAAAGGCAGATGCTTAACCAATGGAGCCACCCAGGCGCCCCCTAGGGGATGCTTCTTAAAAGCACAGGATGCAAAGGAGTCTACATGTGAACTTCTTTTTCTCAAAAAGAAAGAAGGGAGGGAGGATGGGAGGGCTGGAGGGAGAGAAGATGAGAGGGAAGTAGGAATAAAGGAAGGAAAGAAACAAAGGAAGAAAGAAAGAAGGGGAAAGAGCAAGAAAAATGAAGGAAATGTGGCAAAATCGCAACGCCTAAATTGTACATACATCGTACTTTTTGGTGTTCTCTTCTTTTTTTCTTTTTTTCAAAATAAAAAGATGGTTTGAAAATCTCATTCAAATGCTTAAAGAATATTTTTAAAAGGTGAGGCTATTTAATCTGGAAAAGAGAAAACTTTCCAAAGAGCTGACGGTGTTCTGATATGAAAGCGTGGACTAGTCTTCTAGGGCCTTGAAAAGGGAATGTGAGCAACTGTGTTTCCGATGCCTGGCAGAGAGCCCGCCTGGAGCAGTCACTTCTCTCTGCAGCTTCAGAGTGTTGAACTCGAACAGGGAAAAGTGGACTTAATGGATAAAGAGTTAAGGAAATGATTTGTACCAATTACAGCTGTATAAACAGGAATTGGGCCATCCCAGCAAGTGCACCAGTTCTAGAATATTCCACCTCATACAGGAAACCTAACTGCTGGCTGAAAAACTGGTGAAGAGAACAAGGTTAAGAAGGAAGAGGTCAGGGCACCCAGGTGGCTCAGTCATGAAGTGTCTGCCTTTGGCTCAGATCATGATCCCGGGGTCCTGGGATGGAGCCTCATATCGGGCTCCCTGCTCGGCAGGGAGCCTGCTTCTCCCTCTCCCACTCTCCCTGCTTCCGTATCCTCTCTCACTGTGTCTCTCCACGTCAAATAAATAAATAAATCTTAAAAAAAAAAAAAAAAGAAGAAGAAGAAAGAGGTCAATGTAGTAGCTTCTGAGGACCCTCGCCTCTCGGTCTGTCACCAAGATTACAGACTTCGCATGAGTGGTTCCTGCAACCTGGAATGCAATTTCCCTCATTCTACCATAAGAAGTGAAGAACTTCTTATCTTCTGAGAGTCCTTCTATAAAGCTGACTCTTAGTTTCTTCAACATACCTACCTACTCTTACCACAGCATCTATCACATAGGAAGGCAGTTATTTATTTGAAAGTCTACAGTCAACTTTAGAGATTTTATTTCCATGCTCCCCATGACATCATGAGTCAGGAGCGTGGAAGCATTGGCAGGAGTGGGAAAGGCTGTGTGCAAATGGGTGGAATGATGCAGGTAAATGAATGGGAGAAGGTGGGTTGGAATGGCTGGATGGGGTGAGACAGAATGGGTAAGTTGAAAGGGTATGTAGTGTTTTCTTACTTTCAAGTAACATGCGGTCACATATCAACAATCTTTCTGAAGTATTCTGAATTTGGAATATTTCATAATGCTTCTAAGTCTAGTTATATTATAAAATTCCAAAATCCCATCCTAACTTACTTTGAAATTTTTGCTTTTCTAACATGTTTGTTAAGCTGTTAAATGATGATCTCTCATGATGATCTTCTCCTTCCATCTCCATGCCGACTGCTGTTCCCAAAGAAAGAGCTGTTTCTCTTGAAATACTCCATCTAGAAAATTCACGGAGAGAAAAATAAATGAAGGTGAAAAAAAGCAGGGACCAGACCGAAGAATCTATTTACTGGACCAATCTGGAGTAGATTTTTATTGTATTTATTTATTTTAGATTTTATTTATTTATTTGTCAGAGAGAAAGAGAGTACAAATAGGGGGAGCAGCACGCAGAAGGAGAAGCAGGCTTCCTGCTGAGCAAGGAGCCTGATGTGGGACTTGATCCCAGGACTCTGGGATCAGGACCTGAGCCAAAGGCAGATGCTTAACTGACTGTGCCACCCAGGTGTCCCATGAGCAGATTTTTTTTTTTCCCATGAGCAGATTTTTAAGAAATGACATTGCATTCCTCTAACCAAAGCTTCTTAAATTTCAATGTGCATATGAATAACCTGGAAATGCTGTTAAAGAAAATGCAGGTATGGGTCAATAAGCCTGGGTGGACCTGACAGTCCACATTTCTAACAAGTTCCCAGTCATGCTGTTGCTGTTGCTCTGCAGACCACACTCATATTATCAATTTCTAACTAGAAATATTATGGAAAATAATATATTCTTATAAAAGCAGTCAAAGCTCTAAAATACCCAGGAATTCATTTGCAGGAATTATCCAACATCTATAGGAAGAAATTTTTTTGAACTCTATTAGAAATCATAAAGGAGGAGCTGAATTAGGTGAAAAAGATATACCATGGTCATGCATGGGAGAGCCTCAGAATGTAAAAATGTCAGTTCTTCTCAAATTAATGCATCAATTCAACACAAAAAACAATTTTTTAGAAGTCAAGATTTTTTAATGACACAGTTTCTTGGTTCTCCCCATTCCACTCTCCCAAGCCTCCAGCTGGGCCTCCTTTCAGCCTCTGGACCTCCAAGGCATCCAAGGAATCTCCAGATCCTTCTTAGGCTCTAAGAGCAATTGCACTCGTAGCAGGAAAGGCTGTGGACTTGGTACTCTGAAGTCCTAGAGTCCTGGCTTTACCAACACTCCCAAGATCCCAAGAATTCCAGTTTTAAATCTTTGAGCAAATCACTAACCACTCTGTTATGTTATAAAAAAAAAAAACCAGAAATAGTAATAATACCATCTCTCAGAGTGACCATGATGAGAATTGAGGTAAACCAACATGTGCAAAAGCACAGGGCATATCTGCGCTCATAAACACAAGCATTCCTTTCTCTGTTCCTTTAATTTCACCTGAATTGCATGAGCTCCAACTTAGCTAAGTTACTAAAAATCCACATGACTCTCGGTGAGACACTGTATGGTTTATGCAAGAGGGGGTTCCACTCCCAATCGCTGAAATAGCATAATTCCATCCTTACCGAACTGTGGAAAGTTCTTCCATTCTGAGTACCTTCTCATCTCCCTCGGGGATCTTGGGAAAAGTTTCAAACTCTGCTGGGTGAGAATATGATAATATTTATTAGCAAATGGACTTCCTGGTCCATTCTAGTTCCTTAAAGAAATGAGGGTCCTTTACCCATTTTGTAATGGCAGTCACCAAGCAGCAGTGAGCATAAAAAGGCTGGTTAATAATAAATGAGTAAATGAATAAATGCACAGACTAATGAGGATTATTTGGACAAATGGAGGCGAGAGGAAGCCACCAATTTCTTATATAACACCCCATGGAGGGTGAAAAAAAAAAGGAAAAAAGTCACTATCTATTCAGTTGTCTAATTCAGCACTGTTTACATCAGAGAATACTGAAAACACTCCCGAGGTCCCTACGTCCCCATCTACAGAGAAGCTTACAATGTCACCAGCAGATGAAAAATTATGGACTCCACAAATGGAGTTTATGCAGTTCTTCAGTAAATAGATTCTTAAGTAAATAGGAAAGTGCATGTAGGTACATATTCATCTCAGAATACAAAAGTATGTATCCAGAACAACCCTATCTATGTAAAAAAAAAAAAAAATCTTACAGCAAAGGAATTTTCCATAACATAATAACCAAAATATTATAATGTTTGTTCCTGGTGATAGAACTATAGATTGTTTTCCCTGTTTGTTTTATATTTTTCCATAGTCACTGACTTTTCTAAAAGCAAACCACACATATGTAACTTCTACGGTTAGAAAAGTTTTATAAGTCATTAAATAAAAATTAAACAAAGAAAAAGGACCAACCACAAAAAGTGATTCCTGCACTGAGAGCAGTGATGCCTTCCAGAATGAACCAGCACCAGCAGGAGTTGCTGATACAAAGGAAGGATACCAGTGTACATGCACGACACCAGCAACACCCATCTATCCCCTTCCCTGCCATTGACTTCCCCCAACTAGTCCACAAAGGTCATCTCCACTCACCACGCAAAGACTTGATGTGTTTTCCTGCTTTTTCTGCTTTATCTCGTGCATCTTCCTGGTTCCACTCCTCTTTGATGTGTGGGGCCTGTGCAGACAATCTTCTCTGATTTAAAACCAAACTTTTCACTTCTTCTAGAAGACAAGAGAAGAACCATTGACTCAAACCAATCAGAAATACTTACGGAACACCTTCTACATGTATGGCACTCTCCTAGGGCTAGAGACGGAATAGGCAGATAACAGAGGCAGGGCCCCTGCCCTGCAGGAGCAGACGCCTAGGCGCTGCTTCAAAATGCCAGGAAACCCAAACCTTAGCTGGCAATGGCTTCTTCCAAACAAGACCATTAAGTACTTGACATGAGTCCTTCCATTTGATCATGGTGCTTCACATGAAGGAAGGCACTCCCACTTCCCCTATTTTACAGGTGGGGAGTATGACACTTATGTAATTTTCCTGTGGTCAGAGAGCTGGTACTCACTGAGCCAGAACTACCCCCCAGGGCTCCTCGAAGCCAGCTAGGGAGATGAGCCCTCTCTCCTTCATTCTATCAGTACAGGACTCCGTATGCTTGTAGCAGTAACCGACATGGGAGGAATAATGAATGCAGAGAATGAAAGCTACAAGGAAGAGGTGAAGAAGAGGTGCGATTGGATTCAGTGTTGCAGGACAGGTACCGATTGTGGAGAAAGAGAGGAGGCTAAGAGCCGGCTGGGTATGGCCCCATAGCTGAAGGCAGGGCTCACAACCAGAAAACCCCTTGTGTTTTCAGGAACCAGAAGTGAAGGCGAGAATAGCGGCGAGAAAGGGGGCCTGGGGAACAAATTCGAGAATGCCTTCAAGGCCAGACTCAGAAGACGGACCTGGTTCCCCAAGCCACCAGACGGCCATAAAAAGGTGCACAACAATGGAGTGCCAAGGTCAAAGCAGGGCTATAGACAAGTCAGGGAACTGCAGCAGGAGAGAGGAGATGGAGAAGAGACCTAAATGCCGAGGGAGGAGCCAGCTGAGAGGCAGAGAGTCCCAAAGGGCCCCACAGAGGCAGGGACACCAATCAGGTGTTGGTTGGAGGGACAGCCAAGAGCTGAGGGCATAGCTGGGTCATGCATGACTCTGGGGCTTCGTGAATGACGCAGCCTTTATCCAGTAACTGAGAATCCAAGAAGCCGAGGAGATTTAATAGAGGAGGAATGTTGACTTTTGATGGGATGTTCCATTCGAGACCAGCAACAGGTTGAAAATTAACCAGTTCGGGCAGAGGACCTATAGTTCATCCAGATACATTTCCTATCCTCTCTGGAACATGAGCCAAACCTCTCAGGCTGTTGCTTCCCTCCCACAGACAAGAGTTTCAAGAAGACAGCCTTTAAGGAGAAAAAAGGACTTAAGACAACAAGCACACCAGACGCACAGAGCAATGTTAGCAATGTCTGCCTCTGGTCCAGGCATCATGTTATCTTAGTTCTTTCTCCCTTGTGCTAGTCAATTTTTAAAGGATTCTTTATTTCAGAAAGAGAGAGAGAATGTGCGTGGGGAGGGGAAGAGGGAGAGACACAGACCACCCCTTACCGAGACCATCATCCCATGACTCCAAGATCATGACCTGAGCTGAAATCATGAGGTGGACACCCAACCAAATGAGCCACCCAGGCGCTCCTGTGCTAGTCAATTTCTGAATTGTTTTACATAATGAACATACACTGCTTTCGGAAAGAAATTATTTAACATAAGAGGCAGTGATGTCAGGTGTGAGATAGGGCTTGGGGAGGACCAAGTGCAATCTTTTCAAGTACACTCAGGAAGGCCCATGGCCCTCCCAGCAGGGCCTAGAGCACACTTCCTTCCTTTCCTGGCCAGCTGATTTCATTTACCTTTCCAGACTTGGCTCCAATGGCCCCATACACCTGCCCCAGCACCCGTGCTCCAATGTGAGCTCACTTCGGGGCACATGTTTACCAGAAATTCTGGTTCAGCAGCTCTGGGGAAGACTCTGGGATCTGCACTTGGGCAGCATGTCTTTTTTCTTTTTTTAATTTTTCTATTTTATTTCTTTTCAATGTTCCAGAATTCATTGTTTATGCACCACACCCAGTGCTCCATGCAATACGTGCCCTCCATAATACCCACCACCGGGCTCACCCAACCTCCCACCCTGGGCAGCATTTCAAACACATCTAACACAGGTGGTTTTGAATCCCATGCTTTGAAGACATGGGTCTTTCCTTGGGTCCAAGTAAGAAAAGTCTCTTTGAATGCCATTTTCTCATACAGAAACCCTACAGTGAGTAGTTTAGATATAAACCAGTGATTCTCAGCCAGGGGTCATTCTGCTCCCCTCCCCAGGAAACATCTGGCAATGTCTGAAGAAAATTTTGGTTCTCATAACTAGGAGGTTACTACCGGGATCTAGCAGGTGGAGACCAGGACAGCTCCCACAGCAAGAAATGATCTGAACCAAAATGCCAACAGCACTGAGGGTAAGAAAACCCAGATATAAGTGAAAGATGAACAGTCAGAAGGGCCAAGTGTCCATGCCGGAAAACCTCCCCAAGAAGTCAGGCTGGAAAGCCGGAGAAAGCAGAGGGTTCTGCTAGTCACCAAAAAAATGGGTTCTGATTCTGGCGCTGCACACACTTCAAGCAGGTGTCAGTCTCCTTTGCTTACTGGAAAATAACTATACTTGTCTGGAGCCACCAACAACAGTGATAATGGTACCAGACTCCATCCCTTCTCAGACACACATTGCCATGACTTTTCACGTTTCTCAAAACTGGACACGGCTTACAATTAATGCCACAACATAGTTTAATTGGCAGCATTTTCATTTTTAAATACAGACAACACACACTCTCTCATTGCTGGGGGCTGGGTACACTCCCATTACCCTGCCTTGAAGCATATAGGTAGAGAAAGTGAGAGGGTGCCCAAGGTCATTGGCTAGTTCAAGATGGGAGACAGGTTGAATTGAGCTGACTGACTTCCAGGCCTGGATCTTTCCACTCTCCCTAGCTCTCCTTGGAGGTGAGCTCAAAAAGAGACTTTCTGGCATTGGCATCTGGGTGGCTCAGTTGGTTGGGTGTCTGCCTTTGGCTGGGGTCATGGTTTCAGGGTCCAGGAACAGAGCCCTGAGTTGGGCTCCCTCCGCAGCGAGGAGTCTGCTTCTCCCTCTGTCCCATCCCCTGTTTGTGCTCCCTCTCTTCCTCTCTCTCAAACAAATAAATAAAATCTTTAAGAAATATATTTACCCAAATAAGAATCTAGAGGGTCTCTATGGAAAGATTAATATGGTTGTCTCAGGGTCATGGGATTCTTAAGTTTTCTCTTGTTTCGTGGTGTCTTTTTCATCAGTGAACACCCAGTATGGGGCGCCCGGGTGGCTCAGATGGTTAAGTGTCTGCCTTCTGCTCAGGTCATGATCCCAGTGTCCTAGGATCAGCCCCACATCGCGGGCTCCTTGCTCTGCAGGGGAGCCTGCTTCTCTCTCTCCCTCAGCCTACCTCTCCCCCTGCTTGTGGTCTCTTGCTCTCTCTGTCAAATAAATATATAAAATCCTTAAAAAAAAAAAAAAACCATCCAATACTCAGCCAGGAGACAATCCAGTGGGAAACCTACATGTGGGTGCAGCCTGGGGACAGGAAGTCCAGAAATGCGGCAGAGGTAGAGGTGGTGAGCGCCGCACATGCACAGACACCGCCCACCCTCAGACACAACTCCAGGGGGCAGTACTTCCGGAAGCTCAAGCTTGTCCTGGAGGGACTGACACCCAAAGCCACATGTGCCCCGGGAAGGTGAGATGAAGGAAAAGAGCGGACACTGGCTTTGATCCTGTTCCTGGTGAGAAATCATACGCCTGAAGAAGTGTTTCAAATAGGGGCACCTGGGTGGCTCAGTTGGTTGAGCGGCTGCCTTCAGCTCAGGTCATGATCCTGGAGTCCCAAGATCAAGTCCCGCATCGAGCTCCCAGCTCCACGGGGAGTCTGCTTCTCTCTCTGACCTCCTCACTCATACTCTCTCTCACTGTCTCTCTCTCAAATAAGTAAATAAAATATTAAAAAAAAAAAAAGAAGTGTTTCAAATAAAACGGACGCCCAACTTACCGAAAGTTCCCGTATCTTCGGAATACCCGGTATTCTTTAACCGGTAATACCGGACTTTTCTTGAAACCTTGTCCTTTGCGTCCCAGACCTTCAAGGTTATTTTGTGAACATTTATTTTCTTGAGTAATTCCTTTGTCACATTGATGTTAAAAGTTTGGGTCCATGACACCCAGACTTTGTCCCCTTCATGCCACGGCCTCACTGTCTGTATAAAAGAACACCAAGAGGCTTTAAGTGTGCAGGACTGGGGGGCTTAGTAGCCTGAGGTTACCCACCCCCACTGGCCTTGCCCTCCAGGGCACTGCTCTCCACCTGCCTGCCTTCTGGGCCTGGTGCTCCCCATCTCCCACCGCATGTCAGGAGATTGGTGTCCTGGCCGGGGCCCTGTCACACTTCTGGGTTTATCGGAAAAAAGACAGAGTCAAAGCAATTACCTTTGCCCATCCTTCCCTTTCCAGTGACTTCCAAGCACTGAGCCAGAGTTGGGCCACAGGCAGGCAGGTGTAGGGGTGTGTGTATGTGCGTGTGTCCTAGCAGGCAGGTGTGCTTGACACACGGGGTACTCACGCAGAGAAGGAAATCAAAAGAGCGGCAAAAAGTTTCAAAAAACCAAAGAAATGACTAGAAAAAGATATCTAAATAGAAGTCTGGTAATGGATATTATTAGGTCGGCATGGACTCTCATTCAGTAGGTCTGAGGTGGAACATGATATCCTGCATTTCTAGCAAGCTCCGAGGGGAAGCAAGTGCACTTTCCACCATAGCAGACTCTATGCAAGGTACATACACACACACACACACACACACACACACACACACACACCTTTACTCCCGAGTCCAGGAACACTTTGGCCACCAGGGGAAACAGCACCATGTCAACCTTTCTAGGCTCCGCATCATCTGGCAGAAGGAAATACTCAATGTGGTAGTAACGGCGAAACTTTGCAGCAGGTTTGTCCATTTTAGGGTGTTTCTTGTGTTTTTCCATCAAACCTGTATATTTTCCTTTATAACCTAGAAGACATGGATTTAATGAGTCTTGGCTGAACCTCACATGGGAAAGCACATCCATCTCCACGGTTCCCTGGAAATAAGAAAGAGCCTGATGCTATGGGAGGCCGCCCACCCGCGTGCTGCTTGCCCCGCCTGGAGGGCTGAGAGGCAGGTCCGGGCCCCCTAGCCAGTGGAGTAACAGAGGGCAGAAATTCACTGCGTGATGCTGAGAGCATGTGCCTCCATACATTTTTCACCTGTGGCGCTTTGCCTACCTCCCCCTGGTCTTGGCAGTAAAGAGTTCAAGTCACCAATAAGACAGGTCAATTCTAAACATAGTATGTGTCTAACCAAAGAGGCAAGAATGGATAGAACTGCAAGGAGAAGCTGAAATTAATCTTCAGGGTGTAGTGCAAGTAGACAAAAAAAAAAAAAAAATGTATATCGAGGTGGAGTTCTTTTCTCTGCCCCTGATCTTAGGGGTCCAACCATGGGACTTGCTTTGTCAAAATGTGAGCAGGTGGGAGGTACCCGAAGGCCAGAAGAGTTCTTGGATGTCTGGGCTTCCCCTCCCAGGTGTCTCTGCCCTTCCACAGCAAGTCCCGGAGGAGGATGAGAAACATGGGGAGCAGAACAGAGCCACCGAGGGAAACCTAGCCTGGATCCGCTGACCTGCTCATCCAGGAGAACAAGGGATTCCTGTTTGGAGCCCCTGACTTGGGGAGTTGTTTGGGTTTGTTATGCAGAACTTGGGGGGGGGGCAACAGATAATCGATATATCCAAACACTCGGAGATTTTCATTCAATACATCTGAGAACTTAAACAAGGAATCTGGTGACGCAAAGGCAGCTTATGTGAACCAATTCTGTAATCTCTTCCTCATGCATTCAACTGCAAAAAGCAGAAACAGTACCACTTGCTTTTTAGTGTTGAGAGGATTAAGCACGGGAAGGCTCTTTAATCATCTACTGGCCGGGCCCACAGCAGGTCCCTAAAATTGCAGTTTCCTTCCTGACTTCGGCTGTTGGCATTGGACACCTCACTTGGGGAAGCCAGTGGAGGGAGCTCAGGTGCCCCAGACTTCTGAGGGAAGGTCATGGGCGCACCCCTTTTTGCAGAGGGTGTTGGGATTCTGCTCCAGCACTTACCAGTGCTCACTGGGAAGGCCAGTGAGATGATGAACTTGCAGGGGACAGCCTGGGGCACATCGGAGTCGAGGGTGCTAGCAAGCCCAAATGAGGACTCGCTGCTGCACGGGTGCTCAGAGTCCGATTCCTGGGCTTGGGCTTTGACCTTCAGGTACTCCTCCACATCACACTCACTCCCAGACTGGTAAAAGCTGGCCATGGAGGACAAGGGCCCCATGCTCACCGGGTCCTCATCCTCCCACTCCCAGGCATTCAGCGACATTCTGCTGAGCACCCACGGGCGTGGCACTCCTGGCTGCAAGAAAATAAAGGCGCTTCTGTCATCTCCTTCTGTTCCCAGGAGGGAAGCCCTGCCTCTTTCAGGATGACCCACCTTCCCCTCCTTCCCATCCCTTGTCCTGTCCTGGGTTGAACAGCCAAGGCCTGGCATGCAGTAGGCACTCAACAATGAACCACAGAGAATAGTAGCTTGCAGTGACCGGGAAAACAAGCAACCTCAGCTTCTCCAGCTTGAGTCTCTATCCCCCCGCAGCCCAGGCTGCTTCTCCTTTCACAAGTCAGTCACTGGCACTTCCAGAACGCCTGCTCCAGGTCAGTTACCCAAGGACCGCAAAGCTGGGAGAGAACCCTGTGTTTCCACTAGGAGAAGCGTCGGGGTGAGAGCAGGGCCAAAGCACGGATGAGTTTGCAATGTAGGGAGAGGCGAGCCGGGCAAGAGGACAGCGCGTGCAAGGGTCTGGTGAGGTCAGAGAGGGCGAGAACCCCCGAGGCAAGGCACGAATGGGCCCTGAGTGCTGGGTTCGGGGCACAAGCTCAGGGTCCGTGGAGGAGGAAGGCCGGCTAACGTTTTGTTTAGAAGGGGGTGCCCAGCTGGAGCGGCAGGAGGAGAGGGACCTTCGGTACCTGAGAGGGGTTGCGCTGGGCAGCAGCCTGGGCGTCACGGCCGCTAGGCGGGAAGGCTCCACAGACGCAGTCTCGCGGACGCAGGCAAGAAGGCCCGCGGGCCTCCGCTGAGCCAATTATGTTTGACCGTTGCTAGGAGACGGGCAGGACTCCTGGGGGCGGGACTTCCCGCCTCGGCCGCGGGTCGACCCTTGCACAGAACGGGTGTGGCAAAAAGGTGTATCCAAATTCAGAAATTAGTTGCCTCCTTTGATTCACGCACTCATTCATCCACTCATTCATTCAATCTTTGAAGAACTCCTGCTCTGAATGTGAGCCCCTATTACACGCCTAGCCCTTCCCTACAGTACAGGGAACAGGGATTTCTGCTTCCGCTATAGGGCCATCAGCCCCCACTTCCCATTCCTCGATAAAGGCAATGGAAACAATGGGCTCTGAAAACTCTAAAAACTACCCCACCTCAAACCTCTTTCACACGGACTCTGCTTCTGTCGCTGATGTCCTTAAAATATCTTGAGAATTCTGTCTAGCGATCATGATCCCCAGAGAAAACTGAGGCTTAGATTGGTGGGGCGACCTGCTTGAGGTCACACACAGGCGAGTATGTGGCAGCAGCACTGGACTGAAATCCAGACTAATTCCAAAAGCTGTTCTGGTCTGCAAACACCCTCCCCACCAACCCCCCAGCTGAGAGAAGGCTAGCTGTTGCTCCCAATGTAGATCACAGAATACCCAAGGGGCACTGATTCTCCAGAAACAGATTGTATTTTCCAAAGATAACCACCTCAATAGATTTCCTCCCACAAGTTCTTCTTACAGAGTGACGTTGGCACTCCTCCCATCCAGTAATGGGTCTAGGCTCTTCCCCTCTTGAACCCAGAGAGATGTCTGTGATCATCTCAGACAATACAGGGTACCCAAGGGGTAGGGACACACCTCGGAGGTAACTAGCAGAAGGAAGCAGGGGCAGGCTTCATGGAGGAGGTGACAAAAGCTAAACATTAGGGTTTGCCAGGCAGTAAAAGCAAGAGAAAATATTCCAGGCAGAGGGAACAGCATATACAAAAGCTCAGAGGGGAGCCTGCATGACAAGTTCAAGTAAGGGATGATGAGGCTGGAGTGGTGGGCAGGGCCCCTGGTACACAGGTGTGAAGGGCAGGCAGGGCTCCAAGACTATGGGCAATGGGGAGCCACATTAGGTTTTCTGTTAAGGGAGAGCAGCTCCACTTCACACAGGTCATTTAGGAGAATGGAAGCTTGGGGAAACTGAGGCTCTGAGGGGAGATATCACCTACCCAAGTCTAAAGAGCAAAACTGTAGCAGAGCTGGAACAGGAACCCAGGTCCCCTGCCTCCCACCTCCTTCCTCCCTAGACTACTCCCAGGGGCTGAGGGAAGCCCCTCCTAAAATACTGCCCATCAGCTGGTACTCTCCAACATTCCTCAGGTTGAATCAGTCTGGGCAGGTTAATAAATAAGGGCAGGTTAGGGACACACCCACCCCTGCACAAGAGCAGGCCTCTTCCTCCTCGAGTCCCCCCTGCTGGCCTGAGGCTGGTTTCCCTCCAAAGGGTCCTTGGTCACACTATAACCCAGGGCAGCAGCCAATCTCTGCAATGTCTCCAACGGGGACAGCTCTGAGCTCAGGATTGAGGGACCTTAGGTCTTAGACAAGGGCCCATTGTCTGGTCCTAGATATGCTTCAGAATCACCCAGGAACATGGAAATTTTAATCCTGAGGCTTCACTCCAGACCTTCAGCACTGATTCTCCAGAAACAGATTGTATTTTCCAAAGATAACCACCTCAATAGATTTCCTCCCACAAGTTCTTCTTACAGAGTGACGTTGGCACTCCTCCCATCCAGTAATGGGTCTAGGCTCTTCCCCTCTTGAACCCAGAGAAATGTCTGTGATCATCTCAGACAATACAGTATGGCAGAAGTGACACCATGACTTCTGAGACTAGCTTGAACAAACTCCATGTAACTTGTACCATGTGCCTTGTTCTTTTGGGGACCTCATTCTAAGAATTCAGCCACTATGTGGGGTGCCTGGGTAGCTCAGTTGTTAAGCATCTGCCTTCAGCTCAGGTCATGATCCCAGAGTCCTGGGATCGAGCCCCTGCATCAGGCTCCCTGCTCAGTGGGAAGCCTGCTTCTCCCTCTCCCACTCCCCCTGCTTGTATTCCCTCTCTCTCTGTCACTCTGTCAAATAAATAAATAAAAATATTGGGGGGGGGGGGAGATTCAGCCACTATGTTATGAGGAAGCCCAAGCAGCCACATGTTAAGTCCACATGTAGATACTCTTGCCAACAGTTCCCAACTGACCCCCAGCCTCAACCACCAGACACACCAGTGTGCCAGGCTTCAGATAATCCCAGCTCCCAGCCTTTGAGCCACCCCCACTGATACTATGTATAGCAGAAAACAGCTCTTAGCACCAAGCCATCTCCAAACTGCAGATTTATGACCAGAGTAAACTACTGTTGTCTTAAGCCACTAAGGTTCAGGATGATTTGTTGTACAATAAATGACTGAAACAGAACCCATATTTTTCAAAGTCACCTCCACCAAGATTCTGTCCCACAGCCAAGGTTTAGAACCACTGCCCTGAGAGAAATGGTGTCCCCAGAGGTCACAGGAAGGAATGAGGAAAAAGGTGTGCCATCTGGTATTCTGGTGTAAGAGGTGGGTCCACAACCTCACCTCAACCAAGATGGCTTCAGGACAGGCAAAGTCAAGGCATAGAAAAAAGGGCATGTGTTCAGGTTGCCTATTGCTGCATAACAAAGCATCCCAAAACTAATGGCATAAAACAACAGCCACGTTGTTTTTTCCAGTTCTATGGATCTGCTGGGTGAATATTCACTGCTGGGGCCTGGGGGTGTATCATTCTCTATCAATAGGGCTGGAAGGTCCAAGATGCCCTCATGAGTCTCGCAGTTGGTGACCTTGGCTGGGGACCCCCTCAATTCTCCCTTCCCAACCATGTCACCTTTCCTGCTCCATCAGGCTGGACTAGCTTCCTCAAGACATTCTCAGGGCAGGGGTCCAAGAAAGCAAAGGTGTAAACTACAAAGCCTCTTGAGACCTTGGCTTTGAAATGGCGCCGTGTCACTTCTGCCATATCCATTGACCACAGCAAGTCACGAGGGCCAGCCAAGAGTCAAGAAGATAAAGAACCGACTCCATGTCTGGATAGGAGGAAGGGAAAAGCCACATTACAGAGAGGCAGCCCTTGGATGGGAGCAGTCCGAAAGCAATCAGTGATGGCATCCTTCTTTCTCTCAGGATAGGGGAGCCCCAGAGCTTTCAGGGGCTCCCAGAGGCCTTTTAGAAGTTCTCCCAAGCCTCTGGCAGTTGGGTGCCTATTTGGGGAACAGTTGTAACCATCTTCTCCTTGTCATCTCTAACACCACTTTTTAATAGCTCTATTGGGGTATATTTTATATAAAAAAATTCACCCATTACAAGTATAGAATTTGATGATTTTAAGTAACCTTAACAAGTGATGAAATCATCACCATAAATAAGTTCTGGAACATTTCATTTTCCCAGTAAGACCCTTCATGCACATTTACAATTAATCTCTGTCCTGAGCCCCAGGCCACCACTAATCTACTTCTTATCCCTACAAATGTGACTTTTGGGGCATCTGGGTGGCTCAGTCATTAAGTGGCTGTCTTTGGCTTAGTTCATGATCCCAGGGTCCTGGGATCAAGCCCTGCATTGAGCTCCCCACTTGGTGGGAAGCCGGCTTCTTCCTCTCCCACTCCCTGTGCTTGTGTTCCCTCTCTCGCTGTCCCTTTCTGTCAAATAAGTAAAAATCATAAAAAAAAAAGACCATTCTTTCCATAAACAAAAAAAAAATACATACATAAATGAATTTTTTAAATGTGACTTTTCTAGAAATTGCATATAGATGGCATCATATGACACGTGGCTTGGCTTTACAACTGGCTTCTTTTGCTTAGCAGAATATTTTTGAAGTTCATTCATGCTCTGGCATTAATCAATCCTTCATTCCTTTTTGTGGCTGAATAATGTTCCATCATGCAATATACCACATTTTTGTCCATCCGTTCATCGGTTAATAGTCACTGAAGTTGAACATTTAGGCATTTATGAAAAATGCTGTCATGAACACAGCCAGAAATGTCTCTGCATGAACAAAGTGTTCACTGCATGGACAGATGTGTTCACTTCTCTTGGGTATACTTGGAATAAAATAGTTGGGTCATGTGGTAGTGATGTAGATTACAAAGGCTAAACAAAAAGAATTCAATTTCCTTACTACTTGCAGTTCACTGACAAGTCCTTGAGATAGGCAGAGTGACCTTCCTCTAGGAACTCAACTGCCTTGTTGTTAATACTTTGCTAGAGGCAAAAGGCAACCTTAGCTTAACATCAGCCAGACCTCTAGGATTCTGTAACTCTGATTTTACGTATAAAAATTCCTTTGGCAGTCAACCAAACCAAAAGAAAACTGACAGAATGGGAGAAGATATTTACAAATGACATATCAGATAAAGGATTAGTATCTAAAATCTATAAAGAACTCAACATCCAAAGAACAAATAATCAAATCAAGAAATGGGCTGAAGACACGAACAGACATTTCTGCAAAGAAGACAACCAGTGGCCAACAGACACATGAAAAAGTGCTCACATCACTAGGTGTCAGGGAAATATAAATCAAAACCACAGTGAGATACCATCTCACACCAGTCAGAATGGCTAAAATTAAGAAGTCAGGAAACGACAGGAATTGGCAAGGATGCAGAGAAATGGGAACGCTCCTACACTGTTGGTGGGGATGCAAGCTGGTGTAGCCACTCTGGAAAACAGTATGGAGGTTCCTCAAAAAGTTGAAAAATAGAGCTACCCTATGACCCAACAATTGCACTACTGGGTATTTACCCCAAAGATACAGAACTAGTGATCCGAAGGGGTATGTGCACCTCAGAGTTTATAGCAGCAATGTCCATGATAGCCAAACTATGGAAAGAACCTTGATGTCCATCGACAGATGAATGGATAAAGAAGATGTGATATATATATGTGTGTATATATATATAGATATAGATATACACATATACACACACACATATATATGTAATAGATATATACACACACGCACACACACACAATGGAATACTATGCAGCCATCAAAAAATGAATAGCCATTTGCAACGACATGGATGGAACTAGAGGGTACTATGCTAAGCGAAATAAGTCAATCAGAGAAAGACAATTATCATATGATCTCACTGGTATGAGTAATTTAAGAAACAAGGCAGAGAATCATAGAGGAAGAGAAGAAAAAAATGAAACAAGACAAAACCAGAGAGGGAGACAAACCATAAGAGATTTTAATCATAGGAAATCAACTGAGAGTTGCTGAATGGGAGGAGGGATTTGGGGGCAGGATAGCTGGGTGATGGACATTGGGGAGGGTATGTGTTGTGAACACTGGGTATTCCCTAAGACTGATGAATCACAGATCTGTACCCCTGAAACAAACAATATGTTATATATTAATTTTTTAAAAAAAGACTTTAAAAAATTCCTTGGAAACTTCTTTTATCTCTACTTCCCCCAACCAAGATATATTTTGGCAATCATCCTCCAAGCACGTGACTCACCAATATACATCTGAAGGGTCTCATGACTAAGGATTTACTAGACTGTAATAAATAACCTTTCCTAGCAACAGCTGGCCCTTCAAGGTCCTGAAAACCTTGTTTCCAAAATTCCCTAGAGACTTATGCTGTCCCTAACCACCCCCCCAATTTGGAAGTATATGATCAGTCACATTGCACAACCTAACGCAGTTCTTCCTGCCCACCGGTCCAGTCCCGCGCTTTAATAAAACCTACCTTTTTGCACCAAAGACGTCTCAAGAATTCTTTCCTGACCATTTGCTCCCGAACCCCAGTATTTCCACATCAGCAGTTTCATGCTTTCTCTTTTTGGAGAAACTGCCAAACTGTGTTTCCAAAGTGGCTGCCGCATCTCATGTTCCCACCATCATAGTATGAACACTGCTGTCTCTCCACCCTCTCCGGAAACCACTTCTTGTCAATGTAACTTCCCATGAATTCTCATGAGTGTGAAATAGTATCACACTGTGCGTTTATTTTGTATTTCCCTAATGACTAGTGATACTGAGATCTTTTCATGGACTTACTGGCCAGCCACATATCCTCTTTGATAAAATGTTTGTTCCTGGCTCTTGCCCCCTTTTCGATTGGGTTGTGTTTCTTCTTTCTGAGCTATAGGAGTTGTTTGTAAAGTTTGAATGCAAGTCCTTCATGGGATCTGTGTTCTGCAAATATTTTCTCCTGGTCTCTCGCTGGTCCTGTCTCCTTCTTAACGGTGTCTTTACTACCGCTGTCCGAAATGCAGAAGTTTTGAATTTTGACGAGGTCCCGTTTACTGATTTTTTCTTTCTTTCTTGGACCATTCACTTTGTGTTGTATCTAACAAATTTTTGTATCATTCAGTCTGATTTTTAACAGAAGTAAAACTTGGTGCAGATCTACTAAAAATATAAAATATTTTTATATTTTATAAATATAAAAGCTTTGTCACTAAAAAAAAAAAAAAAAGATGGCTCACAGACATTCCCAGACACTCCAGGGGATGCACAGAATGATAAAAGCTTTCTGAAAAACAGTTTGACGGTATCAAGAGCTCATGAAAGGTTCCAACTCCCTGGCCCTGTAGTAATCACTGGGGACACAGAGTCAACAGCTCGCGGTGTTGTTTTCATGGAGAAAAACTGCAAAACACCTTGAGAAGCCTCCCTGGGGGACAATAGGCACCTCACCACTCAGCGGTCAGAGGGAACCCAGTGGTGCTGGAGAACAATTGCGAAGGATTATGCATGATGGCAAGGCTGTTTAGGAGGTACGGTCGACAAAGAAAGATCCCCACAACAGCATTTCAACCATGTTTCTTTATGTTGAGCTTAATGAGCTGCAGTTCACATCCCGTAAAATTCGTCCTTTTTAAGTGCTTTGACAGACGGTCATGTAAACACCACTCCAGGGGAAGTTCTTTCATGCCCAAGTGCATGGAAAACACCTGGAAGCAAACAGAGCAGAAGTATGGGGGGGGGAGGGGGATCCCCTCTCCTGGTGATGATTCGTTAAAAAAAAAAAATTAGCGATTTTTTCTGGGCTACTTAAAGATACTTTAAACAATATTCTTTTTGAAATGGCTCAGACAATAGAGAACTGACTTCAGAAAATCATCTCTTTGCCCGGGCTTCTGCTCTCCCCAACGCAGACCAGACACACACCCATCCCCCCACACCCCCCTCTCCACCCTCCCCCAGCCACCCCCACCCCACTCCCCAGCTCAGACAAAGGAGCCCAGGAGACCTCTAAGTTTGCTCACTTCCAGCCTTCAACAAAAACCTTGTGGGTCCGACCGGAATGATTTCAGAGGCGCCTGGTAACACTGCCCCGCAGACAGACAGGCCTGACAGCGCCCCATTATCCACCCTGATTTCCCTGGCCCCCCGCTGAGCCGGGGGGGGGTGGTGGTAATGTGGCTGGGAGCAGAGGCCCAGGCAACGCTCCAGGGCAAGATATTTCAAGGCTTTCTTTTCAATGTTGACTGGCCCAGGAACGTTACTTTTCAAAGGATTCCCTGGCCTCCAAAAGCAGTCCCCAGCTGCAGCACCGTTGGGGTTGGGGGGAGGGCCGCAGTCTGGCGGCGTTGGGGGCTCTCAGCACTCATGAAATCAAATCAGATTCAACTGCACAGAAACAACTGAGAGGTCCAGAGCCAAGTTCCAGAGTCCTGTCCTAAATGTACACAGGCCATGGGGCTCCAGGCCTAGAAGCTTCTACAGTCCCGCTGGGGGTCCAATCAACTACCAGCCTCTCGAGTCTCCCTGATTCCAACATCATCGCTGGATCAAAGACACCCAGTCCCCCCAAGGCCAACTAGAGGCCATCTTCCCATTTGATGCAGTGAGTTTACACCAACAACCGTGTGTTCATGCAAACCAAGATTATTAGTGCCTATGCTGTGCCAGGCCCCTGCAGGGACAGAAGGGCCCCAGGTTCCTGGCCTTGGGAAGCTCATAGCTCATGTGAGGCCACAGACCAAGGCGTAATAGCTGCCTTGAAAAAATATGCATATTAAATAATTCAAATAAAAAATATACGTATCATCAGGCAAAGAAAAATACGTGGAAGGCTACACACACCACCATTCCCAAGGGCAACCAGGGAGGCCACTGAGAAGGAAGCTGGAGACTACTTGAATCCTTTCAATGTGCCACACACTGGTCCAGGGGAACAGACGAGGACTGCTACCGTCATGGCTGACTGCGAGTTCGACACAGGGAGACAGAGTCTTTTGGGGTCACCAAAGCCCTCACTGAGGAGGTGATGGCCTGAGGAGGTAAACATCTGGGGGAGGGAGCTGCAAATCCCCTGAAGTTAGAAGAACAGGGAGGAGGTGGGGGGGCAGCAATGGCAGGAGATGAGGGGGAGGCTGGGGTGGTCCGTGAGCACTTTGCCTTCAGTCCCTGGGACAGGGAAAGCATTAGGGGTTCCTGAGCAGAGAGGAGGGGATCCTCCAGCTGTGGAGAACAGGCCGTAGGAGTCCACAGGCAGTTCTTAGGGGAGACTGCTGCAAGAATACAGGTGAGAGACACTGGGGGGTTGGCTCAGGGTGGTCCACGGGGAGTGGGGCAGGGGAGTGGGATTCAGGATGTGTAGTGAGGGACAGCCTGACACCTTGGGTTAGGGGTGTAAACACAGAGAAGAATGGAAGATGGCAGGAACTTGCTGAGGAAGGCCAGGGGCCCAGTGAGATGAGATGGAGGACTGAGAACATCCGTGTTACCTTTTTTTTTTTAAGATTTTTTTAAAAAACTTATTTGACAGAGAGAGACACAGTGAGAGCAGGAACACAAGCAGGGGGGAGTGGAAGAGGGAGCAGCAGGCTTCCTGCCAAGCAGGGAGCCCAATGTGGGGCTTGATCCCAGGACTCTGGGATCATGACCCAAGCTGAAGGCAGACACGTAACGACTGAGCCACCCAGGCGTCCAACATCTGTGTTGCTTAACCCGTCAGGGAACACATGAAAACACGGCTGCTGGGAAGGTAAATGGTGCAGCCATCATGAAAAACAGTTTGGCAGTTCCTCAAAAATTAAAGCATAAAACTAGCCTCCAAGCAAAGGTCTCACTCCTGGGTCTACATGCAAGACAAATGAAAACACGTCCATGCAAAAACATGCACACGCATGTTCCCGGCAGCACTATGTAGAACTGCCAAAAGGTGGGAACAACCCCGATGTCCATCAGCTGATGAACAGAGAAGCAAAAACATGGTCTAGCTGCACAATGGAATATTGCTCTGCCATAAAAAGGAAGGATGTAATGATATACACTACAGGGTGGGGGAACCTTGAAAACATTACTGTTAGTGTTTTCAGAAAGGAGCCAGTCACATATTATATGATTCGATCTATACAAAATGTCCAGAATAGACAAATCCATAGAAACAGAGAGTGGTGGTTGCCTAGCGCGGGAGGCTGGGGGAAAGGTGAAGGAGAAAATGAGCTAACCAGTGCAAGGGTTTTGGGAAATGAGTGATGAGAACTTTATGAAGTTAGATCGTGGCTAGGTTTCAGAAACATACCAAAAGCATTGATTTACACCCTTCAGTGGATGAATTTTATGGTACGTAAATGGTAAATAAGATGTGTCCTCCCCCAAAGAAAGAAATCACCTTGGCAAAAAGAAATGTTACAGCAAAGTCTAAGCATTCTTTTTTTTTTTTTAAAGATTTTATTATTTATTTGACAGAGAGAGATCACAAATAGGCAGAGAGGCAGGCAGAGAGAGAGAGAGAGGAGGAAGCAGGCTCCCTACTGAGCAGAGAGCCCAATGTGGGACTCGATTCCAGGACCCTGAGATCATGACCTGAGCCAAAGGAGTGGGTTAACCCACTGAGCCACCCAGGTGCCCCAAAGTCTAAGCATTCTTGATCTCCAGAAATAACCGCTGTGTCAGTTTTGAATCCCTCCATCTTTTTCTTTTTCTTTTAATTTTTTTAAAGGTTTTATTTATTTAGAGAGAGAACGTGAGGAGGGGAGGGGCAGAGGCAGAGAGAGAAGCAGACTCCCCACTGAGCAAGGAGCCCCACGGCAGGTGTGTGTGGGGGGGAGAGGGCTAGATCCCAGGACCCCCAGATCATGACCTGAGCCAAAGAACTTAAACAACCGAGACACTCAGGCGCCCCTGCTTCCATCTTTTTCTATGCAGTTACGTACGCATGTCCTTATGTAAAATATTTAATACCCTTTGGTGTGGTTTTGTTGTTATTGTTACGGAGGTCATAACATGGTACAGAAGAGGCTGCAACTTGCTTATTTCACTCATCCCTTTTCCGTGATTCATCCTGGCTGATGCACTGATGAGTACCAGGTTGTCTCTAGTTTGTTGATATTATAAACAATGATACAGTGAACATCCTGTGCACGTGTCTTTTCCTAAGACAGGAGCCCAGAAGTGAAATTGAAGTACAACATTTTGTCGAAATGCTATTGCTTTTATAATTAAAAAAAATTATGTCCAAAATGGCTGGGGAGAAGCACCTAACCCGTTCCCTTGGGCAAAATCTACAAGAATGAGGAAGGATTTGCCAAAAAATATTAAAAAATAAAAAAAATAAAAAGCCAATTCTGGGATACTGCAGCCCAGGAGACAGAATTTTAGTGCCTTTTCAAATTCCAGGATTTAGCATTTAAATTCCTAGAGTTAAACAGAAAAGATTCTGCCCTTCTTACAGCCAAGGACGGTTCAATAAAGCCTGCCTCTGGCTCCAGTGTGGCTGGATAACCGGTCCAGTGCAGGTAATAGGTGCAGGACACCTCGTGAAAGAGAAAGGAAAAACAGCCTAGGTCTCCCCTGAGAAGGTGGCTTTTCTTCCACCTTCCAGAAATGTGCTGTAAGGCACCAGAGAAAACGTTGGCCAAACAGCCCTGTTAGCATAACCCCAGCTCAGAGACGGAACTCAGATTGCTTCGCCAACTCACCATCCACAGGCACAAAGAGGAAGGCTGGAAACCACTTTTCTATCCCCGCCTCCCCCACCCCAACACCCCAGCAAACACACACTGAGATTAGAGAACGAGGGTCCATCTCAGATCGACTTCTTACCAGCCGGATGTCCCCAAAGCAGTCCCCTTAACTTCTCCAACCCTGTCTCTCTGCTCTAGTTTACTGCGTGAGCCTCGGCACCATCTACCGTGGAGAGACACGTGAATCTGGGAACCCTGTATCTGAACATAAAGGGACAGTGGCTTCTCCGCACCTGCGCGGGGAGAGGGCGGTTAGAGGCAGCTCGCGGGGCTACCCTCGGAAGACTTTCCCGGGAGAAGTGGAGTGACACGTGGGCACGGGGGACACGCCCCCAACAAAACAGGAGCTGGCAGCTACCCTCCCAGGCCTCCCGGACTTCCTATCTTGCGTCCACGCCTCGCGCGGGTCCCAGGGCCAAACTCTCAGCGCAAGGCGGGTGAGACAGAGGGTGCGGGAGCGGAACGCCGACAGAGTCGGGAGTAGGAGGGGGAAAGGAAACTCCAGCAACGCCCCGGGAGTGACGAGGGGAGAAGAAAGCGGGGATCACCCGGAGAAGCGACACAGAGAGAGGGATCAGGTCCCCTGCCCCAGCCTTCTCCAAGCCAAGCCGAGTAAACACACACGCCCCGCCAAGCCAGCAGCGGCTGGACACCGCCCTCCGCGCCGCTCCAACCAGACCGCGACCGCTAAGCCCCTCCTTTTGAAGAACTCTGGGGCCGCCCCCTGGAAGTTGCGGGGCGGAGGAGTGGGGGAGCGACGCGCTGCAGCGACGGAGCCGAGCGGCCCGGGCCGGGAGGCCGGCATGGAGGGCGCGGCGGCGGACCCGTACCGACGACCCGCGCGGCGCACTCAGTGGCTGCTGAGCGCCCTGGCTCACCACTATGGGCTGGACCGCGGCGTGGAGAACGAGATCGTGGTGCTGGCCACCGGCCTGGACCAGTACCTGCAGGAGGTCTTCCACCACCTGGACTGCCGCGGCGCTGGCCGCCTGCCCCGTGCTGACTTCCGCGCTCTCTGCGCCGTGCTGGGGCTGCGCGCCGAGGGGGCCGCCGCCTGGGAGGCCTCCGGGGATGCGGCCGAGGGGGACGCAAACCCTGGGGACGAGACCGCCGGGGTCGCGGCCGCTGGGGTGGCCACCGACGGGGACGCGGATGTCGAAGAGGAGGCGTGCCTGGCGCTGCGCGCGGAGCCGCCCGAGCTCACCTTCCGCCAGTTCCACGCGCGCCTCTGCGGCTACTTCGGCACCCGCGCGGGGCCCCGGCTGCCCCGCGGTGCTCTCAGCGAACACATCGAGACGCAGATCCGCCTGCGCCGCCCGCGCCGCCGCCGCCGCACGCCCCGCACGCCGGCCTCGGACCGCGGCCCCGACGGCGGCAGGGACGGCGAGCTCCTGGCGCGGTTGGAGGAGGAGAACAGCAGCCTGCGCGAGCTGGTGGAGGACCTGCGTGCCGCGCTGCAGAGCAGTGACGCGCGCTGCCTAGCGCTGCAGGTGCACGGCCGCGGAAGGACGGGGGGCAGTCGTGACTGGAGGGGCGGGCGGGGGCAGCCAGGGACCCTCTGAGAAAGTGGAAGGGGGGAGAGGGCAGCCCCACTCCACTTCGGCTCACTTCCCCTTATCCCACCCCATTGCGTTCAATGGGTCAATGGGTCGCCAAACCCATCCCACCTCCAAAACCCCTGTCCCACCCGGATCACCGTTCCACGCCATCGCCCCACCCTCACTATCTCGTCTTGCATCTTCTAACCTAGTAGCTGAACTCTCCCGGGAAATCTGGGCCGTCTCACACATCCAATCATTCAATAGGCATCTTGAGCTCTCCCTGGTGCCAGGCTGGAGGTGAGGAATGAGGTTGGTTAGGAAATAAGGGGTGAAAAGGGCCCTGTCCCCACCCTTAAGGAGCTTCTTGCCTAATGGGGTAGACTGGCAGCTCACTGGGTCGTTCAGCAAATATTTATGGGCCTCCCTCATGGCCAAGGCAGGTGCTAAAATGGTGTCACTGTTCATCAGGCAGTCGCTGGTCACCGAGCACCTGTGGGGGCCAATCCTCTGGGATGCTGAAAAGGAAGCACTGAGTGATTATGGATCCAGCCCAAGCATTGAGATTCAGTCAACAAACACTTCAGTGCTGCGCTCAGCACTGGGCGCAGCCTTGTGCCAAGGGGTAGGGAGTGGGAGGGGTGGGAGGAGGAAAAGAAATGCCTCTGTCCCAAGGGACCCTAAATCAGGAGAGAGCTGACTTGTATTAGCCCTATTCTGCACATTGCCCAGTCACCAGCCCTGAGTGGCAGAGGGCAGGCTGCGCATGCAGAGGGGTGGTGAGGTGCTGCTTTCAGGAGTCACAGCTATGGACAGGCAAGGGCTGGGGGCCTGGGAGCACAAGAGAAGTGAAGGGTAGGAGTGGGAAATGACTCCCGTGGTGCGGAGTAAGATGGTCCAGGATCATTCATTCTCCAGCTATTTCTAGAGCACCTACTGTGTGCCAAATCTGGTTTAGGCGTAGGGGACACAGCGGTAAACAAGATAGACAAAAAACCCACCCTCAAGAACAGTCTTTTGACCAGACATCAGGGAGATCCAGAAACACCTGTTTGAGACGGTCAGATTCTTCCTCGACTCCAGGGATCGGAGGAGTCCCAGAAAGTTGAATGCTACCAAGGCAGGAGACGGGCAGAGAAGAGGCGTGAAGTTCAGGAATTAATGGTACCGCGCAGAGATGAGAATACTGGGCTTTGTGGCTCAGTTTCCCCCACCCAGGAAAAAGGGGATAATTAGAGCTCCTGCCTCATTTGGGTGGTTGCGAGGATTACACGAATTCAGACCACCCTGGGAGCGGTAGGCAGTGCGCACAATAAAGCCTCACCGCGGGTGCTCAGGGATGGGGGGCGCCGGAACAGTGGCCGAGGTCGAGGCCGGTGGCCGACGCGAGGCGCTCACCGCGGTAACCGCGGCCCTGTCCCCTGCAGGTCGGCCTCTGGAAGAGCCAGGCGGGCGCGCAGGAGGCTGGGCGCGGTGGGCCCGAAGCAGCGGCGCAGGAGCTGCGTCAGGCGCTGGGCGCTCTGGCGGTGGCCGAGGCCCGCGCCGCGCGGCTGCGCCAGGGCCAGGCCGAGGTGCGGCGGCGTGCGGAGGAGGCCCGGGAGGCGGTGCTGCGCAGCCTGGGCCGGGTGCGCGAGCTGGAGGCGCTGGCACGACAGGTGCCGGGCCTACAGCGCTGGGTGAGAAGGCTGGAGGGCGAGCTGCGGCGCTACAGGTGAGCCGGGGGGAGGGGGGGGGGGTGGCAGGGTGAGGAGGGACGGCCGGGGTGCCCCAAGTCAGCTCCGGGTCTCTCAGATCCCAGGCGTGCATCGTTCCCGCACACACACTGAATCTCCTGTTCCTCTGTTTGTTCACAATGTCTGTCCATGGGTCCCTCCGCTCCCTCGGCTGTTCTTCCACGTCCTTGGTCATTCATGCCCTCATTCACTGGCTTTCCACTAACCCAGCCATTCACGTGCCCACTCACGCACAAAGGCCTTCCACTTGCCCATTCGTGGGTCCCAAGAGGATATGGTTATTATTTGTATTTATTCTTTTACCGACATAACAACGATGATGATGATGAGAGCCCACAGTCGCTGAGCGCTTGATTTGTGTGCCCGGCTCTGGGCTAAGCCTCATAACAGCCCTGTGAGGTGGGTCCCACCTCATCCCCATTCTACAGATGAGGAAGCAGATGTACAATGATCCCTGGTATAAGCCACACAGGCAGGAAACTGGGCGTGGGACCAAGTCTCAAATCCTAGGGGCCTCTGCCAGATGTGTGACCTTGGGCAAGTCACTGCCCCCTCTTGGAGCTTCTGTTTCCCCCTTTGGCAGAACACAGATTGGAGTCCCTGCTGGCCAGGGTGGCTGTGAAGAGGCAGCAGCGTCCTGCCTGGCACACAGTAGGTGCTCAATAAATAGCTCCCTCTCCGTTTTGAATCACAAGGCACACCTGTTTGTCTAATATCCATGTTAACTAGGCACCGGCTGTGTGCAGAGGCTATGCCAGCTGGCAGGGAGGTGACTGGGAACAAGGCAACCCGAAATCCCTGCTCCGAGGGGCTACTACAGAGTGTGTAAGATCAGCATATGACTGGGCAAATGGCATCAGGCAGCATGAACTGGGGGCAGAGAAGGACCTTCTCCATGCTTGCTGCAGGTTCAGCCAGAACCTGAGGTGACACTTGTGCTGAGAGCTAAGGATAGGATGTTATGTGCCAAGATGGGCACGGGAGAGGAGGAGAGGAGAAGGGGAGAGTGTTCTAGAAAATGGGAACATTATGAGCAAAGCCCTGAGACAGGAGGGACCATGGCACATTCCAGAAACTCAAAGGAGGCCAGACTGTCTGGAGCAGGAAAACTGGAGAGGCAGGCAGAGGCCAGGCCTTCCAGGGCCTGGAAGCTTGTGTGAAGGACTTTAATCTTTCCCTCAAAGAGAGCATGGAAGTTTTCAGCAAGAGGGTGACAGTAACTGATCTGCATTTAAAAAAAAAATCATCCTGGCTACAGTTGTGACAAAGAGGTGGGAGGAGGGGGAAGAGCCAGAGACAGTGGGGAGTCCACTGAGAGGGCTGTGGTCCACCTCTGGCCTCCAGCCGGAAAGGAAGGGGTCTGGCCCAGGCTGGTGGGCAGGGCAACCAGAGAGGGAGGCTTTGAACCTAGCCTCTTAGAGGAGGGCCTCCTCCTTGAGTTCGGAGGTGCTCACAGCTGGGAGATGAGAAGCCACAATGCGGAGAGAGGCCTCCATGAAGAGGCCCACCCTGGGCCAGCCTGCTGCAGCTCCAAATGTTTGGATAGTCACTTCCTGTTTGCATAGCTGATCAGCTCAAGAGCAGGGCTGGCTGGCTTGGGGCCCCGTGTCCAGCCTTGGAACTTTCTCCAAGAGAAGAAGTAAAGGGTCTCTTCTTTGTGATACCCTAAAGTAACTGTCCTCTACAGCCTGGTGTAAGAGCCACTGTGAACATCCAGATAGCACTTCCTGCTAGAAAAGGTGGATTTGTCTCCATGGTGCCATTGAATCCTCACAAGAACTGTGCAAGGTAGAGGTGTTATCCCCATTTTACAGACGGTGGGAGGTGAGACTCTGAGAAGTGAACTAATCTACTCAAGGCCCCCCAGCCAAAAAGTGGAAAAGTAAGTTCAGCCTGCCCCTACAGCCTGTGTCTTTCTTTCTTTCCACCTTACCATTTTGTTGTTCTTGACGCACAGTTACAAGATGGCTGCCACACCCCCAGTCCTCATGTCTGCTATTCAGGCTTGAGAAGGACGGGCAAGATTGAGGGTGGGGAGGATTTTCTTCAAGTGAGCTTTGCCTTTGTGTTCAGGAAGAGATACCCCTACCCCATCAGAACTCGGACCTCCATCTCCTGGGCCAGAACTGTGTCACGTGGCTGCTCCTGTCTACAGGAGAATCTGGCCATAGTGATGCCCCAAACACAACTAGGTTCTCTTGGTGAGGAAAATACCGCAGTGGCCCCAAGGAGAGACCCAGTGTATGAGAAAACTGGGGGCCAGAGATTGAGTGACATCGCGTGAAGGCCGTAGGCCACAGTGAGATGGCTTTGTCCTTGTTTCCCTGCCCCTATACAAACATACCGGCAGGAGGTGGGCAGAGTTTGTGGGCTGAACAGCCAAGGACATGCACTGGGCATCACCTGTGTACCAGGCATGATGCCAGACCCTTTCCCCACATTTGCTCAAAGGAGCCCCTCAATTGGCCTAAGAGAAAGGTATCATGATCTGCACTTCGCAGACGAGAAAGCCAAGGCCAGAGAGGAAGCAACTTGCTGGTGTGGCACAGCAAGTGACAAGCCAGAATCCAGACCTCAGCCCAAAGAGCCCAAAGCCATATACCCCAGGCCAGCATGGTAACAGTGCACAAGTCCTCCCCGACTCCCTCACTCCAGCCCTCCCCCTAAAACACCTGCAGGACCTTTCACAGCCTGCAGAGGGGCTGGAACTCAGATGTCCCCTATTTGTTAAGCTGGGAGCCCTCCCTCTGTGGCCTGACCCATTGGGCCTGCAGTCTAGAGGAGCTGGGGGTTGGAAGATGCACCACACCCCAAAGACTAGAGCCCCAGCACGCCCTCTTAAGTGACCTCACTCTCAAATGCCTCCAGGTGTTCTGCAGATGTATCTTTGGGGGGAAAGCCATGCAAGGACTAAAATCCCTCCTGGGAATGACAGCTTGAAGCCATTTGGTTAGAATGAATGACCTGACACACTTTTCCAGCCATGTCACAGAAACTGACCCGCTCTGATCTTCTCATAACACTTAGAGGCTGGATTTATGCCACCTTTTTTCAAATGAGGGAACAGAGCCCTGGGGGTGGTCTCCTAACCAACACTTGGCTGCTTCGGCACCCTGGGGAGTCTCCCAACTCCGAAAAAACGTGCTTTCCCCTTCTCTGCCATCACCTTTAAATAATATCTCAAAGCCTCCCTTGCTCATTTCCTGGACTTCGACGTACTCTTTTTTCAAAACCGGACATTCTTTTCCGTCCCTCCCAGTCCTCGTGTTGTGGTTTCTCTCCCGTTCTTCAACTCTTTCCCGTTTAAACATTCTTCTTTTCCAGTCTCTTTGGGATTGCTGTGACATCTGAGCTCTCCCTGGTGTTTCATCTCTGCTCTTTCTGTGATCATGACAAGTTCTCCGTGTGCTATTGTGATCGTCCACAGTGAGCCCCTCCTTCTTTGGCAGAAGCCATGATCCTGTAGAATCCACCCATCACCAAGGCTGTGGAATTCCGTCCAGAGCTGTCCCACCAGGGCCTGATTCTAGGACAGTTTCTAATTTCATTTCTTGGCTTCAAGTTTCATAACTACATCGGGAGAAATTGAGCTCTGCACCAGCTCCGTACCAACCCAAGGCCAGTAAGTAGGGTTTCTCTCACCTCTGTTCCTGGATGAGACAGCTCCTGGAGGGCCCCCAGCTTCATGCTAGAGCCTCCTTGTATGAACTCACCAGGCAGGTCTTTGGTACCTATCCTCATTGGGCATTAGAACCCCAGTCTTGACCCCTCTCTGGGCATTTCAGGTCTATCTCCTGCATCCCATGCAAGCTGGAGGTCTTTCCTCCTTGTTCTTGACCTTGGCTCTGCCTTCTTTTTTTTTTTTAAGGTGTATTTATTTATTTATTTATTTATTTGAGAGAGAGAGAGAATGAGAGGACAGAGTACAAATAGCAGGAGAGGGAGAAGCAGGCTCCCCCCCAAACAGGGAGCCCAACACGGGGCTGGATCCCAGAATCCCTGGGATCATGACCTGAGCCAAAGGCAGACGTTCAACGACTGAGCCACCGTGCCCCTTGGCTCTGTATTCTTTTAAATGGTTATACTTTGTCCAGTACTTCTCTGTATTTGTACGTGGAAAGGGAACCTTCCCTAGCACCTCGATGCACCATCCTGGCCAGGAACATAAGAGAACGGACAGTAAATATTTAAGCAATAGGGATACTCACTTCTTAGTTCCACGTTTTGTATGCAGCTTCCATGGAGAAAGTGGATACCTCGGGTGACCAGGAATGGGACAGATGTGCCCATTGCCCTCGGAGGCTCTTCTGGGACCTGAGGAAAGCAAGTCATGAACACGCATGTTAGGACACAAATGTGCTGGGTGCAGAGGGCCCCAGCTGTGGGAG
Organism: Mustela nigripes; assembly: GCF_022355385.1. Classification (NCBI taxonomy): domain Eukaryota; kingdom Metazoa; phylum Chordata; class Mammalia; order Carnivora; family Mustelidae; genus Mustela; species Mustela nigripes. The sequence goes on from NC_081558.1 coordinate 57,008,130, forward strand.
TCCCAGACCATATAGAAGTATTCCAGGAATAAAGTGCTCTTCAGGCCTCTTGAAACCAGGCAAAAACCGAGGGGCTCATCTGACCCAGCCCAGTTGCCTAGGAAGGATCACCTGTTCCATCAACCTCTGGGCTCCCGCTTCCCACAGCTGGATTTAGTCTCTTCTTCTAATCCCACAAAATTGTCTCTCCTCCCAACACATTTTTGAGCACAGGAGACCTTACTGATGCTTTGGGGCAGGGGGAAAGGGTACAGATTACATTACAATGATAGTTTTATATGAACAGTTGACATCATGATTCATAAGATGTCATTTGACCCCACATCTAACAGGGGTGTTTCACTGTTACTTTTCCCAAACTATACCCAGCCACTTTCCACCTGTCTCTTCTCTGTTTTCTCTTTCTCCTTATTAGCCATCTCTCTTAGATGAGTGCCTGAAAGCCTGTCTCTATCTGACTTGGATTCAAAAAGAAAGAGTAGCCATCCAGCTTCAGGCATGGCTGGATCCAGGTACTCAAATAATGTCACCAGAATATAGAAGCTCTGCTTTGCTCTCAGGGAAGTTCTTCCCCCTGGTAGCCTTTGGGATGCTTATCTGTTCAAAGCTCTGAGTCCAGTAGAAAGATCATCTCTCATCTGAGCTGTCCCACTGAACGCCTGTAACTGGAAATTATTGAACAGCTTAGAAACAGGTTCATCCCTGAACACATCGGGGTGGCCAAGACAATTTGACGTTCTGATTGGCCAAACCTTAGTCACATACCCATTCCTGGAGCCACAGCCAGCCCCACTGAACTCTGGGACTGAGCTCCTCCCAGGAGAATCAAGGAGGAGCCTAGCCCATGTGTGTTAAACAACACATGCCTCTATCTGGAGCCTGTGGCCTAACTCCCTTCTCTTGTCTCAAAAAACAGGCCACCTGGGGCCACTGGAGACTCTCCAGAAGGTGGAGGCCCCAGGAGGAAGTCTGGTAAGACACAGAACAGGCTTATCTCAAAGTTGGCCTTCCCAGGGTGCTGAACGCTTTGGGCTGGCCATAGGGGCCTGCATCCTCCCCAAAGTAGCCCGTGTTGGCATTTCTCTGGGCCAGCACACAGCTTCGGACTCACAGTAAGGTGGCAAATGAATGGAGGCATGAGCCTACAGCTGGACACTGACCTTACACACATCTTGGTGAGGAGGGGGTGGGCATACGGGACCCCAGCACAAGGTGAGCCCTGAGCAAGTGGTCTGGCCGACAGACCCTGCTTCAAGGGGAGTGGTGCTCTTGGAGGAGCTGCCCTTGACTGGGGCGACTGGGGGTTTGTGGGCATCTCCACCTTCTCTGGAAGCCCCGGGGTGTCGGGCATCTGCCTGTCCCATCTCTGCACTGAGGGACAGCCGGGCCTCCAGGACACCTGGACAGGCAGCCTGAGGCCACCACCATTGGGCTGGGGCTGGGCTCAAACTCACAGAAAAAGAGACTGAAAAACCCAGCTCAGCTGGAGCAGGGTGGAGGGGCCTCCGCCTGGCCTCTGTGGCTTTGTTGTCTGAGAGGGAAAGATGAAAAGGCCTGATGGGGGGCGGGCGTGCGGGTAGGAGGACAGCTCATTTGGCCCGCCACCGCGTAGGGGACACAAAGATGAGGCTGTTGGAGGCACACCTCCTTTCTTCTGCCCCAGTGCAGCAGCCCAGCCTGACCTTGGGTGGGGGGAGGGGCCGAGTCAGCAGGTCGGGGGAGGGAGGCAAGCAGGGGCATGGGGCACCATCTGGAGCTGGGAGGAGTCTGGTCATGGATTCCATTAGTCTTGGAAGTCCATTAGTGGGTGGCCGCTGGTGGGAACTGAGGCCTTTCTCTCAGGGACAATACCCGGGGCTCACAAAGGGGCAGTTCGGGTCAGGCACTCACTGGCTGCACGCTCTGGCCTGAGACCCTACACAGACAGGCATGGCGGGTGGGGTCGTGGGCTCAGGAGGCCCAGCCTGACGGGGGTTTGAATCCCGGCTCTTCCACATATTTCCTGTGGGGCCTTGGGCCCTTCCCTTTCTCTCTATTAGTGCTAGCCTCCTCACCCACCAAGTAGGCGTGAGGTCCTCTTCCTCTGGGTCTCGGGGTGAACATCCAGTGAGACATGGGGACATAGTGGGGTGTAGGAGCCGGAAGTGGCAGCAGCCCTGGGAGTGTGGCCTGCAGCAAATTATTCTCATTTCATGAGCCTTGGTTTCTCATCTGTAAAATGGGGATGATGAGAATGTTACTACTAATAATAATATCCACTTCCTAGTGTGTATGAAGATTCAGAATGCTAATCTGTATAAAGTACCTAGCACTGAGAGAATGCTTAATAAATATTGAAAATTAGTATTATTGATCCCTCATCACAGTACCCCCCATCATTAGTAAAGGCTGTGGTGGCTGGTATTGTTAATATTGGCAGAGTCCAGCCCCTAGAGAGCCTTCTATCTGTGGAGACCCCTAGCAAACAAGGGACAGTTTCAGCTAGTTGTAGGCAGGATGCTAACAAAGTTGCAGAGTGTAGACAAGCACAGAGGAGGCATGAATGACTGGCTAGGGGTCAGGACATCTCTTGGGGGAATGCCATCATCCAAGATGGGTGCTGAAGGATGAGTAGGAGTTTTCTCAGGGATTGTAAAGGCAGGTTGCTGTGAATACAAAGGCTTGGAGATGTGAAGGGCCCTGGTGCCTCCTGGGAAGAGGGAGATGTACTGTGGTAAAGGGTTCAAAGTGGAAAGTGGCAGGAGCAGAAGCTGGGAGGCAGGCAGGGGGTGGCAAAGAATCTGAGCACCAGGCCGAACATGTGGCCTTTACCCCGGACAATGAGGGAGATAGAGAAGGGCTTATGCAAGAAGCAAAGTAATCAGATTTGAGTTTCACAGATTGAGCTTCCCTCTGGCTGCATGTGGAGGACAGATCAGGCAGGAGGGATGACTAGAGGCAAGGAGGCAGGTGACGAGGATGTATCTGGGTCCAGATGGAGAGGACACAGGCCTGACCTCCAGCACCTGAGAAGGGATGGGCCACCAGCCCCACACCTGGAGGCCTTGCCAGGAGCTGGGGGGAGCCTCATGCCTGCTGTTCTCTATTCCAAGACAGAGCCTTCTGCACTCCAATATTATTGTGGGCATGCTAGAAAAGCATGGAATAGACTGAGAGCTCAGACCTCAGAGGTCAGAGGGTGAGCATCCTGCCTCATGATTCTTACACGGGTTGTGTTTATGATGACAAATTCAAAGGAGCCCATTTCAGGATACCACCAGGCATGGCCCAAGGTGGGTGGACAGTGTTCCGTGAGTGGTTTCTCCCGACTGGTCGGGGTCCCACCAAAGCACATGAAGCCTTGAGTTGGGGGAGGAGGGGAGGTCACCAGACCTTTTAACCCCCAGCTACCTCCCTCTGAAACTGCAGCCAGAGTTTGCAAAGCCGTCCTTAGCAAGCCACACCACCCGGATCTCAATTCAATCTCCAGGTACAATTTTGTACTACCTCCCTGAAGCCTCTTGCCACATCGTCCACAGGTCATACACTCTGGCCCAGCATTGCACGAGGGCGGTCACACCACACCTGTGGAAGGGCGCCATGCTGCGGGCAGCTGGGTAGTTGGTCCCTAGTGCTGGATTTATCAGTTTTCAGTTACAAGCTGCTGAGAACTCACCTAACAGTGGTTTGAATATATTGGGGGTTCCTTGTCCACACCTCACCTAGAAGTCCGGGAGTGGCTCCACAACCCTAAGGAAGGCAGAAAGAAGGGTGACATCTTGTTCTTTTCTGGCCAGAAAAGCAAAACCTTCCCAGAAACCACTAGTGGATGTCTACATGAACATCGTGGCCAGAGTGGGGGCACAGAGGGCCAGAAGGGCCCAGAGAATGAGACAGGCCTTCTCAGCCCCAAGAATGGAGACAGTTCGGCAGAGGAACCATGGCGTTCATTGATTAGTAGTATCTCCCAGAGAGGTCAAACCTCATTCAAGTGCATGTCCCCAGCTGGATTTCTCTGAGGACAGAGCTGAGCCCACACTTCTGGCTGACAGCCCAGGGTCTGGGGCTTTGTGCCCCTACCAGTGGGAGGGATCTGGACTGTACCAGCTAATGTGTGCAGCAGATGTGGCCTTCGGAGAGGAAGCTGGAGCCACAGAGGGACAGTGATCTGCCAAAGGCCACCTGGTAGGAGAGGGCACAGCCCTCAAGTGTCCCAGAGTCTGAGGCTGTCTGTGCTGCCTTGGGGTTCAGAACAAGCTTCAGTTCCTGTGTCTCGGGGGTTAGATTAGGGGATGGGCTCTGTGATCCCCAGCTTTCGAGTCCCACCTTGTCCAGGTTCAAGCCAGGTAGGGTCCTGGGGCCTGCAGATGGTTTCCAAGTGGACCAGGGTCCTCAGGTCAGAGCCAGCCACACATAGGACCCAGGGTGGCCTGAGGGGCTGGACAGGTTGCCTTTGGCCATGACCTGCCTTCTCTACTTACCTTGATATGCTCTCTATTTCTTTTGGTGCCTTGATACTTCTTGGGAAACTCTGACTCAACCTGTTTGTGCCTTAGTTTCCTCACCTGGAAAATGGGGTTCATTTTAGGGCCTACATCATGAGGCAAGAATTAAATGGGATCTAAAAAGCACTTCACATTGTGCCTGGCACATACTTAGCACTCACAGATGTCGCTGTCAGGGGTTGGCCCTCTTGCGGCGGGAGACCTCTCATCTGTGTGGGGGCATTCATGCATCCACTCCATACTCTGGAGCAGACCGAAAGCCCCGTGCCACCAGCACACTCCATGCGTCATGTATCTCAGCCTGTCCCCACTTGGCTTTACTCATTCCTGCTCCACATGGTAGGGAACATGGCTGCCGTGACCCCAGATTCACTGCTTTTCAAATTTGGTGACCCAACCTACTGCTTTCCAGTACCTGTGCATAAAGTCCCAGGGAAGAGGGCCGGCTGACCCAGCCTGGGTGACAGATCCAGGGCTAGGGTGCCTGAGGCAAGGGTGCTGGCATACTCCGTGGGACCAGGGCCAGAACGCGCCCTCCACCCTGCAGTCTGGGGAAGATGGGGGCGGGGCCGCTCCGCAAGGCCACTAGGGGGCTGTCGCCAGGAGACAGAAGAAGGACGCAGGTCAGACAAAACCACCAAACGTCCGGCCAGGGAACTTCCTTTCTGGAAGCAAAAATCCAAAGAAATATAAAGGCTGTATGTAACATGGCACCCAGCACAGGGCAAATGAAAGAGCGGAAGTTTGGGCCTCAGAGCCAGATGTTGAAAGTGTTTTGGGTGTCTGTGTCGTATCTTGATGTTCTAGAAAGTCAGAGGTCCTGGTACATGTGGATGGCTCCCTTCCTCTAGAGTGGTCCATCCACATAAGAATGTACTGCCTACCCATGAGGCAACATTGGAAGAAGAGGCCCGTGTCTGTGAGGAGGCCTCCTGTGCCTCATTGCTCCGGAACCAGGATCCTGCCATTGCTCGTTTTGTGGGCTAGAGATGGCCTCTGCTGGAGGCCCAAGCCAGAGAAACTCTGGAGCACATGAGGAAGCAGCACCATGGTCTCTGGAACGTTCTGATGGGATGGCCTGCGATATAGATAATCATGGTGCCCTTGTGAGAGGAAACAGTGAGAAATAAATGTACACTTTTTTCAAGGTAGAGGGACCACTGTATTATATTGGAAACTTGTTGCTAATGACTGAAAGAAAAGCCAAACTGCTTAAATTTTAAAGTCAGGGGGCATTGGGGCATCTGGATGGCTCAGTTACTTGAGCGTCTGACTCTTGGTTTCAGCTCAGGCCATGATCTCAGGATCCTGAGATTCAGCTCTGTGTCAGGCTCTGCACTCAGTGGGGAGTCTGCTGTAGATTCTCTCTCCCTCTCTCTCTTCCCCTCTCTCTCAAAATAACTAAATAAATCTTGAAAGGTAGGGGGGTGTTATCTACTCATAAGCTTGAGAGTATGGCTTCAGGCATGGCTGCATCTAGGAGCCCAAACAATGACACATGGAGTCTATCTCTTATCTCTGCTTTCCTCTAGTTGGCTCCATATTCAGACATTCTTCCTATATGGGAGCAGACAGCTGCCAACACAGGATGAGCTCCCATCCTCCCAATCATCCCCAAGAGAAAGAGCTTTTCCTTTCTAGTAGTTCCAACAAAACCCTTAGATTAGCTTTGATTATCCTGACATGATTATGCCCATCCTTGAACCAAGCACTGACACCAGGGACATGGAATGTGCAGACTGGTCCAAGAGGGGTCGTGTAAATACTCTGGACCAATTTCTGTGATTGACCAGGTCTGGGTCACATGGTATAAGGTGGATTCTCCCTAGACTGGAAGCTTCTTGCAGGCAATGATGGTACCCAGCACCCTTCTTTTCTGTCCCTGCTGCCACTGAGCCCAGCAGAGGGCTAAGCCCAGGAAAGACAAGGGTTCCTCCTGACTGGCAAGTGCATGGACTATCAGAAACATCTGGGGTTTCCCCTGCTCTGCTCTGAATGGGGAGCAGTGGGGACTCTTCTGAGAGGACTGAGGTGAGCTGGAGAAGCTTGGGGCCATCAGCGGTGAGAGACCCAGTGAGAGTGGGGGATAGAGATTCTTCATGTAGTCTCTTCACAATTTCTGTCAGAAATAACTACTGACTTTTCTTGGTTCACCCAAATTTTGTCACATCCCCAGAGAGTGCCGATGCTGGGTTGGCCGCCATGACCAAGACAAAGTCTCTGCCCTCATGGGATGGACCTCCTCACTGGGGGAGACAGTAAAGAGGATGAATGAGGGGGAATGGGTGAGGTAGGGGAGGCTGCTTGACTGTGGCCCTCAGGGAAGTGTATCAGTTAACTTGGCTGCAGGACGAGTACCGTGGGATGGCTGGCTTAAACAGACATGGATTGTCTCATGGTTCTGGAGGCCGGAAGTCCTGGAGCCAAGGGTCGGCAGGGTTGGATCCTTCTGGGGGCTCTGTGGGAGAATGTGTTCCCGGCCTCTCTCCTGGGCGTGCAGATGGCTGTCCTCTCCCTGTGTCCTCGCATAGCCCTCCAGCTGGGTGTGTCTGTGTCCTAAGGTCCTCTTCCTATAAAGACACGAGTCAGATTGAATTAGGGCCTCCCCAGTGACCTCATTTGAACTTGATCACCTCTGTAAATACCCTGTCTCCAAACACAGTCACTCTCTGAAGTGCTGGGTGGGGGAGGGGGAGGACTCCGTATGAATTCAGTCCGTGGCAGGAGGCTTCCTTGAGGAGCTATCTGAGCTGGGATCTCAGAGCCCACCCCTCTGAGTCCTGCCATGTCTCCAACCCACCTGCTCCCCGCCAGCTGCACCCAGCTGCACCCGCCACGCACTGGGCCAGGACCAGCCCGGATGTGATGGCTTTCCCTAGCTCCCCACCAGTCCGCCGGCCACGAAGTGGCTGGGGGTGGGAAGGAGCTTTTCTAAACCCACATCTAACCCCGTAGCTTCCTGTTGTCCTTAGAATAAACATTGGCCTCCTCACAGTCACCGTAGTAGCCCTGCATGATCTGGCCACTGTCCATGGATCCAGCCCCAGCGTCTTCCACTCTGCGCCTCTGGCATTCAGTTCCTGCCTGCTGTCAGGCCTGCCACACCTAGCCCACGTCCACGCTGCCGGTCTCCTTCGCCAGGGCTTGCTTTTTCAGAGGCCCTGGCTCCATCCAGTTTGTGCCTCTGCTGTCTCTCACAGCCCCTGGCCTTTTCTGTCCTTAATGTACTTTTGTGATGACATCATTCGTATCTGCGTCCCCCAGGGGAAGGTAAATTCCACGAGGTCAGGCTGTTCTGTGGCTGAGGGCGGGATCTCTCGCACCCAGGGCAGCAGCAGGCTCACTAATGCGTCTGTCCGATGAATCACAGGATGGAACGAGCAGCCAGCCTGGGAGACGCCTCTGGGGACTCCCCAGCGGCAGCATCGAGCCCCCGCTGGGTCCCCTTGCACCTGTCACCCACCCCATAGAGGCGAGTGGCAGCCAGAGATGAGGGGCCATGGAGAAGCACTTCCCAGGCCTGAAGGCTCCCTTCTTCATGATTTATTTTCAGCTCACCCTTCATAGCCCCCCTCTCAAGCTCTTCTTCCTACTGTTGTTCTCTTGTTTTCACATGCTAGTCTCCGTTTCCTGCTCCTGGGAGGGAGGCTTCACTCAGGAAACGCCAGGCAGTCAAGGAAGCCCGGTGCACAAGACCCCAGGCCCTCCGGGGCGGGCTGCACTGCCTGGCCCCCTGCCTGGCAGCTTCCTCCCCCCCCCTCCCCCCGCCCCGGGTCCCCTCAGCAGGCCCTGCCCGGGCTCTGGGTGTCCTGTCTACCCGGCGGCTTCCCAGAGCTCACAGAACACATGAGTGGCTTGGTGGCTGAAAGCAGAAAGAGAAGCAAACACAAGTGACACTTTCCATCCATTCTATAAAGCTGAGCCGGGGTAGGGGATGGGGGTAGGGGACAGGGGCTGTGTTAGGGGGTGGTCTGTGGGGGGGTCAAGTGGTGATGGTCTTCTGTTGGGTCACCTTGAGGTATCCCTTGGTGACAGCCCCAAGTTGTCCAAACAGGAATCTACACTTGCTGTGAAGACATTTTGCCAATGTTATTTAAGCCCATCAACAGCTGACTCACAGTAAGGGAGAGTATCCTGGATAGTCTGGGTGGGCCCATTTTCATCATTTGAAAGGCCTTTAAAGCAAGACGGTGGACTCCTCTGCAAAAGAGAAGGGGTTCTGCCTGTGACCAGCCTGCCTGTGACCTCCCCCTCCTATGGATGGCATATTGGTTGAGCCAGCCTGTCATCACAGAAGCTACTTCCTTGTGATAAGGCCCTTGAGACAGTGCTATAGCTAGACACATAGACACAGATGAGTATTCCCCGCTGGCCCCACTTCTGCATCTGGACACGGACTCACCCCAGGGCTGAGGCTGAAGGAAGCAGCCCCAAGAGCACAGGCCAGCATCTCTGAGTTCCTGCTGGGCACAAGACACCGTGCTAAGGACTTCCATACACAATCTCATTTAACCCCCAAGCAGTGCTGTGAGCCATTTTCAGTAACAATGCTTTACGCTGCAGGAAACAGAAAACCCAACTCCAGGGGTGCCTTGGTGGCTCAGTCGGTTCACCGTCTGCCTTTGGCTCAGATCATGATCCCAGGGTCCTGTGACCTCACTGGGCTCTCTGCTTAGTGGGGAGCCTGTTTCTCTCTCCATCTCTCCCCACCATTTGTGCCTTCTCTCTTTCAAATAAATAAATAGAATCTTAAAAAGAGAGAGAGAGAGAAGACAAAATCCCATTTCAAACAGCTTAAATCTTAAGGACACTGATGATCGTGAATGAGAAGCCCAGGGGAAAGCAGTTTCTTTGCAACTCTGATGTCTGCAAAGATGCTTATAGGTTTTTTTTTTCTTTTTGATTTTAACTTATTTATTTTAGAGAGAAAGAGAGCACGCTGTGGGAGGGGGAGAGCAGCAGAGGGAGAGGGAAGGGGAGAGAGTCTCAAGCAGATTCTCTGCTGAGCCTGGTGCAGGGCTCAATCTCACAACCTAGCCGAAATCAAGAGTTGGGTGCTTAACCAACTGGTCACCCAGGTGCCCTGGGCCAGGACAGAGTTCTTCATCCTCCCACACTGTCATCCTCAGTTTGTCATCTTCACCTGTCAGCAAATGCCCCTCATGGTCACAATCTGGCTGCCATGGCCTCAGGTATCACTGCCACATCCACAGACAGAAACGTAACTTCCTCCTTGGACTTCCCTTTTCCCAGAGATCATCCAGGAAGACTTTCCCCTCCCCTCTCATTGGCCAGAGGCACATCACACGCTTATCCCTAAACCAATCCTTGGTAAAGGGAAGGAATCATCATGATCAGCACAGACCAATCAAATCTCTTCTCTAGAAGCACGTGGGCACTCTGTGCTTGAAAGCGTAATTGAGGCTGTGTGTGCCATCAAGGCAGACGGGTGTGTCTGTTTGTGCAACTGTGTTTGGTTTCTATGCAACTATAACAAACTACCACAAACTTAGTGGCTTAAAATAACACCCACTTACGATCTCACACGGTGTAGGCCAGAAGTCCAGGCAGGCTTGGCTTCGTTCTCCCTAGGTTCTCCGGAGGCTGAAATCAGTGTCATTGGCCAGGTGTGGAGGCTCAGGGGAAGAATGTGTTTCCAAACTCAGGCGTGGGCAGAATTAGGTTCCTTTCAGTTGTAGGACTGAGATCCCCATTTCCTTGATGGCTGTCAGCTCTGGGGTCACACTCCACACTCCTCTTCATGTGACCTCACTCACCTTCCAGCTAACAAGGACCCCAGTCCTTCTCATGCTTCAGCTCTCCCTGATGACCTTTCTTGTGCCAACCAAGAGAGCTCTCTCTTTTTGTTTTCTTTTTTTTTTTTTTAAGATTTTTTATTTATTTGAGAGAGTGAGAGTGTGACCAGGGAGAGGGGCAGAAGAAGAGGGAGAAGCAGGCTCCCCATTGAGCAGGGAGTCCAACACGGGGCTCGATCCCAGGACCCTGGGATCATGATCTGAGCCGAAGGCAGACACTTAACCGACTGAGCCACCCCGGCACCCCTAGAGCTCTGTTTTTAAAGGGACTCTTGTGACTAGATGGGAACAATAACCCCCTTGAGATCAGCTGTACCACATAATGTAACACCATCACGAGAATGACACCTCCCCAACTTCACAGACTGCAGGGATTAGGGTGTGGAACCTTGAGTCATTCCTAGAAATTCTGCCCACCCTGCAGTAACCACGGTGCACACCACGGTAAGACGTTTCTTTGGAAAGAAAGGTGAAGTTTAGAAAAGTGAACATGAGTTGCTCCAGGCCATACCAGCCAGGGGTCCGTGTCACAAACAACAGGACATGACACGGGCTCACTGAAGCAGGAAGAGAATTCTTTGGGAGGGTGTCAAGGGTCAATACAGTCAATATGCAGGTTGGAGGGTCAGACTCGGGCCAAAAGCAAGGCAGGGCAGACCCAGCCAATCTGTGCACTCAGGTCCCATGGCATCAGACGCCACCTGTGAGCTCAAGTGAGCCTGCACCTGCGTGTGAATGCGCATCCCACACACTGTCAGCTGCCCACCCCCTTCGCCTGTCAGCTACAAACAATATCTCTCCCTCCTGCTGACCCAGACGGACAGACATACTGTGTTCCCCTCAGCATGGCTCCGTGGCCCCTTCCAGACAGATAGTTGCTTTGCTCCATATCCTCGCTCAGGGCTCTTAGCAAATCCAGAAGGTACTGGCTGGCTGGCCTTAGGAACAAAGGTGAGACCTCAGTCCGCCACACTGATTAAACCTGTTTTCCCTGGACTAGAGTCTATGCACTGAGGGCAAAAGCCATCAGTTAAATCAGCAGTTTGTAGGGGCACCTGGGTGGCTCAGTGGGTTAAAACCTCTACCTTCGGCTCAGGTCATGGTCTCAAAGTCCTGGGATCAAGCCCCGAATCGGGCTCAGCAGGGAGCCTACTTCCCCCTCTCTCTCTGCCTGCCTCTCTGCCTACTTGTGATCTCTGTCTGTCGAATAAATAAATAAGATCTTTAAAAAAAAAATCAGGGGTTTGCAAATTATGGCCCATGGGCCAAATCAAGCACCGGGCCTGTTTTTGCATCTGATGCAAACTCTGATTTTAACCTTTGAAAGTGGCTGGGAAAACTCCAGAAAGGAACAATATTCCTGGCACAGAAGAATTTCATGAACTTCAAATTTCAGGACCCGTAAATAAAGTTTTGCTGGAACACTGTCATGTTCATTCCTTTCTGTATTATCTGTAGCTGCTTTTGCACCAGAAAGGCAGCCCTGAGTCATTGCAACAGTGACCACATGGGCTGCCAAGCCCGAAATATTCACTACGTGGCCCTCTCCGGGAAACATTGGCCAGCCCCTGTGTGAAATGATAATGTCCTCCAACTTCTATGCTGGTCGTTGGTGGACATTTATTCTGACACTTGGGAACTTGTGTATTCTGAATGGGAGACTTGGGTTGGAGCAGGGGTAGGAATGGATTTTTTTCCCCCTTTTCTTGCCCTTACCCTATCTGTCCTATAGACGACCATTCTCGTATTGTTCCGTGTTTTTTCTTGTCGTGTCCTTGCAAAATGTGTGGTTTTGTGTCTATGTCCTGTGTCCATCTTGGCACAGCATTCTAGGCCTCACTCTGTCTCTTGCATTCTTAGCTCAGTGCCGTGTGTTTCGGGGGCACTGGGTATGTGCATGTCTGTCCTCTGCTTCTCCTCCTGGCGAGTCTCCCACCCAGTCCCAGAGGCAGACACCCAATCCCAGAGCTGCGTCGAGCTCCCACATCTGCAGGTGACACTGATGTACACCCTCCACCATGCCCCCTTGCAGACAGCCATGGAAACTTCCCCCCAGAAAATATACCCCGGGGAGGAATTCCCGGGTTGCGGGGGACTTAGAGAGAATGTGGCCAGGGGACACCAGCGGGCTCCCATGTCTTCTCTGATGGAATGCGGTTCACCAAATGCTTTGGGCCTTGTGATTTTGCTTTTGAGTTTTGATTTGAGCTGTCCCCCACACCGCGTTTCAAGGTCATTCATTCTGCTCTATGTTCTATTTCAATTCTGCCCTTCAATTTTGGTCTCTATAGAGGCCACACCCCTTCGGGTGGTATAGGCAGGGACCCAGGCTGGGTTTTCTCCATGTGGAGAGGGATGTGCTGGGATTATGGCAGGAACCTCACTCGTGATATGTTTTTGTGTTTACGCTACAGCAGAGTCAAGTTCTAGGTTCAGATAATTACAACTTCAGCAGATTTGTCACTGCATGAACATAATAGTGAATCGAATAGGAGGCTTACAAGTGACCATTACAGTTCCAGATAAAATGACTCTGAACTATAACTTCCCCTTTTACCTTTTAACATGATCTCAGTGCTGTCCAGCAGAACTTTCTGTGATGATGGAAATGGCCTACCTCGGCACTGTCCAATACGGTAGCCGTGAGCCCAATGTGGTTACTGAGTACTTACCATGTGGCTAGCATGGGTGAGGAACTGAATCTTTGGTTTCATTTCCCTGTAATTAATTTAAACTTCAGTAGCCCAGGGTGACTAGCGGCTGCCATATTCAACGGAACAGATCAGATTAAGAAACTGTGGGCCTGGGGTGCCTGGGTAGTTCAGTGGGTTAAGCCTCTGCCTTTGGCTCAGGTCATGATCTCAGGATCCTGGGATTGAGCCCCGCATTGGGCTCTCTGCTCAGCAGGGAGGCTGCTTCTCCCTCTCTCTGAGCCTGCCTCTCTGCCCACTTGTAATCTCTCTGTCTGTCAAATAAATAAATAAAATCTTTAAAAAAAAAGAAAAGAAAAGAAAAGAAAAGAAAAAGGAACTGTGGGCCTATCCCTGCACTCAAGCATTTATTCAAGGTTTTCAGAAAACAAAATGATTATAGGAGGAGGCATTTGGGAACAGAGGATGGGAACCAACAAGAATAGTGTGTCTACTGTGTCCCAGGCATGTGGTTGCCTCACTTAGCCCCAGCTCTTGTCCATGAGTGGGGGCAATGTCCCCATTTGAAAGCTGGGGAGGCCGAGTCTCAGTGACTTGGGCAAGGGACTTGATGAGGGCACCCCTTGATTGAGAGGTTGGCCCAGGAGTAAACAGATACAAGCCCATCCCCAATCCTGCATGGCTCTGGGAGAGCCCAGAGGCCACGTGGGGAAGGGGCCAGGATGCCAGTGGGTCCCGGCAGGTGCAGATCCTGGGGATTTCCCCAGGGCCTGGGCACGGCCCCGGCGGCTGACCTGGCAGCCCCAAGTCCAAATCCATCAGTCGGGCACCTCACAGTCCCCCCAACGAGGCAGCCTAGAGCTATGTTTGGGTGGAGGCTGCCAAAACCATTGGGGGCATGAGGATCAGGGACAGAGCTTACACAGGGTATGTCTCCCCCCTTGACATGCTGGGAACTTGTGTGGAGGGAGTGTCTCAGTGACTAGGGTTCCTGACACTTGGGATATGAGGCTCCGCACAGGTCCTGTGCGACCCAGGATTGCCCTGTACCTCCCACGACTTCCAGATGTCCCTGGGCGTTCATTCTACGAAAAACTTGCTTTCACTACCCTGATCTAAGACTAGAATCTAACTCTGCTTTACCTAGAAAAATACTATTTTTTGCATAGTTTTAATGCACAATGGATTTTCCAAGAATGCAATGCTGTGTGAGTAGTGGGAAGGTTATACTTTGTTTTGAATTGTTTGAATTTTCCAAGAGTTGTTCACCATTTTAGAACCATATCACACTTGTGCTTAACCAGCTGATAAGCAATGCCTATGTCCCCTGACATTCATTGTGCTGTGTCCCAGTGAGTCTACATATCTATCTACCCATCTATCTGCCTGTCCATTTGCCTCTCTATCCATCCATCTGTCCATCCATCCAAATATATTTTCTTAGTCCTTATTTCAAAATGTCAAACATAGGAAAAGAATGTCAACAATATGCAATTGAATATTACCTTCCTAGTGTCAAATTCAAACAGTCATTTTAACAACAACAGAAAAAGGGGTGCCTGGGTGGCGTAGTTGGTTAAGCCACTGCCTTCAGCTCAAGTCATGATTCCGGGGTCCTAGGATCAAGTCCTTGTCAGCAGGGAGCCTGCTTCTCTCTCTGCTTCTGCTCTCTCTCTGACAAATAAATAAATAAAATCTTTCTTAAAAAAATCTTAAAAAAAAAAAAAAAAAGCAGAAACAGATCCATAATAGAGGGCAAGCTGATAGTTGCCAGAGGGGAAGGAGTTGGGGGATGGGCAAATGGGTGAAAGGGAGTGGGAGATACAGGCTTCCAGTTATGGAATGAGTGAGTCAAGGGGATGAATGACACAGCATAGGGAAGGTAGTCAGTGGTATTGTCATAGGGCTGTATGGTGACAGGTGGTAGCCACGCCGCGGCTAAGCCAAGCGCAATGTATAATCACCATATTGGACACCAGAAACTAAGATAATGTTGCATGTCAATAACACTTCAATTAAAAAAAAATCTTAGCCCTGTTAAATAGGTTTAAACATCTAAAAATATCATGTCATAATATTTACATATTGAAATATATATCCTAAAGTCCCTTTTTACTTTAGATCACTGTTAGAGCCTCACATTAATTGTTTTAAAATATTTGGGAAGATTAGGTATATTATTTATCCAGATCATTTTGGGATCACACCGGGATATTCTAAAATATCCACTATAAAAATAGGGTGCCTAGAGACACCTGGGTGGCTCAGTCGTTAAGCGTCTGCCTTTGGCTCAGTTCATGATTCCAGGGTCCTGGGATAGAATCCTGCATCGCACCTGTACTATTATTTGATTAACATTTTTCCTTAAATCATATCACTCTTTTTACTTAAATAAACTTATTTAAAAGAAGGGCATATTGGGGCACCTGGGTGGCTCAGTCAGTTAAGTGTCTCCGTTTGGCTCAGGTCATGATCTCAGGGTCCTGGGATGGAGCCCCATGTCCAGCACCCTGCTCAGTGGGGAGCCGGCTTCTCCCTCTCTCTCTGCCCCTCCCCCTCTGCTCATGCTCTCTCTCAAATAAGTAAAATCTTTTAAAAGTAAAAAATAAAAATAAAAGAAGGGTATATCATTATCATACAGGTAAAACTAAAATTGTTTGCTGTGTTTGCTAATTGTTTTTTTCTTTTTTTTTATTAACAAATAATTTATTATTTGCCTCAGGGGTACAGGGGCAATCATCAGTCTTATACAGTTCACAGCACTCACCATAGCACATACCCTCCCCAAGGTCCATCACCCAGCCACCCTAACCCTACCCCCAACCACCCAGCAACTCTCAGTTTCCTGAGATTAACAGTCTCATGGGTTCAAATGGAACCCATGCTAAGTGAAATAAGGCTAATTGTTTTTTAATACATATTAAAAATAAATGCTTAGCTATTTAAAACACACACACACTGCTGTTTATCTGGGCATCATCTCAAATGGCCTCAAATGCTGGTGAAGGCAGGAGCTTCCCGCGGTTGGAAAACAAATGGAAATATAAAATTCCATTGTGAATACGGGCTAAGAAAATGTGTTTGGATGGATAGATATATGGATGGGCGGATGGATGGACAGATAGGTCAGCAGATGGGCAGGCAGATGGCTAGGAAGACATGCAGACTCACTGGGACGCGGCATAACGAAGGCCGGCGGACACAGGCATTCCTCCTCAGCCGGCCATCTTGTTTTTCTTCACGGGACTCAGGGCCCCTCTGTGTTTCCTGATGAGTGAATGGGAGAATGGAATGAAGGCTGGGGAGGGGGTCACAGTCCTGTGGGGCAAAACCCAGATTTGGCGGCTCCCCCAACCCCTTTCCGCCATGCTAGATCCCAAGAAGGGGGGAGTCTGTCCACTGGAGACCCAGAAGCCAAGGGCCAGGAGTTGCAGGACTGGAGGAAAGGAGGAAGGGCTACATCTGGCCTTTGTCAGATTGTGCAAGCCACTGGGCTGGTGGCCAGCTGTGGCCGTCAGCCTCTGACAGGAGGGAGACATTAGAGGTTCACCCCAGGCTCCAGGCAGTGCACAGATGTGACCAGCTGGAGACAACACCCGACCGCACACGAGGACTCAGGACCGTCTGGGAGCGAGTCTGCGAGGGGACAGTGGGCAGCCTCCAGGGCCCACCTTTTCCCCCAGAACCTTCTCTAATGCCTGCTGAGTGACAGGCACCTCTGCAGTCACAGGAGTCCCCTCTTCCCCCAGTTCCTCCAGGGCTCCCAAAGGAGAGTGGCATAGAGGCGCGGAAGGGTTCCCAGGCGGGGGAGGCATGGAGCAAGGGCGCTGCGCCTTCTCAGTCCTGGTTTGGAACTGGCGAATCTCTAGGTCCTCACAGGACTAACCCCCATTTTAAGGGAGAAAGAACAGCTTCAGGGTCAGGAGCAAACAGAAAAGAAGGCCTAGCTACAACGGACTCACTTTGTTTTTTTGTTGTTTTACGTATTTTTCTGGTTACTTTCTATGCATGACAATATATTGGTTTTTCACTACTAGTAATAATGTTTCCTATTAAAGGAAATCCATACAGTAAGCAAGAGGGTCGGTGATCAAAAATGTCAGTGGTTGGGGTGCCTGGGTTGCTCAGTGGGTTAAGCCTCTGCTTTTGGTTCAGGTCATGATCTCAATCTCAGGGTCCTGGGATCGAGTCCCGCATTGGGCTCTCTGCTCAGCAGGAAGTCTGCTTCCCTCTCTCTCTGCCTGCCTCTCTGCCTACTTGTGATCTCACTCTCTCTGTCAAATAAATGAATAAAATATTTTTTAAAAATGTCTGTGGTTTAGGAAACTTGACATCATCCTTCCACTTTGAGGGCCTGCTCCTCAGTGACGTGGGCAGGGAGGTTAGCCCCTGAGCCACTGGTAAAGCTCATTGGAGCTGGGACTCCACCTGGATCTTGTGGCTTCAAATTGAATGCTCTCCTCTCTGTCCCTTCTGGAACAATCTAAGATTGTTCCCCACCCAAGTGTTCCCCATCCCCTCGGATCCCCATCCAAGCTCTGGATTGGTCCAGGCCTTACCTGCCCTTCTTCTTCTTCACCCCCACTATTATCAGTGGTTTCATTCAATCAGTTTTTACTGGACCCCTCTGTCCCTGTGCTGTACGCCCAGAGGAAATCCCAATCAGATGAGGGACACAGATCCTAACAGGACACCTGAGAGCATGTGAACTCTGGGAGTCCATTCGAGAGACAGGGGAGGATGTGGGATGTGCATTAGAGAGAGGAGAATGAAGGGCCAGTAGGATTTTCCAGACAGAGATTCCTAAGTTGGGTGTGCACACTGAAGACAAAGGAATCTATGTGATCTGGGGCCAATTACTCTGTTCTCTGCATCTCAGTTTCCTCATCTGTAAAATGGCAGCAAGAAGAATCATTCCTCCTTAGAGTTGCTGGGGAGGCTAGATGAGTTGGCACAAAATACTCAGAACAGTACAGTGTCCGGCACACAGTAAGGCCATATAGGTGTTAGCTGTGCTTGTCATGTGCAAAGGCCCCGAGGGTGACACACAGGAGGTTAGGTGCACCTGGCTGTGCTGTGCCCAGTGGTCATCACCAGCGATCAGGCTGGAGGGGTGGGTAAGATCTCGGAGGACCCTCGGTGGTGTGTTAGGACACTGGAGTTCTTCCTATTGGCTGCAGAGAGCATTTTGAAGGAAGAGAGATAGGGCCAGAGCTGACCTCCACTCCCTTTGGCACCGCAGTGGGGATTGGAGGGGCAGCACTGGGGGTGGGAAGAGAGCAGGGGGACTTCTCTGCACCCACAGGGCCCTCCTGAGTGAAATGTGTTCTTTCTTCCTTGGGATCTTTGCTTTGCAACTTCAGAAACTCCTCCATGGAGGGGCTGGAGTATCAGAGGATCTGGGCTTCTCTAGTTGGCCATGGGAAGCCACAGAGGGCTTTGGAGCAGGATTGGAGCTGTCTTCCAGAAAACGGCCATGGTAGCAAGTGCTGATGGCCCAGGAGTAGGGGGAGAGGAGAGAGGTAAGGTGATGCAGCATCAGCTCCGTGACCTTGGGGCTGACATTTGTAAGAAGGCTGGACCTTCAGGTTACAAGATCATTCAGCAGGGCCGTAGTGACCCTCTGCCTCGTACCCAGGCAGTTCCATCTCCTCCCCCAAACCTCAGGGACCCATTCTTATGGGAAACCCTACTTAAACCTCTGCCATGTGGTCCAGTCTTACTGCCGATAGCGGTCAGATTTCTAGGCCCAGAAAATCCTTTTCTCTTTTTCTATAAGATTTTTATACCTAAGTAATCTCTACATCCAACAGGGACCTCAAACTCACTACTCCAAGATCAAAAGTCACATGTTCCACCGACTAAGCAAACCAGGCAGCCCTTAGGCCAGAAAATTCTAACAAAGCCTTTCACAAACCAGGATAATCACTCCTGAATCAAGAAACATTATACAAACATGTCCTATCGGATCAGATTGAACCATTTTAAATTCCCCTTTTGCAGGTCAAAAAGCAGCAAAAGCCAGCAATTCCATAGGGTTCAACCTAATACCTGCAAAGCTCCACTGACTTCCACCATTTATAATATGTGAGACTTTCCAAGGCCTGGTGACACAAGGGATGCAGCAACAGAACAAGATCAGGCTTTGGAAGAAAGACCCAAGTCCAGATCCCTGCTGGCTCCCCACCCTCTTTGACTTAACCTTCTCTTCCTTTGAGAGCTACCAGTCTCGTAAGTCCAGGGGAAGAGCAGGACCCAAAATAGCACACAGAAGCCCAGCCCAAAGTTGGGGTACCCAATCAGGGTCTGTCCCGCCCCTTCTGAACTGCTGTGAGTCCTCGTCTCTAGCCCAGCCGGCCCCCATCTGTCTCCAAACACACCTGCTGCCTTTATTCCTCCACTCAAACCTCTTTTATTCTACTCAACCACAAGTCCCCAAGTCCTCTAGGACACCCTCCCTGCTCTGTGGACCCAGCGCCCTGCTTGCCTATGTGAGGGTCTGGCCCTGAGTCCAGTGGGCATGGCCTTGAAGAGTGAAGACTCTGGGCTCCCTGCCACCCAGAGGTCCCCCGAGGGCAGGGGTGGCACTCCTTCTTCCCCCTTCCTCCTTCTCACTTCTGTCCACATCTGCACAAACCCAGGCAAGGGAGCGGCCACAAAATAGCATGACACCACGGCCCTTTGCTGAGCAGCCTCCCTGCAGCACCCGTGGGCTGGGCACTGAGTGATGGGTCAGACTGTCCGTTCTCACGTATGACCTCCACTTTGGGTGGCCAGGTGGGTGGTGGCGCTTTTCACTAAGGAACAGACGAAGACACGGCATCTGCAATGCCTGTGGGACATCCAGGTGGAGACCCCAAGGCAGCAGTTAAGCTGGGTGAGGTTGTCAGAACACTGGATCCCAGAAGCCAGGCCAGAGGTACGTTTGGAAGTCATCAGCGCTTAAGGTCACAGCACTGGCTGAGACACCTTATAGAGTGAATGGATAGAAAGAAGTTCTCAGGTGGAGTCTGAGGGCACAGCAGCCAGCACAGGGGCATAGGGATGAAGAGGAGGAACTAGCAAAGTAGACAAGGAGGAGTGCCAGGGAGGGAGGCACTCCTGGAAGCCACCGGAAGAAAGTGACCAGGTGAGAGAGTCATTTAGAACTCACTGCTCTCTGTGTAGTAGTATTCATGAAATATGCTCTACGAAGTGTGCACTGTGAAATGTACACTATGATGTGTGCACTCTGAAATGTACACTGTGAAATGTACACCATGAAGTATAGTGTTCACTTCACCAGCCAAAGGAGAAAAGCAGTGAGACGCCGCCGTTGGGTCTAGTAGCACAGCAGGGACGGGTGACAAGCTGAGGTTGGAACAGCAATGTGTAGCAGAGGCAGCTTTTTCAAGAAGCTCTGCTCTATAGGAGACAGAGAAAGGGGTGGTAGCTGGGGGAAGCCGTATAGTGGGGAGGGTTATTTTGTTTGGTTGGGGTTTGGTTTTTGTATTATAGTAGAGACACTACAGCACATTTATGTGATTATGGGCATGATTCTACAGATTGAATCAGCAGGGTAATGACAGACTCAGTTAAATAGCAATTACTAGACTAGTGTAGCACACCCTTTGTCTCCCTAGGGAAACTCTGTTTCTCTGCAGCCACACTTTATTTCTTGGAACACTCCAAGGTATGTCCTCATCTGTCCCACTCTCCACACTCGGTTCTCAGTGGCTTCCTCTGCCTGACTTTTCCAAGTTTTGCAGTTTCATTTTACACACCCTTTGTACTGGGGTTGTTACGCCTGATAGTCTGAGAGAAATAAGGAATGAGAGATTCTGAAGAGATGAGAGAGATGTTGGTGCACAATGAGGGAGGAGGGAAGAACTAGTTTAACAAGCAGCTAATTCATTAGTGAATATTTTCATGTTATGATAGATTCATTTTCATTTTTTCCTTGACTTTGTAACTGCAGTGACATGGAAAGTGAATATTCAAAAAGTGAGGACTTTACACTACCAAGAAAACAGATTGATGAGCAGGTTCTCCAAAGAGGAGAGATACTTTAAATTTTAATGCAGTTAAAAGTAACTGAAACAATTAAGACTTTTTAAAAGATCTCACCCATAATAAGAAGTCCAGAGGTAGGTAACTCCAGGACTAGTTAATTCAGCAGCTGAAAGATGACAGGACTCTCGTTTAACTACTCTATAATTCTCTCAGCCATTTCCTCATGGTCTCAAGATGGCTGCCATAGCCTCAAACATCATATCCACGTGACAATGTCCAAAGGCAGGAAGGAAGGGATTTCCTTTGCTGATCTTCTTACTAGAGGAGACACAGATCCATTCCAGAGGCTCCTCAGACTTTGCCTTTAGTGCAAAAGGTGCTGAGAGAGTGAGTGTGTGTCATGGAAGGCTGAGACTCTAACATGCCAGGCCTAATGTGTTAGGGAGCCAGTAGGGTCAACCGCAGAGAATACCTAGTGTCTTCTTCAGGCCCATCATACACAGCTTACCCGTGCAGTCTAAGCAGTGGAAGAGAGTGGGTCCACATCCCACACTCTCCTGCGGGAAGCTGGCCGAGTCCCCTCCTCTCTCTCAACACCTGTGTCTTCTCCCCTGCCCACAGGTCAGAGGGCACCCAACTCCCCATCTCATCACAAGCCAGCCCAGAGCCAGAAGTCAAGAGAGGTGACCCTCCGGACAATGGGACCAGAAGCCCAGACAGCCCTCCAGAGGGAGCCTGGCAATCAGACAGCGGTTCTGGTTCTGGGAGCCGACCCCTGGACGAAGGTTTGTCCCTGCCCCACTCAGACTTGCTGCCAGGCTCACAACTGGTCTGCTGTGCCCAGGCCCAGTCCCACGGCCCTGTCAGCACTGAGGCTGCCATCTGGCCTCCAGACAGAACCCTTCTCTCCCTGAGTGCTGAGGCTGGGCTTCCCAAGTCCACAAGGGCTTCCTCCTCAGGCTACATAGCATAGACAGACATCCAGTGGGAGAGGGTGGTTCCCACGGACAGGCTCCAACTCAGTGTGCGAAAAAACTGTCTCCTTTTAGTCCCACGCAGGGATGGGTTGGGTGCCAAGGGAACTGAGATGGAGTAAGCACCCGTCATCAGAAGTGTGTAAGCAGGGGCTGGATGGTTCCCCCCCTTAAGAAGACCACAAAGAAGCCTGTTGTCTCAAGAACCTGAGCCTGGTGGGTGTGGAACCATCATGTGGAAAGAGGAACCATGCTGGCTGAGAACATGCCCGGTACATTCCAGGCTCAGTTATGGGCAGCTATGGAGGTGCTACTGGGCGGTGTCCTTCCCATTCCTCTTCAGAGCTCCTCGCCTACCCTTGCCTGGGGCACCTGGACAGTGTTAATGACTGTGACAACAATGACGCCACACACACATACACACAAACACATATGCACGTACACAACATCGGTACACACATGGTGTCAGGAAATTGCCAGGATGGAAAATGAATTGCCAATATTGGGAATGCAGCTCACACAACCAAAAAGTCAGGGACCAGTCCCTTCAACCCTGATTCTGTTCGGTCTGGCACAGTTACTACTGAAACAAAACAGAATCGCCCTGAGCCCACCCCGTCGGGGTAGTCAGGCTGGAGAGATGGGTGTCCCAAGTCAGGAGACCTGAGTCCATGGTTCCCAGACCTGTCAGGTGGCCAGGATCACCCTAGAGCCTCTTAAAAACACAGAGGCCCAGGCCCACCTCAGCTCTGCTGCTTAGGATTCTCCTCTCCCCCTGCAGGGGGAGGAGGACACAGCTTTGCTGCTCAGGGCACTATCTGTCCACAAGGATCAGGCTATTGTCACTGTCAGACTGGCTCAGATTAATTAAAAAGTCCAAGTCAGCTTCAGGCACAGCCAGGGTGTCACGGAATGTCACCTCTTGCTGCCTTGCCTGCTTTCTCCCTGGCGCACCCATTGTGCAGAAGGCGCTCCGCTCAGACTGACCAGACAGCCCCCCACGAGCTCCAGACCCACACCCTCCACCTCCCAGGCCAGAAGAATGACGGCATTTCTCTTCCCTGGAGGTTTGACTCTGATTCTGGCCTGGCTCTCCTTAGCTCACGCTGGGTCCCCTGCCTTGGCAGAACTAATCATGGTTCACACGAGGCTGGACTCGTGCGTCTCCTGGGCTAGGGTGGAGTGAGGAGCCGAGGGAGGGCTTCCCCTCCCCCTCCCCCAGACACAGAGCCTGATACTGGGTGGCCTAACCCCGGGGTTTCCGATGCACAACCCAACTGAAGTACCCCAACCAGACACAGGGGATGGTCAATGTTGGCCCCAACCAGCCACACTGGTCTGGGTGTCACACAGGGTCACATGTATGACAATCTTTCCTGTACATCCCCCAAATGGTAGAGGTGCAAAGGAAACCCCTTCTCTCTCCCTGAGAGCTGAAAATTGGCTCACCCTGGTGCCTGTGCTATACAGAACCCTGATCCCAGCCCCTTGGCCTCCCTGGCTGGGACGGTCACACCTTAACATGGAAATAATATGCACCTCTGAGAGCGCAGACAGGCCCTGGCTGGTTGTGTCATCTTAGAAAGCAGAGAAGAGAAACAGCTTCTTGCTCCCTGGGACCCTGTGTAAAGCCCCAGGGAGGGGCTCCAGCTGGCCAGTTCGGGGCCTGGGCCAGGCCCTGGGGATGGGCCCCACCAGCCTCGGTGGCCTCACTGGTGGGGACATGGAGAGGGTGGGAGTGTGGCTCTCTGGAAAAGGGGTGGATAGTGCCAGAGCCTGTTCCCTCTGTGCAGCCCACCCACACCTGCCCCTGGGGAGGGCTGCCCGGTTTCCCACCCTTTGTTCCTGGTGCCTGAGCCCCTGCTTCTCCGGCAGTGGACGGGCAGCTGTTCCGCTCAGTGGAAGGCCAGGCCGCCTCCGACGAAGAAGAGGAGGGTGAGGAGAAGTGGCAGAAAGAGCGAAGCTCACTGGCAGAGGTCAAGACGCTGCTGGAGTACCTCTCCAGCTGCAGGAGTGGGTATGTGTGCTGGGGCGGGGCAATCGGCGCTGGAGGCCCAGAGCCCCTTCCCAGAGCTTGACCTTGAGGACCGGATTCAAGTCCCCACTGGATCATCCCCAGCTCCCCTGACACTCTGGCCCCTGGTCCATAGGAGGAAAGTGAGATGTATATCCCAGCATATGCAGGGATGAAATGAGGTGACTGACCAAGGCACGGAGATGCCGTTCCACTGATTCCCTCACACTCCCCTGGCTGCTATCCCAAGATGTGGCCCCAAGTTCTAGTGCTACTCCAGGACATATCAGACCCTTCCTTCCCCATTGCTCCTGTGAGAAACAGCGCTTACAATGCCTCCTACAGCTGACCCCCTGGCTTATTGAATCCTCACACCCACCCTGGAGGGAAGAAAGACCCAGATGCCTGGGGCACTGCAGACAACTCGCAGACTTCTCTGAGCCTCAGCCTTCTCATCTCTAAGATGGGCCAGCAACACTTGTCTGGCAGAGGTTTTTTTTGGACTTGCTATTGCAGCTATAAAATGCCTAAAAGGTGCCTGATCCCCATTGGTTCACTCCCAAGAGCCAGCACAGACTTTAATTATATTGTAAAGTGCTGTCAGTGTTCCTGGGTGATTGTTATTCCTGACCCCAAGTCAACAGCAAGCTTTTATGAAGCACCTACTATGTGCTGGGAAAATATGGAGGAACCGAGAGAACAGCAATAAGCAAAATAGCACCACCCCATTAGCGGAGCCCCTATTCTAGTGAGTGGTGACAAGTGTGAGGAGAAAAGGTGAAGCATGGGGGAGGGGCAGAGGGTGGTGCAGGAAGATGCTGGGAAGGCCACTCTAAGAAGGTGCCATGTGAGCAAAAACCTGAAGGACACAAGGAAAGGGCATTCCACAAAGAGGGAACAGCATGTGCAAAGGCCCTGAGGCATGCTCTAAGGGCAGTGAGGGGGCTACTGAGGCTGGAGCATGATGAGTGAAGATGAATGGGATGGAGGTCAGAGAGATTGCAGGAGCAGATTGGGAGAGGCCTTTGGCTTTTCCTTGGAGTAAAAAGGGGAGCCACAAGAGGGTACTGGGCAGAGGGTACCATGACCTGGCTTAGCTTTCAAGAGACAGGCTTGGCAGCAACACCCACATTCTGAGGCTGGACCAGACTCTGCAGAGCCACCCCGCAGTGCTGGTGCTCTCCTTTGCCGCAGGTGTGATGACCAGACAGCCAAGAAGCTCAAAACTTACTTCAGCCACATTGGCAGTGGTGACGATGCCTGCACCCTGGGACAGCTGGAGACCCACATCACCATGCTGGTGGAGCATCTGGGGACCCAGAGCTGCCGTGGCAAGGCCCTGGGGACACTTGGGGAGGAGGTCAGCTGAGCCCCAGAGGTCGAGGTCTGGACCAAAGCTAGAATCTCTCATAGCTGGAAGAACCCCAAGGGATGTCAGCCAAATACTGGGCCCTGTTCACAGATGAGCAGACCAAGACTCAGAGAGGACATGCAACTTGCTTTGACTTAGATTTAACGAAGAATATTCTGGTTGCAAGACAACAGAATTAACTCGAATTAGCTTCAGTGCAAAACTGGTATTTAATAGGATATGGAGCTGGCAAGAACAGCTTCAGAAGAACAGCAGAGGAGATGAGCTTCAGGAACAATGGGGTCCAGTGACTTAGACGAGATTGTCTCCATCTATCTGTCTGCTCGGTGTTTCCCAGGTGCTGGCCTCGTTTCCCCCTACTTCAGAAGGGCTTCCTCCATGTGGTGGTGAAAGGAAAGGCAGGACCACAGACAGCTCCAGGCTCCCATTGACCCACCCACGGGAATTAAGAGCCTGATATATAAAATCTCAGGGAAGAACTCCAGTTGACCCAGTCTTGGTCATGTGCCCGTCCCTGGCCCAGTCCCTGTGGTAGGCAGGCAACGTTCAGGGATTAGCAGCTCCATCAAAGTCAGATGACAGGGAGGAGGGACTTTTTTCTCCCCAGGAAAGTTACTGAGGGTTATGGGAGGGAGCTGGCAGGCAACACTAATAGCAGGGTGTCTCCGTTCCAATAGGAACACTTTGCATTTTTTTCCATCTCTCTACTCCATTCTCCAGTAATCAAGTTCAGAGTGTTATTGAGAGTTACCATTTCACAAAGCCCTAGCCCACTGCACTTTTGCAAACTGTTGTGTTGACCTAAGGTAGTTTTATATTTATATATCTGAAATTCGAAATCCATACTGTTTGTGACATAGTTGTGGTCTGATGTGGTTCCAAAAGGCATGGCCACCACCCCTTTTCTAAGTAAATTCCAAGGAAGTGGGGGTTAGGAGAGTTACTGAGGCATGTGAGTGGTGTCCCCAAGCCCACCTTCCAGTCCCATCTGTGGTGGGCACCAGCACCATGCCTTCTCTGTCCTACCCAAAGCCCAGAGTGGACCCAGAGTGTCTGAGGATGCCACACCTTCAGCTGCTTCTCTTTCCCTCCATTGGTGCCAAGAATAGGGGCTGCCTCTCATCTGGCATCCTGCTTTAAAAGGCTAGTAGCCACACGATGCTCTGTGACTGCCCCCTGGTGGGTATCCTGGTAGGACCCATGGTCTCAGGGCTCAAGCTGGCCCAATCCAGGCCCCTTCTGGGGCTCTCTCTCTCTTGAGGGAAGTAGAAGAGTGGCTGGAGAGTGTCCTTCTCAGCTCTGAACTCTGGAGAAGAGGCTTGAGGCTGTCCTACCATCTCAACCCCATTGCAGTCCTAGCCCTGAGCTTCTCCAGCTGCTGGTCTGTTCTGGGAATGACCCAGAGCCTGCCAGTGAATTCTCTTTCTGTTTCACTAGCCAGATAGTTTTCTGTTGCTTGCAACCAAAATAATAATAATAATAATAAATAAAAATAAGAAGGAGGAAAAAAAGTATTAAAATAAAAGAAAGCAGATGAATACAGAAGAAGAACGGAAAATGGAGTCCTCATCTAGAAAACGAAATATACATACTCTTACATTAACACCACTCACTGTGTGATCTTGGGCCAGACACGTAGCCTCTCTGGGCCTTGGTGCCCCCACTGGGAAGATGGGTGATTTTATCTGCTCAGTCCCCTGGCAGGTACAGGGAGAGAGGGAAGATCAGAAGAGATGACCTCTGTGAAAAGGTCAAGGCAAGTCATGGGCCCTGCCTGGAGATGGCACAGTGAGTGCTGGGCAGAGGGCAGCAGGGTGGGTGCTGAGTCCCTGCTGGCCCCAACAGGCAGAGCTGCAGCAGAAGGTAGAAGAGATTGAGCACCTGAGGCTGGAGCTACAAATGGTGGAGACAGAGCGGGTTCGGCTGTCCCTGCTGGAGGAGAAGCTCATGGATGTGCTACAGCTCCTGAAAAGGCTCCGGGACCTGGTAGGCTCATGGGCGCTGGCACACCCGGGGCAATGGGAGGAGCTCTCAGGGAGCACCAGCCTCTGCCAGGCACTTGGCCCAGAGTTTCCTCACGTTAGGCAGGTGTCAATTTCACTTGACACCTGGGACGTTATAGTAAAAAGAAGGGAAGGCTACTCTGTCCCAGCCAAGGTGGTGTTATTCACTTTCTAAAGCTGATCCAACTTTGATTTCAAAACCAGAGAAGGAGAAATATAAGAAAGGAAAATTATAAGCTAATGTCACATGGAAATGTGGATGCAAAATATTAAATAAGATATTTGCAAACCAAATCCAGCAGTGTTTAAAGAAATGCAACATGACCACATTGGATTTAAAATGATTTAAAGATCAGTGATTTAAAGATCATTCAAGATCAACAAATCTATTAATGACATATACACATTGTAGATTAAAGGACAAAAACCATATGCTCATCTCAATAGATGTAGAAAAGTCAAGAACAGTCTCCTTTTATCAACGAATTAAGAACAGTAAGGACTTCCTTTACCAGATAAAGAATCTCCACTAACTATCTCTCACAGGCTTCACACTTATTGGTGAAATGTTGTAAGGAGTGCTTCCAAAGTCAGAGTCAAGACAGTGATGCCTGTCATCGCTGTTTGTATGCCAGCTAGAGGATCTAGCCAATGCAGTAAGACAAGAAAAAGAAAGAAAAGGTGTAAGGTTTAGGCAGGAAGACAAAGCTACCAGTGATCATATATCATACTTATCTACACAGAATACCCAAGAGAATCCAGAGGTAAATTATTGTCATTTCTTGGCCAGGTAAATACTAAAATGTCAGGACACAGAAATCAATTGTATTCCTAAATAGCGACAGCAAATCATTAAATAACTTTTTGAGAAATCACTAAGCTGGGATTATAGCCACTATAAGGTAGAAGGAGGATTTAAACCCAGGTTGCCTGAGTTTTAAGTGGGCTCTTTCCAATGCACCAGACTGCCTAGGACAGAACTATCAAGGCCAAAGCCAGGGCAGCAGAGCCTGAGAGAATGGCTGAGTGGCAGCCAACTCCAGCAGACAGTGAAGGCAGTGGTTAGCACCATAGCTCCAGGCCGTGCAACCTGGGGGTAGAAGCTGGTTCTCCCATCTCCTCCTAGCTGGGTGGCTTTAGGCAAATTTCTCATTTTTTCTCAGCACTGCTTTTCTTCACTGGTAAAAATGAGCCTAATAATAGGACTTGTTGCAAAGATTAAATGAGCCAATGCATAAAAATGCACTTATTCATGTTTATTTCCTAAGTGCCAACTTTACTTTGGCACATAAATGGTAATCCATAAATATATGATCTTTGAGGGAATGGATGCTGCAGCCCACACTATCCACCCACCAAAAGTCTTTGAGAAGCCCATCAATCAGTGTGGCCAGGCTAAGGGTAGGGACCCAGGAAGGGATGGGGGGGATAGTGACTCTATGTGCCCCCAGGGAGCCTTACAGAAGCTGTAGGGGCCATCAAGTCCCGCCTGCTGGATGAGGACACAGCAGCCACAGTGAAGTCCAGCCCTGTCTCCATTTCTTTTCAAGAACATATCGAAAAGAGCCCTGGGGAAGATTTTGCTGAACACGCTGGATGCTTGCAAGGACACCCCACCCGGTAGGAGAACTCCCCCATCTTTCAGAGCCTGGACAGTGTCTGGAGAGCAGCCTGACCCAGAACTCTCTGCCCTGAGTGTCTTGTCTACAAAATGCCACTGTCATGACTCCTCTGACTGCCTGTGATGTGCATAGTACATAGTGAGGAATGGGCTTTAGAAAGTTGGAAAATGCTATTGGGTGTCCCAGGTAGAGGAGCTAAGCAGAAGCCAGCATGGTCAAACCTCCAAGGGCGCTAGGCAAGTTCAGTCACTGGGCTGAGTGTGGGCTCTGTGGAGGCATCCCATGTGGTTTCAATCCCCCAAGTCATGACAACAGCCTACTGGAGAAGGTGCTGTTATTGTACCCATTTCACAGATGGAGAGACCAAAGCAGAGAAAGGTCAAGTGCCAGCTGTACCCAAAGCCTTGGGTCTCTCCATTATGCAGTAAGCTAAGTGGCCCCCATTGTTTAGACAAAGTTCAGGGCAGTAGGATTTCATCAGTACTAGATTGTGGCTGGTGAAATCAAGAGGAGTCAGGCCAAGCCCTCTCCTCAAAGGGCCTCCTATGCTAATGGGGCAACCAACTGCTGATGAGCCTTTGCTTGCTGGCCTCACAAGGCATTGCAGGGCAAGGCTCAGGTAGGTCCAGTGCCCTGGATGGTCCCTGGAATTGAGAGGGAGGTTAGAAATTGTGTGCTAGAAGCCCCCTTCTCTGGGGCCCTCAGTGGGAGAGAAACAAGAGGGGGAGGTGGCTAGGCAGGACTGGGGAGGGTCCCAGAAAGGAGTAAGAGTGGCTATGTAGGCCACAGTGAGCAAAATGAACTACCTTCCCTGTCCACTCTTTCCTTCCAGAGGGGCGATGTGGACCCTTGGCCATCCTGGATGCCCTGCGCCAAGCTTTGGCTGGCTGTGAGCTCCTGCAGGGAGAGCTCTCGGCGCCAGCCTCCACAGCTCCTGCACTAGCTAACCCACTCCTCATCTCCTGCTGAGGTCACTGGCCCACCTCGGTCAGCCTGACCTCCATCAGACCAGCCTCCAGATCAACCTGACTGCGACCAGACCAGTTTCCTTGACCAGCCTGACCACCATCGGATGAGCTTCCATGGCTACCCCCAACCACCATCACATCCTCAGAACCCTAGAGACCCTGACTCCTGAGACTGGGCTCAACCCCAAAGCCTCCCACAACAGAGCCTGGCAGACTTCATCTCCTTGAGTTCCTCCCAGGTTCCCTCACAGCCTCTGCATTCCTGGTGCCACAGTTCACATTCAAGTCCTGGGGCTGCTGGATCAGCCCATACCTGCTGTTGCCTCCCCTGCCCACTTTCTCATACAGCCCAGCCCAGAATCCCTTCCCTGGTCTCCTGGGGTCTTCTCCCCTCCCAGCACTGTCCCTTTCCTCTTACTGCTGCGCCCAACCTCCAGGCCACACCTGGCCCACTGGGGAATCCCCACACCTCCAGTGCTGAAGACCAGGCAGGGCTGGGGAACACAAGGTGGGGATGATTACTGCAAGTTTCTGGACAGAGGCTGCCCTTGAACTAGCTGTAGAAGAAAGGTGGTATTTAGACGGACAGAGAAAGGATTACAGGACCTGGGACACCTCTTTCCCAGGCAGATAGTGGGTACTGGATTTCACGGAGTCATGCGAAGGAGTAAGACAAGCTGTCTGGTCTCACCTACCTTAACATCTTGTAGGAGAGAAAGCTACATTGGCAAATAGTGTGATATGGGTGAAATCAGTGCCAAATCAAGGTAAAATATTTGCAAGAGTCCAGCCAAGAGGGGGTCATCTGAGCCAAAGAGGATGGATGCACTACAGAGTGGAACTGTAGGGGTGAGGGCAGATGCCCGGAAGGACAGTAGCAGGTCATAGGGGGACTCGATGGCAGACAACAGACTGGGACTTGCTCCCACAGGCAATCAGGAGCCATTGGAGGATTCTGAGCTGCCTCACAGAGGGTAGGTGGAGGGGAGTGAAGAAGAGGCAACTGCAGGACTACAGGAGGAAGGCGGCACTAGGAGCCTGGAGCCAGAGCTACAGGACACAGGAGGGGAATGTGGGAGAAGGAGGATCAAGAGGTACCCAGTGGGGAGTCTGGGAGCAGCAGGCACTCCAGATCAGGGTAGCAGGGACTGGGGACAGACAATGCCTGACTGGCATTCCTGACCTGTCTGGTCTCAGACACTCAGCAGCTTGGATGGGGCCAGGAGGCATCAGGGAGCCACTTCTGGGAGCCCCTACCCAGTTTCCCTATGGATCCTCTGGGAATGGAATGAAAGAGACAAAGGCCAGTGGCCACTCCTGAGGGGCCACCCTACCCTTGGTCCTGTAGGATGGGCCAGGCTTTTTTGAGAAAGTCCTCAGGACTCCTCATGGGCCAGTGGGCAGGACTGGGCAAACATGAGTAGAACTGTGAGTTGAAATAGATGAATCCACTATTGTATCTGGAGAATTCAACTCCCCTCTAACAGAAATGGACAGATCTAGCAGGCAGAAAATTGGTAAAGACAGAGTTGAACTCAGCAGTGCCATCAATCAATGGGATCTAATTGACATCAATAGATGACTTCATCCCGCAGTTGCACAATGCATGTTTTTCTCAAGCTCACATGAACTATTCACTAGGATACACCACATTCCAGGTCACAAAACACACCTCACAAATTTCAACATATTCTGTATGCTCTCAGACCACACTAGAATTAAACTAGAAATCAATCAACAGAAATAGGTAGAAAATCCCAGAATATGTGGAAATTAAACAACACATTCCTAAATAACACATAGGTGAAAGAACAAATCTCAAGGGAGACTTAACAATACTTGGAACTAAATGAAAATGAAATACAGTCTACCAAAATTTGCAGGATACAGCATCAGATGCATATATTGGAAAAGCAGAAGATCTAAAAAAATCTAAGTTTCCACCTAGAAAAAGAAGAGCAAATTAAATCCAAAGTAAGCAGAAGAAAAGAAGTATTTTTTTAAAAAATTAGAGCAGAAATCAATGAAATTGGAAATAAAAAACAGAAAAACAATGAAACAAAAGCTAGTTCTTTGAAAAGGTCAACAGACTCAATAGGCCTCTTGCCAGGTTAATTGTGAAAAAGAGGGAGAAGACACACACTGCTAACATCAGAAATAAATGAGAAGATAGTACTATAGTTGAATATTATATGGATAATAAAGGAATATTACAAATAATTCTAAGCCCTCAAATCAGATAACCTAGATGAAATGGATCAGTTCCTTGAAGGACACAATCTGCCAAAACTTACACAAGAAGAGATATGAATAGGCCTCTATATATTAAAGAAACTGAATCAATAATTAATAACCTTCCCAAAGAGAAAGCACCAGGCCTAAATGGGTTCACTGGTTAATTCTACCAAATATTTAAGGAAGAAATTCTTCCAATTTTCTACAGTATCTTCCAGAAGAGAGAAGCAGAGGCAATACTCCCTACTCATTCTGAAGCTGGCATTACCCTAATCAAAACTAGACAAAGATATTATAAGCAAAGAGAACTACAGAGCTATCTCTATCATGAACACAGATGCAAAAGTCATAAGAAAACTAACAATTTGAATCCAACAATATATAAAAAGAATTTTACAGCATAACCAAGTGGGATTCATCCCAGGTACGCAAGGCTAGCTCAACATTCAAAAATTAACTGTACTCTATCACATCCCACAGGCTAAAGAAGAAAAATCACGTTTATATCAATAAATGCAGAAAAAAACATTTGACAAAATCTAACACCTATCCTTGATAAAACAATAATAATAACCGTCAACAAACTAGGCATAGGGAACCTCCTAACTCGAAAAACCTAGAGCCAACATCACACTCAAGTGGAGAGAAACTAGATACTTTCCCACTAAGATCAGGAACAGGGCAAGGATGTCCCCTCTCCCCATTTGTTTTCAGCATCTTGTTGGAAGTCCTAGCCAAGACAAGAGACAAGGAAAGGAAATACAAGGTGCTTTAGACTGAATATTTGTATCCCCTCAAAGTTCATATGTTGAAACCCTAATTCCCATAGGGATAGTAGCTGGAGCTGCTACTATCCCCTCTGGGTGGGGGGAGGGTGGAGAAGGATTGGGTCAGGAGGGTGGGGCTCTCATGATCATTAGTGCCCTTCTATAGGAGACTGCTTGCTTCCCCCTTTCTCGGTCTCTGCCAGCAGAGGATACAAGACAATGGTCATCTGTAAACAAGGAATAGGGCCCCCACCAAGAACCCAAACACCCTGGCATGCTGATCCAACCTTCAGAACTGTGAGAAATAAATGTGTGTTGCTTAAGCCTCCTAGTTCATGGTGTTTTGTTACAACAGCCCAAACTGACTAAGTCAAAAGGTACACAGAATGGGAAGGAAGAAATACAACAGCCTGTGCACGGATGACATGATCATCTAAATAGAAATCCAAAAGATTTCTTTTGGAACAACAACAACAACAACAAAAATCCTGGAATAAGCAATTATAGCATAATTTCAAGATATAAGCTTACTATACAACAGTCAACTGCTTTCCTATTCACAAGAATAAACAAGCGTGGGTGGCTCAGTGGGTTAAAGTCTCTGCTTCAACTCAGGTCATGATCTTGGGGTCCAGGGATTGGACTCTCCAGGCATTGTGCTCTCTGCTCAGCAGGGGCCCTGCTTCCCCATGCCCCACTCTCTGCCTGCCTCTTTTCCTACTTGTGATCTCTGTCAAAAAAATAAATAAAATCTTGGGGTGCCTGGGTGGCTCAGTGGGTTAAGCCTCTGCCTATGGCTCAGGTCATGATCCCAGGGTCCTGGGATCGAGCCCCATGTTGGGCTCTCTGTCTTCATCTCTTCCTACTTGTGATCTCTATTGGTCAAATAAATAAATAAATAAAATATTTTAAATAAATAAATAAAATCTTAAAAAAAACACTCCACACCGTTTACATTAGCACCCCCAAAATGAAATATTTAGATATGAATCTAACAAAATATATGCAAAATCTATATGAAGAAAATTATAAAACTCTGGTAAAAGAAATCAAAGAACTAAATAAATGGAGGCATAGTTCACATCCATGGACAGGAAGACTCAGCATTATCAAGATATCAGTTCTTCCGACTGATCTCCACTCTGTGCAGCCCCAACCCAAGTTCCAGCAAGGTATTCTGTAGGTATTGACAAACCAATTCTAAAGTTTCTATGGAGAGGCAAAAGACCCATAATAGCCAACATTATATTAAAGAGAACAACAAAGCTGGCAGACTGACACTACCTGAATTCAAGATTTATCATAAAGCCACAGTAATCAAGATGTGTGGTGCTGGGATGCCTGGGAAGCTCAGTTGATTAAATGTCTGCCTTTGGCTCAGGTTATGATTCCAGGGTGCTGGGATTGAGTCCCACATCCAGCTCCTTGATCAGTGGAGAGCCTGCTTCTCCCTCTCCCTGTTCACGTACACTCACTCTCTCTCTTTGACAAATCAATCAATCAACCTAAAAAAAAAAAAAAAAAGACATGTGTTGCTGGCAAATACATCAGTGGAACAGAATAGAGAGGCCAGAAAGAGACCCACACAGATATAGTCAACTGATCTCTGACAAAGGCACAGAAGCAACACAAGACAAAAATAGACTTTTCAATAAATGGTGCTGGGACAAATGGATATCCACATGCAAAAAAAAAAAATTAGACACAGACCTTACACCCTTCTCTAAAATTAACCCTTCACAAAAATTAAAGTGAGTTACAAACCTAAATACAAAACGCAAACCTAAAAACTTCTGAAATATAACATAGGAGAAAACTTGAGGATTTTACGGCCTTTTAAAATACACCAAAGGCATAATCCCTCCAAGAAGTAACTGATACCCTGGAATTTGTTAAAATTAAAATGTCCTGCTCTGAGAAAGATGATGTCAAGGGAGTGAAAAGAGAAGCCACAGACTGGGGGAAAATATTTGCAAAGGCACATCCGATAAAGGACTGTTATCCAGAAGAGACAAAGAGCTCTTAGAACTCGCTAATAAGAGAGTTAACAACCCGATTTCTTTTTCCAGTGGGCAAAGACCCTGAACAGACAAGTCACCAAAGATACAGAGATGGCAACCACATGAGTGAAAAGCCGTTCCCCAACAGACGTCACTGAGGAATCACAGATTAACATAAGGCGATGCTGCTCCACACCTCACAGAATGGCCCAGCTTGGAAAGGCAGACAGCATCAAATGCCGGTGAGGACGTGGAGCAACAGGAACTCTTGTTCTTTGCTGACGGGAATTCCATACGGGGTACGGCCACTTGGGAAGACAGTGTGGCATCTTCTTAAAAACTAAACATGCTCTCACCACATGATCCAGCAGTCATGCGCCTTGGTTTTTACACCAAAGAAGTTGAAATGTACATTCATACAAACGCTTGCACGTGGATGTGTAGAGCAGCGTTATTCACAGTTGTCAAAGCTTGGAAGCAGTCACAGTGTCCTTCGGTGGGGGAAATGGATACAGAAACTGGGGCAGGTCCAGACAAGGAAATACTAGTCAGCACTAAAAAGAAATGAGCTATTAAGCGCCCCCAAAACATGAGGGAAGTGTCAAATGTGTATTACTAAATGAAAGAAACCAGTCTGAAAAGACTATATGCTGTACGAGTCCAGCTAGATCATGTTCTGGAAAACGCAAAACTATGGAGTAAAAATATCTGAGGTTGCCAGAGGTGGGTTGGCAGGGGAGGGATGACGGGGTGGAGCACAGAGGAATCTAGGGAAGAGAAACTATTTTGTATGAGACCCCAGTAGGTGTATTTGTCAAAATCCATAGAACATGCACCCCGACAGTGGACCTTATTGTAAACTGTGGACTTTGGAAGATGATGGTGTGTCCATGTAGGTTTATTAGTTATCATAAATGGACCACCCAGGTTTGGGATGGTGATAGTGGGTATATGCTTACAAGCAGGGGCAGGGAATATAGGGGAACTCTACACTTTCTGCTCAATTTTGCTGTTAAAAAATTAACTCCATTGGTGGGGGAAGGAGAATGGGCACAGAAGGTCTCTCAGCTGTGTTTGCAGTTAGCCCTGGTGTCAGGGGCCTCCTGGCCCCTCACCTTTGCTGATTTGCCCCTCGGCGCCCGGTGAAGCCACTCTCACATTCTCACCCCACAAAATCTGCGGGATAATAGATAAATATGTGTTTTTGCTGCAAGCTGTCCTTTGGGTTGATGATTTGTTACAGAGCAGGAGCTAAGATAGATTTCCTAATTTTTTTTAAAAAAAAAGGCTTTATCAGAACACAGGATAATCTGGGTGTTTGGCTCTATTAGTCATCACTGTCATCAGAGGCCTGACAATAATCACTAGCAGGTTGCAAAGACGACAAGGGTTCCCCAGGCCCAGACCTGGCTGACCCAACATTAAAATGCTCACTGGCCCCAGGGGGCAGCAGGAGAGGGTCTGGGGGACCAGTGGGGCAGGGGAGTAGGCAATCAAAAGTCAGGAAGTTGACAGGGAGTGTAGCCTGCGTCAGGCAGGCTCCAAGGCCCCGGGGCATGCTCCATGGAACAAATTCAAAGTTAAGACAATCATGAATTTCAAGGCAGCAGCCACAGAGCATTACACCCCAATCACAGGGCCTTTCTGAGTTCAGCTACACTGGTCACTGGTTGTGTGCCCTGAAGCTGGCGCCAGGTAAGCGGAGAAGCAAGGAGAGCAAGCCTTCTAGAGAGACTTCTTTGGGATTGTTCAAATGGTCTGAAATTCGTTAAGGTTGCTTTTCTGGGGGAAAAATGTTTTTGTAGGAATTTAACACCCTCTCTCACCTTCTGGCAACAAAATTGTTCTGTTGACCTGAAATTGCCCCCACAGGTCCAACTATCCTGTAATTCCATACTCTTGCCACTAGGTGGCGAGAGCACTCATTGAATAGAGGAATAAACAGGTTTCAAAATCACCCCTAGTGCCAGGTCTTGCTAGTCCAGGATTGAACTCATTTGAACACCCCTCCCTGAGATATTCGCTGTATCTTTGCACCAAGTGTGCTATTGCCGCCTCGATATTTTTCTTAGACTCAGCCCACTTTTTAAATTTATGGAAATGATTTTAGGAAGGAAAGTCGACATGCTCTCATTTAATTGAGAAAGCCATCCCACCTGCCATACAGAGAAGGTAACATTGCAGTCAGTTCACAGAAAATACAATGACCTGTTGACTTCCAACCAGACGCATTTTCTGAGCCTGAAGGGACAAGCAACACCTCAGTAGTCAGGGGTGCCAAACTAGACTGTTCGACCCATTCAACCGAACCCTCTGACACCACAGACAGATCCAAGGGCATCAGGCCCACGTTTCATGCCCTGGCGGCATCCAGGCAGATCCTCGCCGGTGGCTGGCTGACCCAGCACAGACGGTGCCAGGCCTCAAGGGCCTCATACTCACTCAGCCTTCACGGCTTCCCAGGGAGGCAGGTTCTTTTATGCCTCCATTTTACAGACGAGGAAAATGAGGCAGAGAGAAGGCAGAGACTATTTCCCAAGATCATGGAGTTAGTAAGCCAGTCGTGCTACTCCACAGCCTGGCCCCTAACAGCTTTCTGGACAGAGATGTGTATCCACAGAGAACCAGCCAGCAGAGTTTCTGGTCCAAGGGGCCCCAGCAGCTGCGGCAGGAAGGACCCATTGACCCCTGGTTGTACACAGGCTAAAAATGCTAAGTAACAGTTTCCACTTCTTACTCTCCTCTGCTTCTCATCAGAAGAAAAAAAAATGTTTCAGGGGATATGAAGGATCCTCCCCCCACCCCACGTAAAGGGTTTCTGAGCAGCTTCCTTTGTAATACAATGACCAGACCAAGGCCCCCTCCTTTGGGTCAGGGAATGGGAAAGGAGTGGCTCTGTCCCTTGTGTGTCTCAGTATGTATGTCAGACGCATGTGTACCACCCAAAATCCCTTAAGAGACTCAACTGACCTTCGGTCACTCCTCACTCTGTGAACCTCGTGCGTTATGCCACGGTGACTGGGGTCCCTGAGGAGCAGCTGGGCTGGTGGGCAGACAAGCAAACAGCAGGGCCACTAACTCAGCTGGGGTAGCAGGTCAGGAAGGGCCTCCGGGAAGAGGTCATGACCTAGGTGAATCTTAAAGGAAGAGAGAGTGACAGGCAGAACTGTGGGAGTGGGGGTGGGGATGGAGGAGTGGAGGGACTCCCAAAAGAGAAAAGTAAAGAGAAGGAAACCAGCATGTGGGTGGCAAGTAGTGACAAAGATGACCTACCATGAAGCTTCAGGTCAGTAAGAGATAACGGGGGAGCCTGGAGTGGACAGCCAAGAAGAACTCTGCAGAGGAATTGGATTTCATCCCAAAGACACTGAGGAGCCATGAAAAGATGTTGAGCAGACAAGTGTAAAGGTCAAAGCTTTTATCCAGGAGATAAAAGTCCTGGAAAGATATGGTCAGGCTGAAACCAGAGGAGAGATGGTCAGCAAAACTGACAAATGTGTATAATGCTCAGACTATGTGGTAGGCATACGTGTGGTTACAAACAGCCGCTAACGGAACATAGACCCTGTCCTCTTGAAGTTCCCTTTCACTGAACACAAACATTTAAGAAATGCATAGAAATTTAGGGGCACCTGGCTGGCTCAGTCAAGCTCAGGGGAGCGTGTGACTCTTGATCTTGGGGTATCGAGATTATGACTTTGAGCCCCACGTTAGATATAGAGATTACTTAAATAAAAACCTTTTAAAAATCATTTTTTAAATGCATAAAAATTTAAAAACAAGATAATCCTAGGTCCTGTTAAGTACTGGGAAGAATTAAATGGAATACTATGGTGAATAATGGAGAATTGTCTTAGCTGGGGGGGGGGTACTTTGAGAAGGAGGTCACTGGCCTGAAACATGAATGATGATCAGGAGGAAGCCATGGTGGAGTTTGGGGGAAGGGTGCCATGGGCAGAGGGACCAGCAAGTGCAAAGACCCTGAGGCAGGAAAATACTGGAGTGACTGAGGGACAGAAAGAAGGTCCCTGTGGCTGTAGATTAGCAAGCAAAGAGGAGAGTGCATTACAAGGTCAAGGCATAAAGGGCCTCATGAAACATGGAGGAGGTAGAGTTCATTGTGGTTGCAACGGGAAGCCAAAGCAGTTAAGAGAAGACTAGGGCAGTGGCAGAACAGGGGGTTAGTTCTGAATATATCTGGGGGGCTGAGACAACAGGAATTGCTGATGGGTTGAGTAGCATGTACGGTCAAATCTTTGGAGGAGTTTTGTGGTGGAGAGAGGCAGGAAAGGTAGTGGTAACTGGAGGAAAATGCAGAACTAAGAAGGGTTTTTTTTTTTTTTTTTTTTTTTTTAAAGATTTTATTTATTTATTTGACAGAGAGATCACAAGTAGGTAGAGAGGCAGGCAGAGAGAGAGAGAGGAGGAAACAGGCTCCCTGCTGAGCAGAGAGCCCGATGCGGGACTCGATCCCAGGACCCTGAGATCATGACCTGAGCCGAAGGCAGCGGCTTAACCCACTGAGCCACCCAGGCGCCCCTAAGAAGGGCTTTTTAAAAGGACAATACTATAGGCCATTTTTAACCTAATGGGAATGATCCAGTAAAGGATAAATTCCATGATGCAGGATAGTGGGTAGCTGTGGGAACAACGTCCTTGAGAAAGTGAAAGAGGCCAACCTTAAAAATAAAACCACCGGTTTCCTTTCCAGCAAAAACGGGTTGATTCGGGAACAGCACAGAACTGCAAGCCACACAACCAAACTACTACAAATCCTTAACAAGTCCATATAGCAGGGGAGAGGAAGGCTCCTTTGTAGAGGAAGCAGTGGGGGGCGGGGTGGGGAGCTGGGAGGGGCTGTTAGAAACAAAAAGTCCATTGGAGTAAACTGGGAGCTCAAAGTGTAGTGGCTTTTCATTGGCTGAGTTGGGATGGTCTCTCATTGGCTGGGCTATTGCCGGGCGGGAGGAGAGGCGGGGGAAGAAACATTCCTTCCACGTGCTGGGACAGTAAAGTAGCGTCCTAAGTGCAAGGTCCCTCTCTTCCTATCGGGTCTACCATTGACCAGAGAGGTCGGTGACCAGAGAGGTAGGGCACGAGCGCTCTCCCTGGCGCCCTCCCCACTCCGTTCTACACAAGACTTCCTTTCGTTCGTTTTCACAAAGGGGACAGAAGGCAGAGCCCCAGAGCCGTTTGCCCTCATACTGATTTTCTCTTGCTGCTGTAAGAAATCACCGCACACTTAGAGGCTTACAGTAACACTCATTCCTTATCTCACAGTTTTCCAGGGGCAGAAGTGGGCACAAAGTGGAGGTGGGTTCTCTGCTTGAGGTCTCGCCAGGATGAAATGATGGTGCACCAGCCGGGCCAGGCTCCTTCCCAGAGGATCCGGAGCAGAATCCACTCGCTGGCTTATTGCAGCTGTCAGCACCATCCAGCTCCTGCTTTCTAGAAGCTTCCAAGTGGCAATCATGCATCCAGTCCTTCCTGTCCTTGAAAACCGACCTCTATGCTCGGGAGCCGAATAGGACACAAATACGAAGTTTGGGAATAAAGAGGAATGACGATTTTATTACTTTGCCTGGCGAAGGAGGCTGCAGCCGGCTGAAACCGCAGACCCACCAGGGGCAAAATGCTGAGAGGGGTTTTATCAGAAAGTCCACGATCTGGGAGGTTTTGCTAGAAATCCGGTGCGTTTGCCCGCCACGCTTGTCACGTCTCCCACGCGGTCTGACACTTGGCGGCAGAGGCCGCGCGAGTCTCGTTCCGAAGTGGCCATACTGGACCAAAGGATCCTCCAGAAACACGAGTGAGGGGAAGCAGGAGGGCAAGAATGCGGAAGAGAGACCCTCGTTCCTTTGAAGTCGAGCTCCCTGCAGCATTAGCGTGCCCGTCTTCATTTCACCCGCCTTCCCGTGGGTGCGGAGCGCCCGTTCTCACGGTCCAGACCTCTCCGACTTCCCTCTCTGTGGCGTCTCTCTCACTTCCTCTTCTGCTAGCGGTCGCAGAGAGTTCTCTGCACTCAAGGGCTCACACATCTAGATCAGGTCCTGCTGGGAAACCGCCCTTTTTAAAGGTCAGCTGAGCCACAGAACACAGCACAGCCACAGCAGGGATGTCTCGTCAGATTCACCAGTCCTGAGGACTAGCGTGAAGGATCTTGGGGGACATTCCTAAGGCCTGTCTCATCGCAGCGGGTCGTTTCTGTGCTGTAGCAGGCGGGAAGGCAGAATATGTGAGGACACGCCTCCACTGCAGGCAGATTGGCGGGTTTGCCCTCAGAGGAAGATGGGGGACAGTAACAGAAACCTGAAGACAGGCTTCACTGAGATAAAATTTTCTCTCTCTCTCCCTGGAAAAGTCCCAAGTAGGCATGCGTGAGCTGGATGGCAGTTCCAGAACCATTAAGAACCCAGGCTCCTTCTATCTTTTTGCTCTGCCACCCACAATTCAGGGCTACGCCCCAAGAACCAAGATGGCTTTCCCAGCCCCCACCTCCTCCGGGGGAAGAACAACTCTCACTTAGTCCTCTTTTCCTATTGGCCTACACCTGATCACATGACTACATCTGAAGGCAAAGAAGGCTGGGAAATGTAGTCTTTAGCTTAAAGGCTTCATGTTCAGCTAAAATTCTATTTGTGTGAAAGAAGGGAAGAGTGGACACTGAAGGACAGTGGTCATCCCTGGGTCAGCTTGTGAGGCCATGCCGTTAAAAGTATAAAAGTACAGTGATAAGGCCACTGGCCCGGAGACCTCAATGAGGCTGGAGAAGGACCAGAGTGGGTAGGCTCAAGGACTTGTGCTGGAATGGGGAGGTGTAGTCCAGAGGTGGGGCACTTGTATCAAGACTTCGAGGAGGAGCAGTTGCTGATGATGGCCAGTCTGGGGTAGGACTGTGAGGGTGAGCAGCTGTGGTGGACCTGAGGACAGGAGCACAGCTCCGGGAGAGGTCAACGGACTATGAGGCCAGGGTGACTAAGAGTCATCTGCATGAATGCTGGAATTACAGAGAGGGAGACAATGTTCATGGTGGACAGAAAGCCCAGTGCCCAAAGTGAGAGTCACCTAGAAGAGGAGTGACCAGGATGGGGAACAGCAGGCAGGAGCAGGGGGCCCGGCAGACAACATGCATATCAAAAGAGCTGGGGTTTGAGTGAGGAAGAGAAATCCCAGGAAACAGCAAGAAGAGGCAAGAGGACAGGGTCCTGGGGGAGAGCTGGGTTCCCATTCTAGAAATGGAGGAAGATGTCAGAGGAGGAGTGAGGGGGTGAGGGTTACTTGGGAGGAGTGGAAGACAGGGCCAGAGAAGGGGACATGGAGTGAGTGGAGAACCACCCTGAAGGGGACAAAGTCCACAGATATGCAGATATGCAAAGTCCACAGATATCATGGGATATGGTAGTGGGGAGAGGGAGGACATCCCTAATGGTGCCTCAGGTTTCTGGCTGGGTGACTGGGTGGTTGCAGGTGGCCCTCTCTAAGGTGGAAAACACTGAGGGGGGCTGGCTTTTGGGGGAGAGACACCCAGGTTTAGGCCATGGTGGGTACGAGCCTCCTGTAGAACACTCAGAGGGGATATCCAGGTAGGACAGTATGTGCACGTCTGGACTGGCATTGGAGATGGAAGGACAAGCGGGGGCAGCTAGACTGGAAGCCAAGAGAGAATGTGCATGACTGAGATAGGACTTGGTGCCCTCGGGAAGTAGCAACTGTATCTGGGTTCGTTGTCAACCCAAGGGGCTGAGGGAAGAGAACAGGGAGCATGCTGGGGTGTTCAAAACATGCACACACACACATACACATGTGCACACACACCAGATTTTTCCAGAATAAAGGAGGTCATAAGCATGTTTACAGACTGAGAGGATGGAGGGGGGCAGGCAGAGTGGGCTTCCAAATAGGGATTGGGGAGGTGACCTAGTAAGGAGCCTGAAGGGGCAGGAGTGGAGAATGCCTCAGTTTCTCCACAGGATAAATGGCATAGATACTGGGTCAGCCAACTTGGTCAGCCCTGGAAGAAGGAGCGTCCCCACCTCAGGAAGCCTGAAGAGCTGCCCCTCTCCCACCCTCAGCCCCCACAAAGGCCTGTCTGACCAAGATAAGGAGAGTGAGGCACACTCTTCATGCCCAGAAATTCCTTAAATAAAAGTTGCCACGTC
Source organism: Mustela nigripes (assembly GCF_022355385.1). Taxonomy (NCBI): domain Eukaryota; kingdom Metazoa; phylum Chordata; class Mammalia; order Carnivora; family Mustelidae; genus Mustela; species Mustela nigripes. The sequence continues at coordinate 57,051,187 of NC_081558.1, forward strand.
CATACAATGGAACTATGGCAAACACTGGTGACATATGTGGGTGTATTCGCAGGTGGAAAAAGGAGGTTCCAGGACAGTGTGGGCCCCAAGTGACCCAATTCAGGGTAAGAAAAGAAATACGCACTGGAAAAAAAAATAATAAAAAGCAGTCTTGCTTGATATTGGAATTGAGAGAAAATTTTACTGTTTTCTTCCTGCTCATCTGAACATTCAATTTTTCCACCACAAAAATGGGTTTTCATGTGTGCTGCTTTTTGTTTGGTCATTTTGGGTTTTTTTTTTTTTAAGTTGTATATGCTAAAAAATAAGAGGGAAGTCTCAGAGGTCTAAGAGGAAGAGTGTGTGCCCAACTAGGTCAGGAAACACAACCTGGGGGCTGGGGCGCACCCACTCACCGGGACTCCTTCCTCACATGCTGTAAAGGCATGCAGGAAGATGAAGATGGGACAAGCCCAGGGGTCCACAAGTGGGAGAAGGGAAGGTCTGTGGAGGTTGAGGTTCCTGGTCTGTGGCCCAGGTTCTTCGAGTGGTCACCAAGGTGACCAGCGACAGGTGACCCCAGCGACAGCAGTCATGACTCCAGGGGACCGAATGACACCTTCCCTCCCCACCCTGCTCTGGGCCAGGGATCAGAAGGTTGGGGAGGCTGGCCCTTTGGGCATCACAGGAAGGTCAATGCCTAGCGCCTTCTCCAGAGGGCAGAGCTGGGCCGAGTGGAAAGCGAGAATCCAAGCACCGCCCCGCGGGGCCAGCAGGAGAGACCCCAGCCTTCTGGCCACGGGGGAGGACAGAGGCTAGCCTGAGAGGGGCACACAGTAAGAAATAAGGAGGCCCATGTTCTGAAGTTGTCCTGAGCAAGGACAGTTTATCACAGTTTGTTCTACCAGAATGGGGTATTACTTCATACTCTTGTGCATTTCACTCTTGCCGCTCAACAACACAATGGAAATTCCCCCAAGAACATGATTCATGCGGTTTTATTTCATTTAGTGTGATGTCTGTCAAATATCCCGTGGTGTGCATGACTGGTAACTGTTCCTTTCGTTTCCAGCTTTTTGCTGCCATTAACAATGCTGTAATGCACAGCCTTGGGTACTTAAAACCAAGCCCAAGCCAATCCCAGGTGTCCTAGAAGCAGGCCATGGATGGGGCCATGGGACCACGGGGGCAGGGGAGCCTCTCGGGAAGTCAGGCTTCCCCTATGAGTGGTCTGCCAGCATCTGCACAACGAGGGGTCGGGTTAGAAGATCGGGGTCCTCCTGCTGATAGAAACTTTCAGAGTCAAATCACTGGCTTGCTCCAGCAATCAGCCGGTGCAGACTAAGGAAGGACCTGTGAGGTGCAGGCGCTGACCTCGGCGCGTGGCTTGACCATGGACACAGCCCTCAGGGAGCTGCTGTGCTGTCGGGGAGAAGCAGATGACAGATACACCGATGAACAGGAGCACGCCTTGAAGCGAGCTCCCAGTTGCGAGATGCTAAAAAAATAAAACACCCACACTCTGTGTGAACATGAGGCATGCTCCTGTGGGTCTAGAGTAGTGTGCAAACGGGGTGTTGAAAGCGCCCCTGAGGGGCGTCTGGCTGGCTCAGTCTGCTCAGTGTCTGCCCTCGGTTCAGGTCATGATCTCAGGGTCCTGGGATTGAGCCCCACTCCGGGCTCCCTGCTCAGTGGAGAGTCCGCTTCTCCCTCTGCCCTTCCTTGTGCTCCCTCTTTCTCTGTCTGTCTCAATTAAATAAACAAAATCTTTAAAAATAGATAAATAAACTGAAAATCCACTTATCTTTTAAAGAGAATTCTGTATCACTAACGAAAATGGAAAACTGATGTCACTCCCCTGTAGTGACAGAAATAAATAAAATGCAGATTAAAAAACAATCTTAAATTCTAGCTAGAGACCAATGACTGATAGAGACGGAGCCATGGGCCTGTAGCATCCCATGAAAGAGAAAGATCAGGAGGTTATTAGAAGGTGCTAAAGATGCAGTACACCAAAAAATGACTTTCTCCTTGACCTATTCCGAAGAACCAAAGAAAATCCAAGATGACATTGTTCTCCGGCCATAGGATTCTCTGCCCACAGGAGCTGCCCCAGCCACACCCTGCATATGCAAGCAGGACAGGGATGATTGCTCCCATTTTACAGATAAGGAAATAGGAGATTTGGAGGCCTCCAAGGCCTCATCTTCCTGGAAGCCTTCCCCACCTCCTGAGACCTGATGAGGGGCCTCCTTGGTTCTCCCCCAGGCCCAGCGAGGCACCGGTAGTCCACGGCGATGACCTGTGGGACCCCCTTCTGTAAACAGGGGCTGACCTACCATTTAGGGCCCAACTCCCTGGGACCCCGAGGGCCCGCTGCCTCCGGAGACAGCCCCCCAGTGCTGCATGCGGGGGATAAGCCGGGCTATTTTCATCATTTCCTTCCTCCCACTCAAGCAGCGGCCACCAGCGGCTTTGCATAGAGCTGTTACCTCAGCCTCGACCAGGACAATTCAGGGCACAGAAAGGAGTGCTGGCTGCAGGCCTACAAGTAAGTGGCACTCTTATTACCCAGGACCACCTCCCACAGCGCGCCCCCACACGGACGGGACCGTGGGAGAGGAGGCCAGCCACCGGCCCACCTCTGTCCCTTCAGCTTTCCTCTCCAGAAGATGGGGCAGGGGGAGGGCACCGGCTCTGAGACACTGGCTCCTTGGTTGATTCAACTAATTTTCACAACCTGCTGTGGGCTAGGCCCTGAGGGGAGAGCCTGTCTTAGGAAGGCGAAGCAATTGTAGGCAAGTAGGAGACCCAGGCAAGAGCCTGGAGCTCAGGAGGCATGAGTTGGACTCGGTTCTGTGACACAGACCGCCAGGTGACCCTGCATGGGTCGCACTCTGTCTCCAAGGCTCGATTTCCCCAACTCTGAGTGTTAGCCTCGATGCATGGCTTTCCAGAGGGAGCCCCTTTGGGGGCTCCTCCTGGTCCCCATCTCAGTGTCTTCATCCTGCTGTTTTCTACATTGAGTATCACCAAAGAGATCACCGGGCCCCAGGCCAGCTGCAGACATCGATGGCGCAGGGTGCTCTGTGAAGTCTGCAGCATCAGCCTGTCCCTGGGCTTGGGCACGGGGGCTGTGAGCAGCCTGGGGGCCAGGATTTGGGACTGAGAAGCATCTGGCAAGCATTTGCATCCCTCCTCACCCCACTGAGGAGGGGCTGGACCTCCTGGCTCCTTTCCAAGAGCCTTCTAACCCTCATTCCCCGCCCCCACCCCACAGCTACACTCACCATCCTGCCTTCTGAGTGTCCTGGGAGGCTCAGCGAGGCCTGGGTTGGGCACACTTCACCTCCTGCCGTCATAACCACCCCATTCCACAGAGGAGAAGGCTGAGGCCTGAGAAGGAAGGTGAGTTTTCCTTTGTCCCAGGTTGGTCCCACTGGCCGTTGGCTGGAGGGGGTGCGGGCTGCCAGACTCTCCCTCCCCTCATGGCCACTCTGCCCACAGCCAGCCTGCCAATGCCTGCCTGGGGGGCCCTGTTTCTGCTCTGGGCTGCCGCACAGGCTACCAACGACTGCCCCACCGAGTGCACCTGCCGGGCCCTGGAAACCATGGGGCTGTGGGTGGACTGTCAGGGACAGGGGCTCATGGCCCTGCCTGCGCTGCCTGTCCACACCCGTCACCTCCTGCTGGCTAATAACAACCTGAGCTCTGTGCCCCCTGGTGCCTTCGACCACCTGCCCCAGCTGCAGATCCTCGATGTGACGCAGAACCCCTGGCACTGTGACTGCAGCCTCACCTACCTGCGTCTCTGGCTGGAGGACCACACGCCTGAGGCCTTGCTACATATCCGCTGCGCCAGCCCCGAGCTTGCCACTGCCCGCCCGCTGGGCCAGCTCACGGGCTTTGAGCTGGGGAGCTGCGGCTGGCAGCTCCCAGAGTCCTGGACATACCTAGAGCTCTGGTGGGATGTGCTGCTGATTGTCGTGGCCATGCTGGGCCTGGCTCTCCTGGCCGGCCTCCTGTGCACTGTTACAGAGATCTTTGACTGAGGCCAGGTGCCCAGGGTCACCCTGAGCCCCTCCCCAGACCCCACCAGACCTGGGCATCAGGGCCACCAGTAACTCAAAATAAACTGGGTGCTCGACCATTTTATCCGAGTTCAGAATTTTGGTTATTTTTCCTTTCAGCACCCAAGTCTGGCTCTTTCTGGAAAACTGGGTCCATTTTGTTATAACCAGATACCAACTGGGGCTTCTCTGTCCCCCAATGCGGGGATTGTCCCATCTCCTCCACACCAGCTACCCTCCATCCCAGTCTGTGGACATCCTGAGCCCTTCCTCCGGGTCCCAGGCTGTCACAGTCCTCACGCTCTCCTCCATCCCGGCACCTACTTCCTGCATGGGCCACTCCGGAGGGGCCACGCAAATGTCACATCAGCGTTTAGCTCCTCTCTTAATTCCACAGAAAGTGTGCTCTCCCCCGACCATGGCAGCGAGCAGAGCAGGAGGCACAGAAGACCTTGTGTGGGGAGGAGGAGAGCCATTCCCTTCTCTGACAGACATACCTTGAAAGGCACACACAGCACTGTTTCCTTTTGGCCATGAAGACACCTGCTCACTTGGTCCCATCCTTCCTCATCTTCTCTGATGAGCTTTCTCTCCTCTTCCTCCTCTCTAGCCCTCTTCCTCAGAAACAAAACAACAAATTCTTCCCTTTCTCATGGAAACTCCGGCGGCTGACACCAGATAGCCGCAAACTGGAGTCCCACTTCCATCCCCAGCAATGGCCACCAAATTCTTCAAACAAGATACTTCTCTCTCTCAGAGGAATTCTGATGCCAGCAGTTAAGCTAACAATCTTTTCTTCACCATGTGAGAGAATATTGCTGGGTCTGTTCTGGCCACCCCAAACCCTGATATAATTACACTGAGGCCCTTCCCTCAAGGAGACCCCTGCAGTGGACCTGTGGCTCGAAAGGACCCGCAGGGAAGGCCAGGTGGGCACAGAGCCGCAGAGGTGGAGCAGGAGGCCCAAATTTGGGGATGGGGAGGGACATTAGGGAGAGGTGGAGCCTTTGGCAAACCGGTGAGCGGGGCGTTCTACCTAAGGCTCCCTGCAGACTGTGGACCTGAGCAGCAAGTCTTCCCAAGCTTCCAGGGAGGTTTGGAAATCTACATCTGTGTGGGACATCTCGGACTCAAGTGTTAGCAACTAAATCCAAAAACTGTTACGGAGATACCAACAGCACAAATAAAACCCAGTAATCGGCTGGGTGGAGTCCACGGGCTGGGAGTCAGTGATTTCGGCAGTGGGAATCAGCTGCCTCGTGAGAACGGGAAAAGCTGGTGTCTCCTCAAGGGGCACTGAGTATGTGTGCGGCCCCGCATGAAGGACGGGCCGTGGGTCCTTCTTCTTGTACCCCGGGAGGAAGGCACTTCTCCCTCACACTGCCAGAGGACACAGGTCCAGGACCTCTGACAGTCACTTCACAGGCATGATCCCTGACAGCTCCTCTTTCACACCTGAAAAGTGCCGCCTTGAAAGCTTCCTGAGACTAAGGACCTTCAGCCCCCCAGTCTCTGGGCGGGGTGCCCCTAAATTCTGCTCATGCTCCTTCCCGAGCCCAACACCTGCAGCCACAGGTCTGGGCACAATAGCGATCATAAGCCTTGATTCTTCCGGCTGAGCAGCTGGTCCCATGAGAACCTTCCAGGATCCCGAGGAGCACAGTATCCCCAGTGCCGAGGATGAGGTCCCCATGGGCAGTGGGAAGGGAGGGACTGTCGGCAGCTGGGCAGGCATCTCCCACGATGGATGGAGGACTCAGACGAGAATCCCTAGGGAGATAGGTGCACTGGGAGATTCAATTTGCCACCTGCATTGTCCCAGTGGTCTTTGGCCCAGGCCAGCAAAGTGGCCACCACAGAGCCATGTGCACAGTCCCCGCCCGCTCCCCAGCCACCAAACCAGCAACCACAGATCCTACCACCACGACCAACCATCCCCCACTGGCCACCGCTGTCCCCTGCAGGACCTCAGTACCCCACTATTCCTGATGCCAGGAACACCAGCCCCAGCACCGCCACTATTGGCGTCCATGTGGCCTGCCCACAGGCCTCGCACTTGGCTCCCCTCATCATCTCCACCACGGCCCCAGAACATTCGCCGTGGAAGGTGACACTGCCTCCCACCACCACCCCTCTGCTTCCGTCACCACTAGCTCCACCGCATTTTCAAAATCAAGCCACACAGGGAGAATTTGCTGAGGCGACTTTGACCAGCTGCTGCCACCAGTCCCTCCTTGCCAGTCACTGACCCCCTCCACTGACTGCACCAGAGGGGCTGTTCACCAGCAAGCCTTCTGCCCTGCTCCAGACTCCCACTCAGTACGGCTCCCTGGGGCCCACTGGGAGCCCAGTGCTGGTCCTCTGCATTCCTCTGGCCAGTGGGCGGGCAGACAGAGTGAAGGGGGAAAGCACGGATGTTCCTGGCCAGGCCTAGAAGCGGTAGCCATGGCTTTTGCAAGCAGTCATTGTCCGGAACCAGGAACCAGCCCCGCCCTAACCGCAGGGAGGCCTGGCACAGTGCTCTTCCTGGGCGCCCAGCCACGGCAGCAGGTGAGCCTCTGGCCACCGCTCGCCCTAACAGGTCTATGCGAAGCTAATGGCGTTGGATCAGAAGGCGGACCCAGTGTCGAGAGGGTGTCTACAAAGGGTGTGCTCTCTTGGTGGTGGTGGGGGGCACACACTGAGTCCTGGCTCCATGCCGCAGCCATGCCCAGCTGCTGACACAGTGCCAGGGCGCACGTGTTTTGCATATACGCTCAGCTGCACCTCCTGTGCGTGCATGCGTGCAGTCTCTCAGGACCTCCACCATCTCAAGCCCTTGCGGAAGACACGTCTAACACGATGACAGCTAATTCCTTGGTAAGCAAAGAAGAATGCACTCCATCTCTTGAAAAGGGCCTGAGAGGGCACCTGGGTGGCTCAGCTGGCTGAGTGACTGCCTTCAGCTCAGGTCATGAGCCTGGAATCACGGGATCGAGGCTTGCATCAGGCTCCCTGCTCGACAGGGAATCTGCTTCTCCCTCTGACCTTACCCCTCTCATACTTTCCTGCTTTCATTCTCTCTCTCTTTCAAATAAATAAATAAATAAAATCTTTAAAAAGAAAGAGAGAAAACAAAACAAAACCTGAGCCCGCCTTGTGTGTGTGCCCAAGATGGCAGAATATAGAAGACTCTTGTCCCTGCTCAGCTCTGCCCCTGCAAGGAAAGAGTTGAGTCCGTGGCCTGGGGAATCTTTGAAGAACAGCATCCGAATCCAAAGACATCCCCAGACCTCTGATTGGCAGCTTTATAAACAGCTGGGGCTGGAATCCTCATTTTCAAACACTACAGGTGGTAGGCGGTGATGTCTTACACTTCAGACTTCGCGAAATGTCTCAAGATCTTGGGAAAGTCTTTTTTTAGCTAGATCTCTAATGAAGAGCGTTAAATTCAGAGAGGAAAGCTAAACTATATTACCTTCTTAATTTCAAAAAAATTAAAATACCTCAAGGTTGTCAGGGCAACCACACAGAAGGATCCAGATGGAGCCCTTGACAGCCCCAGTGATCCTGTTTCTGTTCAGACTCTTACAGGGACAGAGATAAAAATCCTATTTCTTTCTTTTGGGTCTGTGTATGCCTACTAAGTAGAAAAAAATGTGAGGTTTACAAAGACATCATGAAAGGAGAAGTGGGGCACCGAGGTTCAGCCAACCTGCTGGGTTCCTTATCGAAAGCTTCAGGGTGCCGACCTGTGAGTAAAAACATGAACAGGAATACGGGCATTTGATGCTTTCGGTTCTAAAAGGACTCTACGCACCTGCATCGCAACCTGAATAACTAGCTCTTACTTTGAGTTCAGAAAGTGTGGTTACCTTATAAAGTCTTTTAACTAAGTCTTTGTATATTTATGTAGGATCCTTCAACAAACGTGGATTGTTTTATTCTGTAACTGAAGCCACCCATTCATTTTGTCTTTAAAAAGTCGGAGTCGGGCGTGCCTGGGTGGCTCACTTAGTTGGGCGTTTGTCTTCGGCTCAGGTGGTGATCCTGGAGTCTCGGGATCGAGTCCCACATCAGGCTCCCTGCTGGGCAGGAAGTCTGCTTCTCCCTCTCACCCAACCCCTCCTCATTCTCTCTCTCTCTCAAATAAATAAATAAAATCTTTTTTAAAAAAAAGTTTAAAAAATGTCTGGAGTGGGGACTCAGGGGATGGAGGGAATGGGGAGCTGTTGGACAAGTATGGAGCTTTAGTTTTGCAAGAACTGATTTCAAAGCTCTGGAGATGGATGCTGGTGGTGGTTCCCCAACCACGTGAAAATACTTAACACTACTGAACTGTACACTCAAAAATGCTGAAGACAGCAAATTTTATGTATATTTGATCATAACATATACATAACATAATAATATACATAAACTATACATAGACTATACATAGTCTAGAGTGATGGTTTTCAAACATTTTTAGCTGTGAGACCTATTTTCCCATGAACCCTTAAGCAGTACCTGGTATATGAAATAAAGTGGCTCATTCTGGTTGGAGGGGGGTCTAACTGCTGCCCTTCCTCCTTCTCCATCTCTGCCCTTTGTGGGCTACTGACAAGCTTTAAGACTCTTAAAAAGCCCATTTATGAAACACCAACCTAGAACTCTAGTGGGGTATTAAAATTCAGTAAAAAAAAAAAAAAAAAACAAGTATGACAGGGGTGCTTGGGTGGCTCAGTGGGTTAAGCCTCTGCCTTCAGCCCAGGTCATGATCTCAGGGTCCTGGGATCAAGCCCCACATCGGGCTCTCTGCTCAGAAGGGAGCCTGCTTCCTCCTTTCTCTCTCTCTGCCTGCCTCTCTGCCTACTTGTGATCTCTGTCTGTCAAATAAATAAAATCTTAAAAAAAAAAAAAAGGTATGACAAAGTGTCACCAAGGATATAAGGTCTGAAACATGAAAAGAGGTACCCATTTGTGAACAGCAAGATTCAGTCCTCCCAGATTAGTCTCTAAATCCATAGAACCTGACAAATCAGGGATGACACTGAGACCACCTGAACCTCCTTATCGATCTTCATGAGAGAGGTAAGCAGAAAGCCAGATAAAGCCAGAACTGCTGTTTGGAGAGGCGTTGGTGGTGCATACAGAACCTTCCCGAGACTCTGCTTACCCTGGGCATACTGACCACATGGGCCTTTGTGGGCTACTGACAAGCTTAAGACTCTTAAAAAGCCCATTTATGAAACATGAACCTAGAACTCTAGTGGGGTATTAAAATTCAGTCCCTGCTCCCTGCCCTAAGCCTCATTGAAATTACCAGATGATTGTAAAAAAAGGGATAAACCCACAAGGACCAGGTTAATGGAGGAGACAACTGTAGGAAAGTGATGTCCACAAGCTTCTGTAAGATGGAGAGTAGGCAGAGGAACCTCAGCTGTCTGGGCAGGTGAGAAAAGCGCCCCCCACCCCCGCCTGCAGAGAAAGCCCTAGGAGGGGCAGCCCTGTCATCCCCCAGAACCCTCAGGAGGCTTCATGCTCCCTTTATGCAATTGGCATATGACTTTTATTCAGAAAGGAAACCAAAGAATTTTTTAAGGTCTGCAAGATGACACCACTTTACATGATTTTATTTAAGATAACAAAATTCAAATGTAACAAACTGCGCTAATGAGCCATACGACACTCATGACACGATACTCTTTAAAGCAGCAAGGGTGTGCCAAAGCCATCAGGTAGATCCTAAAAATATTTCCGGTATGCCTTGTTTACAAGCTCTTGCACCAAAGCAATCGGAATAGTTCACATCCAGGAAAAACACACAGAACCTTTAAAATAGAATTTATCCTTTTATTAAACAACTTTGTAGAAAATGGTATATTAGGAAGTAAAAGTTTTTTGTAGCACCAACCACTTTGTATTTTAAAAAGGTAATAGTTTGCGCAAAGACGAATTTGCTTTTATTTCTAGGTTGCACAGATTTTAAGATCAGATCATGGGGGAGGCTAGGGGCTGAGAACCAAGCGCTGGGTAAAAATCAGGCTCAGAGCATTTGGAACCGGCAGGTGCCCTCTCCATCTTGCACCTCGACATGACCATCATCTTGTCCCAACCCTGCAGGAGAGAGGAGATGTGCTTTCAGAGACACTAAGAAGAGACTCCGGGCCTGGAACCACAGGCAGGACCACCGATCCATGGGAGGAGACAGAGGATGCTTACTGCAAAAACAGAAAGGCCTGGGAGAAAAGATTTCTAGGCACAGACATCTGAGGATCCCTCCCTAGTGGAAAAGCCAGATTGGTCCCAATTATCTTATAGGAAGAAGTCACCCCATCGTGGGACCCACACATTCAGCCATGCTCCCCAGAAGCTTTCAATACAGGGGGATAGTTAGGGGTGACCAGGCTGAGAAAAGCCTCCGACATGATCAAAACAAATGGCAGGAAGAAAAGAACACTGAGCAAAGAACAGGAGAATATTTGAAAACTTGTTTTGGAAACAGCAAAACACCCAGTGGCTCCTTGAAGTAATGAATGACTCTAGGTCTGGGCAGAAAATGCACGATTTAGGTCAGAAAGCAAAGAAGCACTCAAGACCAATGCGCTATGGCAAAGAACTCGGGAGCCTGCTTGAAAGGAGTCTCGGTGTCCAGAGATGGAATAAATAGAGCACTGAAAAGAGCGATGACTTCAGTGGATTAATCCACTGAATGTGTTCCTTCACTGAAACACACACACACAGGGTGCGTGGGTGGCTCAGTGGGTTAAGCGTCTGCCTTCAGCTCAGGTCATGATCTCAGGTTCCTGGGATCGAGCCCCACATAGGGCTCTTTGCTCAGCGGGGAGCCTGCTTCCTCCTCTCTCTCTCTCTGCCTACATCTCTGCCTACTTGTGATCTCTGTCAAATAGATAAATAAAATCTTAAAAAAAAAAAAAAA
>NC_081558.1:57062236-57256048 GCF_022355385.1 Mustela nigripes
CCCCCCCACACACACACATTCAGTATATTTTAATTCACTGAAGCCATATCGGCTCAAATAATTCCAGCTAGTGTACATGGAAGGGACGACTTATGGGAAAGTTGAACAGAAAAAGTTAGATGGTACCATTTTTTAAAAAGATTTTTTAAAGATTTAAAGATGACCTGAGCCGAAGGCAGAGGCTTTAACCCACTGAGCCACACAGGCGCCCCGATGGTGCCATTTTTGCGATCCCCTGATCAAAGGACTGAGTCAGGCAGCGATGGTTAACAGATGGTAAACCATTAGGTGAAAGGCCAACGAGGAACCTTACGAAAAGGCCCGAGTGGGCACCATCTGACCCCCTTGATCAATCCTCAACACATTGAAAGGGGGACACCCTGCCATTACGTGCTTCCTGGCATGATCAAAAGCTCAAATCGCATCACCCCTATTCTTACCAAGAAGCCAACTGAACCACCCATTTCCAGAAAGTACGGGAGAGAGAAAATCATACTAAAGAATCCCACAGGGGTGTAATCCGCCAAATTCAAAACGTGAGAGGGGATGCTACAGGCAAATGACCCAGTTTCACCAACAAGTGAGTGGCATGAAAAAAATAAAAAAGAAGGGAATGCTACTCTAGTTTTAAAAAGACCTAAAAAGAGATACACACCCAAATCTGATAACTAGCAACAACAACCAAAGACAAAATTAGAAGACTTTTTTTTTTTTTTTTGAGCAATTGGTGAATTTGCATATGGACAGATCCAGGAGGACTTGGAATTATGATTACTTTTGCTGGGTGGGGTAATGGCCTTAAGGTTCTGCTTGTTTGCTTGTTTTTAGATTCACGGTGACCAGATTGGGTGAAATGCATCCCGTCTGTGACTGGCATCACGGTTTCCGAATGTTACGTTGTTTTCATGACTTTTCTGAAGTACACTGTGTCCTTCTATGACAAGTGTAGTTGGTGTCGATCATAGAAGACTGGAAAATGTGGAAAGGCAGAAGGAAGACCCAAGTTCCCCAGTCCTTCGTTGAGATTGTCCTCCACCTCCAACGCTCAGACATATGGTCTAAAATACTCCGCAGCGAGGGGTGGCTGCCTCCCAGTTTCCCCTTGTATAGAAATAAGGCTGTTGTGGATATTCTTATGCATAGAGGTTTTATTGTTCTTAAGATTCATTCCTGGAGATAAATCGCCGTAAGACTTCTATTATTTTCAGAAACGTCCACTCAGAATTGGGTCCCTTTTGTCAAATGCATACCTGTCAGTCCAGCCACAGTCCCACCCCACGGAATCCAAGGGTCCCTCCCAGGACTTCAGGGGATTGAGGCACAATCCTCTGGAGGATGGAAACACACTTCAGGGAGAATTGGCAAGAACCTTCACGCCTTCTTTTCTAGGAAGAACCTTAAAACTTCTGAGACAGGAAGGCCTGCCCAGGGGCACCAGTGGGCAGGCTGTGTAGACCAGCGTTCCTCCAACTCTAACCTCGCGGATCTTACTAATCCAGATTCTGAATCGGGACCTCTGGCATGGACACTGAGATCCTGCCTTTCTAACCAGCTCCTGGAGGACGCCAGGCTACTGGACGACCACATGTCGAGCAGAAGCCTGGAGCATGCTGGCCCCACTCACCCAGCTTCCAGGACCTAACTCACCAGCCCCCTGTCCGCCCTCTCTCCTGACCTCCTCCGCCAGATCCGCATCTCCTGACATCCCCTCAGCACTGCACCAGACCCTCCAGCTCCCTTGTAAGTACTGTTGACCCTGCACTGATGAGTAAGCAGCTCTGAACTGGGAACTGGGAACTGGGAAGCTCCATGTCTGCAGCTTGTTCCCTGGAACCGAACTGAGGCAATGGTCACAGCAGGATGCCAGGTGCAGAGTCCCCACTGGGGACAGAGGCCTGAAGCACAAGGCCCGGGTGTGGGAGGGGTGGGACACATCCCGGGCTCCCTCTCAGGGCAGAGGCTGGGGAGGCCCCCAAGATGGCCCTGGTCAGAGCACACCACGGATGCCCAGGAAGCAACAGTCAGAGCCAAGGCTGCCCTCTGGGCTGGGTCTGTTCTTTCCAGTAGAGATGCGACACAGCAGTCTCCAGGGCTGTGTGTGTCGGGGTGTGGGGTGCTCCATGTACTCTGTAGGGATCCTGGGAGGGTCTGGGAGTCAGCATCAGGACTAGGGGGCTGTCCTTTGGGTCTGGGCCCCAACTCAGACTGTGTGTCAAAGGGAGGCCCTGCTTGGGGAAGCCTGGGACACAGGGGGGAGTTGGGCTTTTTGGGCGGGTCTGGGGGTCTGCCCGTCAGGGGAGCAGCAGGGTCAGGGAACAGCAGAGCCCCCTATGGCTGGGGCTGGCCAAGTGTCAGGGGAGAGGCTAGCCAGGCCATGGCCAGCCAGGACAGGTCCCTTGAGGGAGCCTGAAGGCAGCAGGGAGCTACGCAGATCCAAGCAAGGAGCTGAGCTGAGTAGTGTGTGACCTGCCTTCGGAAGGTGCGTGGAGCTGGTTGTGGAGACAGGAGGCCGGAGGCAGGGCAGGCAGAGGCTGGCTGGGGAGGGAATGGCTGCACGGGAAGGGCAATGGAGGGTGAGGAGAGGGGGGGTAACTGGGGTGGGTGCACCTTGCCTCCTGGCTTCCCTCAAGGCAGGGCTGGCTTGTCCCCCCTCAGCTGAGCCCCTGGGTGAATGTGTGCAGAGAGCAGGGGGGAGGCGGGGTTGCAGCTTTGGGAACCCCCAGGGGAGGGAGGGGCAGAGCCAGGCTCAGCTCTGGGACCTAGGCCCCTGGCCATAGTTTCCCTGTTTTAAAGCCTAGGACTCTGTCCCAGGGTCCGGCAGTGCTACGGTGCAGGCAGAGGCAAGCGAGGGCCCTCATCACAGCCTCTTTGGGGTGTGTGGTGGCCGGGCTCAGACCACTCTCTTGGGGATTTTTCTTCCAAAGGGCACATGTAGGCTTGGGGGCTGCCCAGCATTCAAAGACAGCAGGAAATCCAAACTGTAGGCATTTCTTCTCCCTGGAAAAGGGGCCTGGAAATGCCTGGAGTGTGACCCCTCTGGAAGGTCTAGGCTCCAGGCCTCCATCCCTCAGTCAGTGGAGTTACCAGGCTTCTAACCCCTGGAACAGAGCCAGACACCAGAGCCCCTGCTCCAGCCCCACTGTGTCCAGAGCCTGTCCAGCTGGGGTCTTACAGTGGCTTGCCAGGATGCAGGCAGTACAGGAACGAGTGTCCCATATCTGAGGAAACTGAGGCCCAAGGCCCAAGGTCACACAACTAGTCACAGCAGACCTGGGATTTGTCTGGAGGTTGGTCTGACCTCCACGATGTCCGTCTGTCATAGAGCAGGGCGTGGCAGACTGAGTAGTAACCAAGTACAGTAGGACCCAGCCACAGTGAGCAGCCGTGCCAGGCAATCTTTATCTGGCCCCCATGTCAGCAGAGGCGCCCTTCTGAGAATGACCGGGAACAGACCCCAGAGTACCTGGGTGGGCTAGGAGTTCATGGACTTCCTGGTGCCAAGAGTCCCAGTGAGGCACCACTCCCTACTAGGTGCCGAAACCATTCTCTGCCCTGGGAACATAACAGTGAGCAGAACCAGTCTGGCCCTCGAGGGGGCTCTGCTGACTAGGAATAAAAGTTCTGACTTGTTCCGGCTTCAATGCTGGGGCAAGGAACTCCCAACCCCTGAGCCGGTTGGCTCATCTGCAAAGAACAAGGATAGTAATACCTTCCCACAGGGTTGTGGATCAGAGATCCCAGGCCTGGTGCCCCTGGTTATCGCTCAATCATACGCCTCAATCTGCCTCCACAGCTCAAACCCAGCTGAAGGCACCTGAGGCCCAGAGAAGTGCAGTAACTTGCCCGAGGTCACACAGTTACATCAACTCAAGCTCCTTCCTGCCCCTTAGGCATTCACTGCTTCTCTGCTAAAGGATCCCATATGGGTCTAGGGCAGAGAAGTCTTAACAGGACAACACAAGGCCTGTAGGCAGTGTGTAGGCCCACCCCACCCCACCCCACCCTCACTCTGGGCCTGGAGACTAGTTAGGGAAGCCCGCTGGGCCAGTGGAACCATCTGTGGAGACATGGCCACCTGGGCCAGCTCTAGGCTCAGTGGTGGACAGAACCAGTCTTGGGCACCATCAGCTCTTTGCAGAAATCTGTTTAATGGTTTAGGAATGTGTACATTCTGGCTCTGCCGTTTCCATAAAGGCAACTTTTCCATGTTTCAAAAAAAATAGATTTGCTATAAAGATTTATGTATCATAAATAGGAAATGTGAAAAATCCCCCCCAATGCAAACGGCATCCTTGGGCTTAGCGGAGGCCCTCCCCACGGCCCAACGGTCCAGGCCAGCAGGGTGTGGAGGGTCCGAGGCCCCAGCCCTGGCAGCCCTCCTGGGAAAGAGTAACTGAATTCAATATGAATTAGGAGCTTCCTCCAGCTCCGTGCCTTCTGGGGCCTGATGTCCACGAACCCCTCTTCTGGAAGGACAGGGCCCCACCTCTCCGGTTCGGTAATCATGATCCGTGTCCCTTGTCTTCTTGCTCTTCAGCCTGTGTGGCACTGGCTGCACCCCCACAGAGGGTGCTCTCCCCGGGCCTGCTGGCCGCCAGGACACTTCCACGCCCTCTGTCCCCTGCCTCCTCTTCCACACCCTACCCCCTGCCCAGACCTGTTCCTGCTCTTGGGTAATTTATAAACAGAGGAAGAGTTGAAGCTCGCTGGCCCCAGAAGCCCCAGGCCTGCTGCGGGAGGAAACCGAGGTGGGTTGTATTATTTCTCAACACTTCCCCACTTTCTCCTACCCAAGTACAGGTCCCCATGTGACAAAAGATGGAGACCCAGGAGACGGTGAGGCCTCTGGCCAACAGGGCCCTACAGGCAGGCAGCGCAGCCGGTGTGCAGTCAAGGCCACACCAGCGTCGGGCCCTGAGCACGAACGTTTGTATCTGGGCCTGAAGCTTGTAAATGGTCTATTTGAGCCTGTAGGAAATGGTTCCCGCTGAGGCAGAGGGTGACAAAGAACTCAATCTTTGCCAAGGGATACTGTGAGCAAGGGACCAGCTTGGGGTGGGGCCAGTTCTCAGAGGTGTCCAAGTGGGTCATTTGTGGGACTCTAAATGACACAAATAAAGGCTGGATGAGTGGGTGAGTGGATGGGAAGGGGCAGCCTGGACAGAGGGTGCTCCTGGGGGACAGGGTGCTAGGGAGAAGCCAGGGCAGAGCTGTGGAGGCCATGGACATCCAGAGCCTGGACTGTATCCCGAAGGTCCCTGGTACCCCAAAAGGTGAGGGGACAGCATCAGTATGACCTTTTGCTACTGCCACACTGACCGCAGCAGGAGGGTGCCTCGGGCTGCCCAAGCTAGAAGCCCAGGGGCCCAGGAGGTCCATGAGGTGTGCTGGGGAGGCTGGGGCCTGTCCAGAGCAGGGGCAGGGGGCAGAGTGAAAGTGGGATCCTAGCACTGTGCTAGGGTAGGGAGAGAGAGTGAGGAACCTAAGACAACCCCTGGATTTCTAAGCTAAACCCCTGGAGGCCGTGGTGGCAAGACACCCTGGGACTGAGAAAGGCAGGAAAGGGAAGTGTTTTCAGTGTTGCTAGGTGAGCTAAAAGCTGCCAGTGGGCAGAAACCTCCTTGGTCCTAGATGAGCCGGCTGCTCTCTTCCCTCCTCAACCAAGCCCCTGCAAGGTTTCGGCCTCTAACCCTGGGGTCTAGAGCAGGAGGATGGTTCATAGTCCAAGCCTCTGTCACCAGCCAGCTACCTGTTGCTGTGCCTCCCAAGGGCATCCCTGTGAAGGAGGTGGAATGGAAGGGCCTCCCGTGTTCCCTAGCAATCCAACCCTGAGGCACAGAGACAGCAAGCAAGTAACAAGGGGCAGGGTCCGTATCTGGGCTCAGCAGGAACTGAGGCTGCAAGTCAATCATGGGGGTAGGCCCAGGCCTGCACTCCAAGGCCCCCTGCACCCTTGCCACCAGCCCCCAAAGCAGCAGGTCTTTGCAAGGTCAGGCTTCCTGAGATTTCTCTTCCAGCCTGAACAAACATCACCCCCCCAGCAGAGGTCATAGGGCAGAAGACCTCTGCCCTTGGCCTGAATGAGCATTAGTCACAGACACATTCTACTTTGCAGGTAGAGCCCAGGCACTGCGGTGAAGGGGCATGGCAGACACCAGTTCTTCCTGCCAGCAGCTGGGCTCCAGGCCCCACTCACCCCATCCCACTGGCAAAGCCACTGAAGAAGGAAGCCAGGTGGCCTTCTTACTCTCAGGTGCCACCCCACCCGGCCACCAGTGAGCTGGTTCCCCTCAGTGCAGGCCCCTGCTCAGTAGCTCCTGGTCCAACCAGACCACATCCTTCCTCTCCAGAACCAGGCTCAGCCAATCCCAGGGCTGCCTCCCTGCCTGAAAGGGAGTCACCAGCCCTGCTTGTCTTGGTCTCAGCCAGGGAAGCCTTCCATGCCCGACCCTACTTCACCAGACTGCTGTGGGTCTGGCTGCTGCAGAAGATCTGGCTTCTGGCTCTGCAGTCAGGCCTGCCTGCGAGAGGGGGTGACGCAGGCCAAAGGATGGGAAATGGAAGGCAAGGGAAGTCAGTTGGAGACCTGTGGCCCACCACTGGAGGGCCAGGGCTGGGCCTAGGGCGCTGCCTGGGCTCCACATCCACAATGTGGGCTTGTGATATGCCAAATGGCTCTGATGGCAGTGTCCTTCCTGGGGCTCCATAGAGAGGGGTACCTAAGGGACTAAACCGGGCTGACACGGAGGGCCTGGGTGGTACAGGAAGATCACCTGCCTTCCCCAGCTCAGTCTCTGTGATCCTCTGAACTACCCCCAGAGGCTGGTATGCTTCCCAGAGCCCCAGGAGGAGGACATGGCCAGACCCAGAACTGCCAGGGCCTTGCCTTCTTCGTCCCGGAAACCACAAACTAGACTGGGAGCAGTGGGCGAGCTGTCACTCTACGGCTGCACGGGTGGCAGGAAGGGCTTCTGCACAGGTCAGACTAGGCATCCCGAGCATCCCTCTCAGACCTTAGCCTCAGCCTTTTCCCTTAAATGTCCACATTCCTACCTCTTAACCCCCCAAGTTCTGAGAGTCAGTGCTGAAGAATCAGCTGGTTTTGCAACCTGAGAGGCAAAACTTTGGGCCCCAAGTGAGCAGACAGTCCCTGCTTGGCTGCAGGCCCTGACCCCATGCTCATGCCGATGCAAACAAGAAGCTACATGGAAAATGAGAAAACTTGAGAGGTCTTGCTAAGGCAGCAAGCCAAACCCCAAGCTATCTCTGAGCTTAGAGCTGGCAGTGAAGGAAGGAAGAAGGTTCCTTGCCCAGAAAGAGCTAGGGCTTCCCTGGGGCTCAGGAACCAAGTCTGTCGGCCCGGTTTTTCTCGTGCTCTGAGGCTCACGCACAGAGGCCCTGGAATGACTCCGAAGAACCCAACGCACCAGCTGCATCCCTGGAGGCAGCCACCTGCCACCATAGCCGCAACAAAATGCAAGGAGTGGAATGGTCAGAACCAGTTGGTGCTGAGCAGGGGAGGCACGTCCTGGCCCCTTCTCCTATGGTGGTCCATCCCGGCAGGCCTGGAGCCAATCTTGGACTGTGAAGGATGCAGAGGGGACAGTCCCTGGCTGGTAGAATGGGCCCCACACCTGATACCCGGTATGATACCCGCTTCTTCCTTCCTCGAAGGTAGCCTTCCCATCAAGTACCCAGGCCACGGAATGGATCATTCCAGGACTTTATCTGGCTGCTCTAGAATCACTGGCGCCATGGAGGGCCAGCTCTGGAGGGGGGCCCGGCAGGCCAGAGAGAGAGAGAGAGAGAGAGAGAGAAAGAAAGAGAGAGGAGGTGGGGAGGGCCCTGCCTGCCTGCCCTGTCCCCCGGTCAGCAGCCACAACCCCAGCTCTCCCCGACGTCCTTGCTGTCCAGCTGGATGTGGTCGGTGCCCTTCTCGCTGAGCAGAGGGCCGCCGTGCCTGACGACCAGCTCCGTGGCCACCCTCACGAAGGCCTCCTCCACGTTGCTCGAGTCCTTGGCGGATGTCTCGATGGCACACAGGATGTCATAGTGCTCTGCCAGGCTCTGCGCCTCGGCCAGCGGGACCTCCCGGAGCTCGCCCAGGTCCGACTTGTTCCCTGCAGGGAAAGGCCGGGAGCAGCTAGGTGAGGCCCACAGGTGCCAGCAAGCCCTGTCCCCTCCCTGGCAGGGCCAAGCTGAGAGACCCTGGTGGCCCTGTCCACCACCAACGAATATCGTTTTGTGTGACCATCTCTTTTTTTTTTTTTTAAAGAAAACAAACAAAAAAGACCTTGTTAAATTTTAAAGCACTTATTTCAACCTTCCATCCCTCATTTTTTTTTCTTCTCTCCTTTTTCTTTTTGCCGGAGGCTCACATACTTTATTGCTTCCTCTTAACAAGTAGGAGCAGGAGAGTTTGGTGCACAGAACGTGGTACTTCAGAGATGCGAGGAACTTCGGCTCCCCTTCCCTAGCTGTGTGACCCTCAGGTAAGTCACTCCATTCCTGAGAGTTGGTTTCCCCATCTCTGATGCCACCTTCAGCGAGGGAGGGGGACTGATGGTACACGGAGCAGGAAAACAGCTGGCACTCGCCAGGCACACCCTATGTGGCCATGTTAATAAGGAGATCAAGCATTGCCAAGTCTGTTCTTTGCTAACATTTTGTTATGCTTATTATCTATTCTCTCCTATTTTCCTTTGGAACTCTCTCATTCACTGTAAGATCGTGGTTTTCAATTATTTTGCTTTTCTGCACACCTCTGGCTTCTCCTACAAGCTATCAGATGTTTCATTATGTTCCCCAAAATCTGGTCAACTGCCCCTTGACCCAATTTCTAGAAGAATTCTTTTACATCTCTAAATGGTTGACTTTTGTAATGTGACTATATGGGGAGTACCAAACAAACAAACAAAAATAGAGAACCATCTAGAAAGATCTAAACTTTTTTTTGTAGCCTGAAATGATGCAGTAACCGATTTCAGTGTGGGGAGCTTATCTGGATCCTGCTTTCAATAAACTGAAAAAAACAGTACACGTGATATTTAGGAGCAATGATAAATCTGAATGCCGATCAGCTACTGGATTGTATTATAAAAATATCAATATTTTTCAGACGTGAAAATGGGATTGTTGTCAGGTACTATTTAAGTGTTTGTATCTTATATCGATTCATGCTGGAATATTTACAGGTGAAATAGTTAACGGTGCTGGGATTCGCCCCAAAGCAAGACAAGGGAGGGGAAGAGATAAGGGTAAAGGAGAAACTGGCCATGGAGTTGCGCAGAGCTGAAGCCAGGGGTTGGGTATTCGGGTTTCACTGCACTATTCTATTTTTTATATTTGTATAAAACACCTCTAGGACAGGATGTTTTACTTTAAGTGTTCTGGATAAAAGGGAAGTGTAAGGCCAGGTAAGGAGAACTCCACTCCGGCCTGGGGAGTCCAGCTCGGCCAAGCGCTCCCCCATCCCAGGCCAGGCAGGCTAAGTAGAACCAAGCACCACCCTTTCCCCAGATGGAGTGATGGTGAGGCCCCATCTGAACAACCTCATCTTGGAAGAAATCAGCCTGACAGCTGGAATGAGAATCCCAGGGACCACACAAATGGTCCAAAGCTTCTTGGGCTCAGGTCTGGGAAGGTGATTTAGGAGGGAAAGGGAAAATGGCAGTAAGAGCAACAGTGGTTCTCAAAGTGGGGTCCCTCGGGCACAAACATGGCACCGCCTGGAAACCTATGAGAAATGCACATTCAAGGGCCTGGCATCCATGTTTACACAAACTGCAAAGTGATCAGGAAGCACAGAGATGGTTGAGAAGCCTTGCTCTGCAGCACAGTGTGACCGAATGATGATTGGCAGAGCTCAGTCACCGAATGATGATTGGCAGAGCTGAGGCTGCCTATTCATGAGCTCACAGGCTGCATGGACTGGGATAAATTACTTCACTTTTCTGAGCCTCAGCTCCAGCCCCTGACAAACAAGGAGTTGCCGGGGTTACAGGAACTAAATCCAAGGACACCAGTGAAGCTTTAACCAGTGTTACCCACCGTGGAGATACATGGTAACTGCAAAGCGAACATTAGCTCCCTGTCTTCCTCCAATTCCGATTTTGAATATAAGCATGAGAATTTGGAAGATCACTGTTCAAGTTCTGGCTTCCTTCCTGCCTGGCTGAGTTCAGCCTCTCTCTGTGCTCCATGTGCTCTTTATTTAAAAAGGAGAAAGAGACAAGGACAGACAGAAAGACAAGATCCGCGGTCCTGAGGAACCCTCCTGCCCCTGCCTGTTCCCTGCCCCAGCTCACCAATCAGCAGCTGCACGATGTTCGAGCCTGCATACTTCCTCACATCCTCGATCCAGTGAGGTACTGACAGAAAGGAGCTCCTCTTGGTAATGTCGTAAGCAAGGATGGCCCCATTGGCACTGCGGTAGTAGCTCTGGGTGATGGTGCGGAATCGCTCCTGGCCAGCTGTGTCCCAGATCTGCAGCTAAAGAAACAGGGGGAGTCCCGTGAACCTGGTGGTGTGACCACACACAGGGGATAGGGAGGGCACTTCCTACAGACCCATGCCCAAAGCGCTGGACCCACACCTTGGCAGGAACCATGCAAGAGGGGCTAGAAGGTGGACAGAGAGAGAAGGGACTTCTGAGCCCTTAGGAAACAGCCCAGTGGCCCAACTTTTGGGGGACACAAGGATGCAGAGGGAAGGTGGGGAGCCCTCATCTCTGCTCTCTAGAGTCCCCAGGGAGAGGTACTAAGGGGACATTCTGCACTGTAGTAGGAAGTACATATAACCCAGGGTCCTCTGTGTGCCTTTCTCCCCTATACACCGGGCTCACTACTGGGAACAATGAACCTGAGGAGCTCCATCAGCTCATGGTTCCTTCCAGGTGGGCTATGATGCTGGCTGAGTGTGCACATCCTGTGCCTTCCCCTCTCTGAGCCTGTAAATGCACCACTATACCCAGCCGTGTGGAAAGTTCCTCCAACATTAGGGTTCTCTACTCCTGCCTCAGTGATGCCCACGAAGATGGCTCACAACCTGGTGGTTGAGGGGGCCTGGACTGTGGCAGTGAGGGCCCAGGGGGAAGCAGTGGATAGTGTCCTCCTACTGGGCCTTGACTACCTGCTGGCCCAGCTTGGCCAAAGGCAAGAAACTTAGGGTCTTTCCTTGCCATGTCTTCACTTAGCAAACATCCATTGGTGCCCATTGCCAAGCCCTCCTGGACACTGGCCATGGAGGAGAGGTGCCCATAGTAGGAACTCCCCTGGTTTCTGCAGAAGCAGCAGCCTGGCATGACAGACGCCAAATAGGGTAGGGGCAGGGGATGCAAGTGGAGCAGACCTGGACCTCCACTGTGCCCGGGCTGGGTGGAGATCATCAGCTCTATGCCCAGAAGAGATGGGCTGTTGGGGGCCATCAGAGTGGGCAGATGCCAGGGCCCTTGGGTGCTCAGGGTTTGTCTTCTCTGCTCCACAAATCACAGGTTCTTGGGGCTCTCTGAAGGTGAACACGAGCCTTTGATCTCCACCGAGCCGTGGGTCCATCCATCCTCCTTCACGGGCACAGGCACTGTAGGGGCCTCTTTATCTAGTTCACAAGGTGTGGGAGGCCTCCTCATCTGTCCAGGATAGGGAAAAAACCAGAGGCCTCAGACAGTTCCTGAGGCCAGGGCTGTGGAGGGGACTGCCTCTTCCCTAGGCACCACCGACAGAAGTTTAAGAGTTAACAAACTCTGGGCCACAACATGCCCAGTGGAACCCTCCAGTCCTGAGAGCTCCTATTTACTCCTCAACTATAAAAGGCTCCAAGGAAACCAGGTGTCTGCTAGCTCACGCATGGGGTGAAACCTGGAATCCAGATGACCAAGAAACCCATCTCCACACCCCAGAGGAGAGCACGTAAGAGAGGCCAAACAAACACAGAAGAAAAGTGACTTGGACCAAATAAAAACTACACTGAGGCCAAGTTTTGTTTACCAAAGACAAACACCAGTATTTTTAGAGATAGGAAAAGATCGTAAAACAATAACAGAATACTATTTCTTAAAAACAACAACAACAACAAAACAGTTGAGGGGGTGTTCAGAAAAAGAAACAGAGGGGCATCTGGCTGGCTCAGTTTGAAGAGCATGCAACTCTTGATCTTAGGTTGTGGGTTCAAGTCCCATAGGGATGTAGAAATTACTTAAAGATACAATCTTAAAAAACAACAAAAAAAGAGCTTTTGATAATTCAAAATAGAACATCAATGGAAAATGCAACCTAAGAGTTGGAACATAAAGTTGAAGAAATCCTGCCAAAATAAAGAAATACAAAGAGATGGAACAGAGAGGGGGAAAAAATTGTAGAGCCAGCCTAGGAGGTCCAATATGGGAATAGTAAGCATTTCAAAAGAAAAGAATGGTAAAATCAAGGGGAGGAAATCAAAGAGAAACCTTGAGAAAACTTCCTCTGGGTTGAAAGAGCCCACAAAGCACCCACACAATGGAGGAAAACAAACCTCACAAAACACACCATATGGGAATTCCACAACAGTGGGGAAGGGGAAAAGGTCCTAAAAGCTTCCAGAGAGGAAAAGAATAAGAAAAAAACAGGTTTTAACATTAAAGTTTGATAAAATCCACATGGCATTAGATACTCAATGAAAAAAATGCCTCAAATTAGGAGAGAAAATGATTTCCAACCTAGAATTCTCTACCCAATTAATCATCAGTCAAGTGTAATGGTTTACTAAACAACATTTTCAGATATAGGGGCCTCAAAAAATTTATCTTCCTGCCACACTTTCTCAGGAAGCCACTGACAGTTCCTCTAACTAAAGAAATCAACTGAAAAGAAGAAGATGTGGGATTCCCCAAAACAGAGAATTCAACTCAAAGGAGAGGCATAGGGAACCCCAGGATGGTGGTTGAGGGAGATCCCAAGATAAGAGCCGAGCAGCAAGCCTGGACATCAACCCGTCTGCAGCAGGCCACCGGGCTCCAGGCACAGCTCTCAGCTCTGGCAGAGTAATTACTGGCAGCTGAGCCCTCCCTCCACAAACAACCACTAGACTGAGAAAAATATGGGAGGTTGCTGTTTTCAAAATGTAAACAACAAGCAGCAGGAGACAATAATCCTGAAAGACGCAAAACTTTTAAATTGCGTCTCCCATCACCATGACTCTCTACCCGGGGATGGCTTCCTGACTGCCAGACAGTGGGCTAGAATCCAAGCAAAGCAGCCTGGTCCCACGTGGCCAGGAGGCAAACAGATTCTGGAGCAGCTGATGGGACTGGAATGAGAAGCGAAGCAGGAGTGGGAAAGCCGAAAGTCTGGGTGTGGTGTGGGAGTCTTTGGTGAGTCCTTCCCTGAGGGATCCATGCACACGGTGGGACTACCAGAATTTTACCAGAGAGTGACTCCTGCCAGATTGAGAAAAGACCAGAGATAGAGGCTAAGCAGTGCTAAGGGAATGCTGGTTCTAATCCAGTCATGATGAAGAGGCTTCCCTAGCACCTTGATCAAAGTAACCCAGGTAGTAACCGGAGACATCAGAAAGGCTTTCACCTATGAGTGAAGACCATGACCAGACAAAGGCCTCCAGATACCTGCCCTAACAAAGCCTAAAACCAAGCACCAACACGAGTTTCAGGTTTGGAGGCTGACTTCTGTCAAGACAGAGAGGCTAGAGAAACATCCTTGGACTTCTACCTATCTGCCCTAACAAAACATAAAAGCAAGGCTACACAGGTTCAAGGTGTTTGGACAGCAAACTGAATTGACTATTAGGTCATGAATCAATGGGGGTGCTTGAGTGGCAGATAAATGAAATCATACTACTGCAAGGTGAGCTACACTTGTGAGGTGTCAGAGGTGAAGTGAGAAATGATAAGTGTTAAGAGTCAGTTGTAACATATGAAGTTATACAAAACTGATTCTAAAGAGACTTTGTAAGTTAGTCCTATCAGCTAATAAGAGAAATAGAAGGTCAATAGAGGAAATACAGTAGTATTCTTAAAATAAATAAATAAATAAATCAACTAAACCAAAAGGAAGGAGGAAAGGAATAAAGGAATAAGAAATAGAAGAGGGAAAGAGAAAAGGAAGAGCAAATGGTAGATTTAAACTCAAACAGATCAGTAATTACATTAAATATAAATGGATTAAACACTCCAAATAAAAGCCACAGCTTGTCAGACTGGAAAAAAGGCAAGACTACATGCCATCTCCCTTAAATATAAGGACACAAATAGGTAGCCCCCCCCCCAAAAAAAATATATATATACACACACAAAGTACATGTTAAAAATAAGCATAAGAAAGTATGACTCAAGTTATAGGAATATGAAAATAGGCTTCCGAACAAAGAATTACAAGAGATAAAGAGAATTTTGTAATGTAAGAGGCAATTATCAGAAAAGACATAATGATACCAAATATGTATCTACCTAACTGTAGAGTTTTAAATTTCATGAAGTTAGAACTGACATAACTAAAGGGAGAAACAAATCCATATTCGTAGTTGGAGATTTTATTACCTCTTTCTCAGAAATTGATAGTTGGTAGACCGCCCCCCCCAAAATCAGTGTGAATAAAGAATATCTAAACAACACTATCGCTCAAAATGACATTTCCAAAACATTAAACCCAATACTGCAGAACCGCACATTTTTTTTCAAGTGGATCTAAATATTCAACAAGGTAAACCATACATATGCTGGGCCTCAAAAGTCTCAATAAATTTCAAATGGCTGAATTCTTAGACTATTACTCTAATCACACACCCACACCCCACCCCCAACACACACATGCAAAACTAAAATAGAAATCAAGAAAGCTCTGAGAGATTTCTTCAAGAAGACAGAACTGAGAGGTGCCTGAGCCATGGGGGTTTTGAACCAATCAGGCTTACTAACTGACTTTCAGACAGTAAGTGTCTGACTTCGGCTTAGGTCATGATCTCCCGTCCTGGGATCGGGCTGTGTCAGGCTCCCTGCTCAGTGGAGAGTCTACTTCTCTTTCTACCTCTCCCTCTGCCCCTTCCCCCACTCATGGTGTCTCTCTCTCTCTCTCTCAAATAAATAAATAAAATCTTTTAAAAAACCAAAAACAAAAACAGAAGACGGATCTGAGAAAAGGCCATACATTGAGAGGCAAGGTATACAATACACTGGACAGATAAGGAGGAAAGGTGTATCAATTAGGATCCCCCCTAACTGGGGAGATGAATTAATGGTAAATACATAGACACCTAAGCAAAACAAACATGATTACTACTTCCAGGAAAAACTGGTGACAGTGAAAAATAATGGCAGTGCACCACATGGCTTAGCAGTGAACAGCACTTACTAATCATAAGGTATTCATTCACCCATTTTGGTAAGAACTTACTAGAAACCTACTATGCATTCCAGATACTGGAGTGGAGATACCAGGGCTGACAAAACAGATGCAAATTCCTATCCTCAAGCTTATAGTCTGGTGCAGGAGACAAATGCTAAGTAAGATCAGAAGTAATAAGGATCTATAGTTATTAAAAAAACATACATATTTATACCTACATATATAATATAAATTAAAATACTTATTACAAAATAAATAACAAAAATAATAAGTATGCTAGATAGTGAAAAGAGTGGAACAAATGAGCAGGGGAAGAAATTATAAAGCACAGTGAAGAATGAAGATTTAGCCAGGACAGCCACAGAAGGCCTCATTGAGATAATCATTGGTAATGATCTGGAAAGGGGTGCCTGGTTGGCTCAGTCGGTGGTGTGTGAGTCTTGACCTTGGGGTCATAGGTTCAAGCCCCAGGCTGGGTGTAGAAATTACTTAAAAATAAAATCTTAAAAAAAAATAATAAATATACAGGGGTGCCTGGCTGGCACTGTCAGGAGAGTGTGCTACATTCGATCTCCGGGTGGTAAGATGGAGCCCTGTGCTGGGTGTAGAGATTACTAAAAAATAAACTTTAAAGAAATTCTCTTTTAAAAAATAGGGGTGCTTGGGTGGCTCAGTTATTAGGTGTCTGTCTTCGGCTCAGGTCATGATCCCAGAGTCCTGGGATTGAGCCCCTCATTGGGCTCCCTGCTCAGTGGGAAGCCTGCTTCTCCCTCTCCCACTTCCCCTCCTTGTGTTCCCTCTCCCTCTCTTGCTGTGTCTCTCTCTGTCAAATAAATAAATTAAATCTTCAAATAAATAAATATAAATAAATATGTGGAGGAAGTTAGCTAACTATGCAGATGTCTGGGAGACAAGCATTCCAGGAATAGAGTAGAACAAGTGCAAAGGCCCTGAGGCAGAGACAAAGCAAGCAAGAAGATTGGTGTGTTTGGAGCAGAGTACAAAGGGAAAGAATAATAAGGGATGACAGAGAAATATCAAGAGGCCCAGATCACACAGCACCTTCTAGACCACAGTAAGAACTCTGGACTTTACTCTGAGTCAAAGTGGGAAGCCATGGGGGTTTTGAACCAATCAGGCTTACTTTTTAACAGAATCTCTCTGGTTGCTGTACTGAGAAGAGATCAAAAGAGTTCAAAGACGGGGCGCCTGGGTGGCTCAGTGGGTTAAGCCGCTGCCTTCGGCTCAGGTCATGATCTCAGCGTCCTGGGATCGAGTCCCGCATCGGGCTCTCTGCTCAGCAGGGAGCCTGCTTCCCTTCCTCTCTCTCTACCTGCCTCTCCGTCTACTTGTGATTTCTCTCTGTCAAATAAATAAATAAAATCTTTAAAAAAAAAAAAAAAAGAGTTCAAAGACAGAAATAAACCAATTAGGAGGCAATGGCCATAATCTGGGTAAAAGACAGTGGCTGGACCAGGATGACAGGTAACAGTGGAGGAAGGGAGAAGTGAGCAAATTCAGAATACATTCTGGGAAGAGAGCTGAAAGGAATGTAATCATGATCTAATCACTGTTGCCACACAGCTCTACTGGGAGGATGCAAAGTGTGTACGTGTGTGGTGGGGGCTGGGGCAGCACTGAGAGTTAGTTAACCATCACCTTCCAAAGTCAGAAGTCAACAAACTACGCCTTCAACTTGGGGGAAAGGGGGGTGGGTCACAATATAAGCAAAAGAAATGGAAAAATCCCATCAGCTGAAAAAGAACCCGAGGTGATTACCTGCCCTCCTACCGCTCCCCCACCAGGCTGCAGGTGGGGGTACCAGGAGACAGACATTTTTGTAACAAGCCTTGTTGAACCTAATGACTCTTTAAATCACACATACGTGTAACTCTGATAAAAATAAAAACTAAATTAAAAACCAACAAAATAGCTCCAGATTAAGGTATCTAGGTCAAGCAATTGGTGAAATCTGGGCAGCAATGGAGGAGATATTTCTGGAAAGTAGGTCCTTCCCATGACTGGTCATATTCTCATCCTACTCTCCCACATTAGAGAAAGGGAAGGAAAAGAACAGTGTCAGTGCTCCAGGGTCCAACAGGCCTGAGAGCATAAGCCAGCTCCCATCACTTTCCAGCATGGTGTCTCTGAGCTACAACTTAATTGAGTTTCTCATTGGTTTCAAAAAAAAAAAAAAAAAAAAGTACAGTAAGGGCCAAATGATAGATTCAGGGTGCATGGTACCTGACAGAGAAGGTGCTAGACAAATACATCCATTTAGGCTCAGTCCGTGTCTGTCTTGAGCTCAGGTCATGATCCTGGGGTCCTGGGATCAACCCCTGCATCAGGCTCCCTACTCAGCGGGGAGCCTGCTTCTCCCTTTTGCTCTGCCTGGCGCTCCCCCTGCTTGTGCTCTTTCTTTCTATCAAATAGTTTTTTTTTAAAAATCCATTTAACAATATTTACTGTGCTATTACAATTTTTGCCTAGTGTTTTAAATATAAGCAAAGGAGCTTTAATGCAAGGTAGAATATATAAAATGCCCAAAGAAAAATATATTGGCTGTGTGCATGGGCCAATTGACTTATTTGTCTGCTATGTACTGCGTTTCTGCCATGGGCCCCTCCTTGTTCCAGGAGCTGGGGAGACTGCAAACAAAACAGAGTTCACATCCCAGCGAAAGAAGACAGCAAGAAGAAAGCAAATAGGATCATTGCAGAGAAGGATAATGAGCACTCTGCAGAAAATAAAGATAATAGGGAGAGACTGCCCGGGACAGGGGCCACCTGGGTGGTCCCAGAAGGTGACACTCGAGCTGAGGCCTAAGGATGAGAAGCCAGGCACAGGGACAGTGTTCAGGCAGAGGGAACAGTGTCACAGTGTCCAGAAGGACAAAGCTTGCCGTGTTGGAGATACAGAAAGAGCAGTGTGGCCAGACAGCAGTGAAGCAGGCACATGTTAGGAGATGCAGTCAGGGGCAGCTGAAGCCAGAATATGCAGGATCTTACAGGCCGACGTTGAGGGTGGATTTTATTTTTATGGCAATGGGAAGCCACTGGAGACTGTCCGAAGTGGGAAAATATGTATTAGAGGTCTCTTTTATCCCACCTCACATATCTTAGCAGCCCACCCTGAACTCCAGCCCACTGCAGGTAACAACCAGCCCACACAGTATAACGGCCTCAGTAACTTCGCTGCCTACCTTGGAGCCTCCCCAATTTCAAACCAGGAGACCTGCTGGAAACCACCAAGCATTTGTCCATTTGTGACCCAGAAGTAAGAAGGCCTTACCCATTTATGGATCAACCCTTGGCCAACGGGGAACAAGGCATGCCTGGCTGGAACAAGGCATGCCTGGCCAAATCAAGCCCTACTTGCCCATGGGAGGGACCAACTTGAGGATGCAGCCTTGTAGCATTTCCTTCCTCCTCTGTTTACTCTCTCTGGTACCCAGAACAAAGGAGCTGCACATAAGCCCGTGTCTCAGGCTCTTGTTTTCCAGAGGGAACACAGGCTGAGAAAAGAGGTGCTCTGACTGATGCTCATCAAGTGTCACCTGGGGTGCTGGGCAGAGCGGGGGTCCTACTCTGTTCAGTAAAAGAAGCTCAGTCTCCAGGCCCAGATGCCCTGTTCCAGTACAGGTGGGAGAAGCCAAGCCAGGTGAGGGCCTACTTTCCCAGCAGCCAAGCAAAGCTTCCCGTTAGGCAGGGTCCCAAGGGGGTCTGGGTGAAAAGTTTAATGAATGCGATCAGCCGCCTTAGCTACTCAAGAGACAGGTGAGGACGGCCGCAGGCTCTTTTTCCCAGAAGCCGAAGCAGAAGCCACCTCATGGATGCTGTGGGGTCCTGAGGCAGCAGGCTGGGTCCCCATCGGAGCCTGCAGGCAGAGACCACCAGCCCAGTGCACATAGCAGAAGGGCAGACTCCCACCATGCCGTGACTGGCCAAGGCATCAGAGCCTCATGCTAAGCCCACGCCCATCTGTCTATATGTCTGTCTGCCTACTTCCCTGCTCCCCTTCTGTCCTCAGCAGGGGCCTGGGTGAGCAGCAATCATGGGCACCAAGTACTTTGCTGCTCCCTCCCCTCCACACCGGCTGTCACTGAGCCTCACACCACAACCGCCACTGCAGCCAGCCACAACCCTGCCCCAGGCTTCCGCCCACGCTGCGGTCCACTCTCCACATAGCAGCCTAGGTGAAGCCCCGAAAAACAGTGTTTTAAGTAGGATCTTGTTGCTCCTCAGAGCTCCACCCCGGAAAGGCCTAAATTTAGGACCTGCACAACCTGGACTTTATCTGCCTTCACATAACTTCTCTTCAGCTGTACTTGCTCCTGGCCAGTCCCCTGAGCCCTCAGGGGTCTCTCTATAAAGACCCCCACCCTTGACATTCCCCTTCCTGAAGTGTTCTACTCCCGGATCAGCACATGATGGCTGCCTCCCTTCACTCCACCTGCTTTCAAGCACCAAGGGCACACACGGGTCTTTTGTGATCCTCCTTTCTTAAAAGAGCAGCCCATCCTGTCCCCTCATCCTGATTTACTTTTCTCCTGGGGCAGCCCTCACACACATGCACTTTTTTAAATGTTGCCAGCCCTTGGCCGCCTGGGTGGCTCAGTCGTTAAGCATCTGCCTTCCACTCAGGTTGTGATCCCAGGGTCCTGGGATTGAGCCCCATGTCGGGCTCCCTGCTCAGCGGCAAGCCTTCTTCTCTGTCTCCCACTCCCCCTGCTTGTGTTCTCTCTCTGGCTCTTTTTCTCTCTGCCAAATAAATAAAGAAAGAAATATTGCCTGCTCTCTTTCATAGGAGTTTCACGATGGCAGGGCCTGACTAGCTGGCTTTCCACATATGCCCAGTACCCAGCATAGTGCCTGGCATGTTGAAACTGCTCGATTAATGCAGGCTAAACAGGTGAGTACCCTTCTTGCCCTTAGAGCCTGTCCCCCTGCTCTGCCGGGTTTCCATCTAGCAGCTCGGGCTGCAGGCCTTAGCTTAGGAAAGCAAACCATCCAGTGTCTGCAGTCTAACAAGACTGAGTATCTGACATCAGCCTGAAACCAATGAGAGCATCTGCCAGGTGGAAACCGCCACCTCACCCACCAGAAGTCCTCGGCCAGCATGCTCACTTGACAAATAGGCAGGGACTTTGGACTATGGGCTATACCCCAGTCGGCCCTCCCCAACTCTCCCACTTGCCACCTGGCACGCCACCAGCCTCTCCTACCTTCCCCAAGCCAGGCCTTCTTATCTTACAT
Source organism: Mustela nigripes (assembly GCF_022355385.1). Lineage (NCBI taxonomy): Eukaryota > Metazoa > Chordata > Mammalia > Carnivora > Mustelidae > Mustela > Mustela nigripes. The sequence goes on from NC_081558.1 coordinate 57,082,824, forward strand.
TGGACGTCAGGGGAAATTTTCAGGGCTTCTGATGTCTGTAGTAAAGTTCAGAAGCATCTGCCGGGTATGGAAGGTAGGAGCATCTCCGGGTATGGAGAAGGGCTCCTAGAACATTTATTTATACTCAGAAGAGGGGAGCTGCAGAGGTCAGTCAGGTAGGTTCAAATGGGTGGGGGCAGGGGTGGCTCCCCTCTTCTGTGGGCATTTCTAAGCTGTAAGGTCCTGGGTTTCGTTTGGGTCCTTCCTCTGCCCTGGTGATGGAAGGGCTTGGGCCCATGGATTGTTGCCTCAGTCTGAGAAGTATGATCTCAGGGTAAGAGATGAGGCCTGTTTTGTCTTCTAAGCCCCACAGTCAATGACTCCTTGTTTACACTGTCCCTCCGAGTCCCTAAACCCGTGATGGCATATTCTTGTCTTTATCTTCCTTTCCTAGGAGAGATTGCATTCATCTTGATCTTTCGTGAACTCCTACCTAACCTTCAAGACCCTAGTTCAAAAGTCACCTGGTCAGGAGAACTTTCCCTGACACACAGGCCCAAGCCTCGCCCAGGGCAGAATTCACTTCTTGCCCTCCTGCTCCCTAGCATCTGTGTTCTTTCCTCTGTAACAGCACACACTGCAGAGTATGCTCAACATTTAACTCAAGTGTCCCAAACTGAGGTGCCTTTGGGGGCCAGGCAAGGAACATAAAATGCAGCAAGACAACAGAAAAGCTTATCCGACCTAAAGCAAATCCAATTAAAAACAAAGCTGCAAATGACCGTTCTGCAACGACCAAAAAAGAGGTTTTTTTTTTTTAGTGGGACTGGCCTAAGACTGTCTTCTTGGTTTGTAAGTCTCTCTTGCTCTCAAGAATGGGCTCTTGAGGGGAGAGACCCCATCTTACTCCTTTATGCCACCAGCAACCAGGCACAGACCAGGTACTCAATAAAGGAACCCCTTCTGAAGGCAGAGCCTGGTAGTCAGGCCAGTGAGAGGGAACAAGACGGGGACAAGAGGTATGGTGAGGCTAAAGCTGCTTTCCAGGGATTTGTGCCTGCTTGGCCCTAAGGAGTGACTTCCCATGTGCCCCAGTGGGAAATCAAGTCTGCTCGTTAGCTTAAAAGCGCCGCTAGCAGGGTGGTTGCATGGCTCGGTCAATAAAGTGTCTGAGTCTTGATTTCGGCTCAGGTCATGATCTCAGGGTCATGAGATCGAGCCCCCTGTCCACCCACACTCAGTGCAGAGTCTGCTTGGGATTCCGTCCCTCTCCTTCTGCCCCTCCCACTAGTGCTCTCTTTCTCTCTCAGATAGATAAATAAATCTTAATAATAACAAGCATGATTAGTGGTTCAGTTCCCAAAACCTACATCCAGCACCATCTCCCCTGGTGGAAACAGAAGAGGATTTTACTCAGTCTTTCTCCTGCATGATGAAACAGACAGTGGAAAGTTCCTTGCTTCTTCATAGTAGGAAAAGACCTTGGAAAATTTAGTTCTGAGGACAAAACTCTGAAAACTGGTCAGACTGACCCAAATACGAGTTTCTGAGCTATTTTTCATTATGTCTTGGGATGTGGTGTGAACCAGGAGGTGGAGTCTTCAGGCCACTTCTCTGGCCAGCCACTGTCACTTCTCCTATGTCAGTCCTCTAAGGAAGAGCCTGGCCTGGGACGTGGGGTGACAGACCCAGGGTGCATTCTTAGGAGCAATAGCGAGAAGCTGCCAAACATCTGGTATGTTAGCTGAAGACACACAGGCAGGTGGGCAGAGGCCGAGGGAGGGAGAGCAGGGTAAAAACAGGCTGGGCTAGTGATACAGGGAGGGGCAAATGACACGGTCCTGAACACAGCCAGCTCCTCTGCAGTGGGCAGTAAGGGTTACATGCGTCCTTCTGAGCTCAAAACACCTCCTGCCCCCTCAACACAGCTGCTCAAGGTCCCAGTATCACAGATGTTTCTTTGTCCCTTGTTACAAGGCAGCCCTCCTTGGCAGGTTATCCACAGCTGGAAGGGAACAAGCAATCGGGAATCTCGGGTTCCCGTTCTACTCCTTCAGCACAGGCATCAAGGACAGTCCCAGTAGCTTCCTGGGGTCTGGCATTTCCTCACCGGGAACTTGGGAACAGTGGTGGCTGGTCCCACTCCACAGGGCTGGTGGGAGCATGGGGTACAGGAGGGGTTCTAACGTCCTTCGAGAACCTCTGGGTGCTACCTGTGTTAGTGTTCCCCTCTGCCAGCCAGTTACTTTCTGCATGAGGGGTCTCAGGGAAGCAGCAGCAGCAGAACTTTGTCGGACTCTAAAACCCCATGCCCTCTACTATGTACACAATTTCCTCTAGAAACCTTAAACTCTTTTGTTTTGTTTTGTTCTGTTTCTTCTGTGAAACCTCAGTGATGATTCATACCTCCTGCAGGAATCCGTCAAACCCCTTCCCGAACAGTCTTGGTGGAGAAAAGACAAGACGTGGGAAATGGACCAAAGCCTCTCACCAAGGAGTCTTGCCTTGGTGGCTCGCAAAGGGCCACTGGCTCCCCAGGGATGCCCCTTCTCCCTCTCACAGGGAAGCTGAGACCATCAGGCACAACCCAAGCCCCTTCCTCTGTGGCCCCCTTCCCTGCTGCCACTAAACTGCACTCAAAGGCCCTCTTCAGCACTACAGGGAAACAGAGAGCGATCAGACTGAAGCAGGGAGCCAGAAGCCCCTTCACCCCTGATGCAGTGGTCAGGCAGGCCTTCGAGGCTGGGAAGAGCCTGTAAAAAAGAGGTGGACTGCCAACTCCTCGTGGCAACAACCTATGCCCACCAGGAGAAGCTGAGAGCAAGTGATGGCATTTCCAAGACCATGGCCACCGGCTCCAACTTCCTGGGTAAATGGTGTCATGGAGCCCTCACTACTTCCACACTAATTCCCTTATACCCACCTGCCTCTCTTTTTCCAAAGCTCCTCTGAAGCAAGGACCTAACCTAGAGAGGAGTCAGATGCCCTATGTCCCAAAACGAGCTCTGCCTTCCCTCGAACTGTCCCTCCTGCGCCCCTGCCCCTAGGGTTCATGGACAGTGTGCCAGGCCGGGAATCTTGCTCAGCCTTGACCCCTTGGTGCCCCTCTGCTCAGTCACAGCTGATAGTGCCTCCAGCCAGCATCAAACTTCCGGACAAACAGTGGGTCTCCCACACACAGCTTCCCACGGCCCTCAGGACACAGTTGACGCACCTTTCATCATCAGAAGTCTGGTGCTGAGCCCCATCCCTAGTCTCATCTCCCCGACACTCTAGCTCTGCTTGACTTGGACAAACACCCACACTTCCTCTCCCACACTTCCATGGCTTTGCACATAGATGGCTGTGGTAGCAAAGCCCCTTCTATCTTTCCTCCCTGGGAAATTCACATATCTTTCAGTAGCTTGAAACTCACTGCCCCCGTCACCCTGGGGAGGGCAGATTGCTGCCTCCTCTGTGCCTCTGTGGCACTCATAAGACATCCCTGTGATGGCCATGGCAACCACAGGGCCCTGCTTTGCAGGAACAGTCCTAATTTTCAATATTCAGTCTTGCTGTTGCCAAAATAAACATACACATACTTGTCAGGCCATGTGTTTCCGACTCCTGGTTCAGAAACTGGGCAACGCATTAACAGCACTGCACGCTAGCTATCTGTTTATGCGTCTGTTCCCCCCAGTTAAAAGCTCCTGAAGAATGGGGACTATCTCTTATTCACCTTTTTGACTTGAGCTTAGAAGAATGCCCGGGAAAGGAGGTAATTCTCAACGGACAGACCAACTGTCCACTATTTGCCATTTAATGATCTCCCCAATACACAGTTTATGTCTCAGGGTATCAGATGGTCACATCTACCAACAACTATAATTAGGCTGGACAAAACACTTTTGAAGTTTCAGGCATTTTGCCCTTTGAATTCAATTGCATCCTGCTCTAGGCAGAAAAGGCCAGCTCAAGTTATGATTTTTGAGTGATACCTCAAGGAACAAAGTTAACAGAGCAAAAAGGCATCTTTTAACAATAAATGCAAATAGATAAATCTGGTAGATGCTACCAAGTGATCAAACCAAGGCATCATCAGTACCAAAGCAGGAACCTGGCATTGTGTGCCACCTGTCACAGCAGCAAAGGGCAGCACACAATGTTACTTGTGATTCATTCTCACCAAAACTGTCCCACCCAAGTCGAATCTGGCCTCTAACTCAACCTCCAGCTACAGGAAACTCAGGAGACAAAGGAACAAGTGCAAAGACACCACAAGGGAACCATGAGACAAATCCAGGAACTGAATCTTAAAAAATCAGTATCATTAACAACACCACCAACAAAAAGTCATTAAAAAAAAAAAAAAAAAAAAGCAAGGTGTTGTTCTGGACCGAACTATACTGGACAATGGTTCAAAGAGGAAAAACGGGGGCGTCTGGGTGGCTTAGTCGGTTGAACCTCTGCCTTTGGCTCAGGGCATGATCTCAGGGTCCTGGGATCAAGTCTTGCATCAGGCTCCTTGCTCAGCTGGGAACCTGCTTCTCCCTCTCCCTCTGCCTCTGCCCTTCTCCCTGCTCATGTGTTCTCTCAAATAAAATCTTTCCAAAAAAGAGCAAAAGACAAAGAGGAAAAACACTATTAAAAAACATTTGGGAGAAAGTTGGAAAAACTTAAAAATTTGACAGGAGATGCTATTTGATAAAAATACCAGTTGACCCTTGAACAACATGGGGGTCAGGGGCACCAACCCCCGAGCAGTCAAAACTCTGTGTATACTTCTGACTCCCCAAAAAAGTAACTACTAATAGCCTACTACCGATGGGAAGACTTGTAGATAACATACAGTCGATTTAAAACCTATTTTTGTACATTATATGTATTATATACTGTATTCTTAGAATAAAATAAGCTAGAGAAAACCAATGTTATTAAGAAAATCATAAGGAAGAGAGAATACATTTACAGAACTGTACCATAAAAAAAATCCACATAGGGGCGCCTGGGTGGCTCAGTGGGTTAAGCCGCTGCCTTCGGCTCAGGTCATGATCTCAGGGTCCTGGGATCGAGTCCCGCATCGGGCTCTCTGCTCAGCAGGGAACCTGCTTCCCCCTCTCTCTCTGCCTGCCTCTCCATCTACTTGCGATTTCTCTCTGTCAAATAAATAAAATCTTAAAAAAAAAAAATCCACATAGAAGTGTACCCAGTTGTTCGAGATGTACTGATTTACTTAGGCATGTTAAAAGAATTGTTCTTACTCTTATTGGGGAAATAAAAATCAAAACCACAATGAGATGTCACCACCTGTCACCTGTCCCAATGTCACCCGAAATCTGTCAGAATGACTAAAATCAAAAAGACCAGAAATAGGAAGTGTTGGGGCACCTGGATGGCTCAATCGGTTAAGCATCTGCCTTTGGCTTGGTCATGATCCCAGGGTCCTGGGACTGAACCCCACGTCAGGCTCTTCACTCAGAGGGGAGTCTGTCCCTATCCCCTGCTCACTCTTTCTCTTATTCGCTCTCTCAAGCAAATAAATAAAATCTTAAGAAAGAGAGAGAGAGGAAAGGAGGGAGGGAGGGAGAAAAGAAGGAAGGAAGGAAGGAGGGAAGGAAAAGGGAGTGTTAGCAAGGATGTGGAGGAAAATAAAGCCTTGCACACACCATTGGTAGGAATGCAAACTGGTGCAGCCACTGTGGGAAAAAGTATGGAGGCACCTCAAAATATTAAAAACAGAACTACCCTATGATCCAATAATTCCACTCCTGGGTATTTACCTAAAGAAAATGAAAACACTAGTTCTAAAAGCTATAGACACTGAAGCATTATTTACAATAGCTAAGACATGGAAGAGACCCAACTACCCAACTACCCAACCACAGATGAATGGATAAAGACAATGTGGTAAATTATTCAATGGAGTATTACTCAGTCATAAAAAAAATTATGGGACCTTGGCATTTGCAACATGGACAGATCTAGAGGGTATAATGCTAAGTGAAGTAAGTCAGACAGAGAAAGACAAATCACTCATATGTGCAATTTAAGAAACAAAACAAAACAAAAAAGAAAACAAATGAGCAAACAAACGAAAAGAGACAAACAAAAAACAGCCTCTTAAATACAGAGAATAAGCTGGTGGTGGCCAGAAATGGGAGCGGAGATGGATGAAATAGATAAAGGGGGTTAAGAGCACACTACTCAAGGGGCGCCTGGGTGGTTCAGTGGTTAAGTGTCTGCCTTCGGCTTAGGTCCTGGAATTGAGTCCCACATCATCAGGCTCCCTGCTCAGTGGGGAGCCTGCTTCTCCCACTCCCTCTGTCACTGCCCCTGCTTGTGTGCTCACTCTCTCTTTCTGCAAATTAGTAAGTAAAATTTAAAAAGTAAAAGAGGGGCCCCTGGGTGGCTCAGTGGGTTAAAGCCTCTGCCTTCGGCTCAGGTCATGATCTCAGTGTCCTGGGATTGAGCCACCACATTGGGCTCTCTGCTCAGCAGGGAGCCTGCTTCCTCCTCCCTCTCTCTCTGCCTGCCTCTCTGCCTCTCTGCCTACTATCTGTCAAATAAAATAAATAAAATCTTAAAAAAAAAAAAAAAGTAAAAGAGTACCCTTACCTTGAAGAGCACTGAGCAATGTACAGAACTGTTATGCTGTACACCTGAAACTAACATAACACTGTATGCTAACTACACTGGAGTTTAAAGAATATTAAAAAAAAATGCCGATTCTTAAAAGTTGTATTTAAGCTATGGGTGATAGATCATGTTATCTGCAACCCACTTTCAGGTGAAAAAAAAAAGATATTACATCTACGGAATACAAAGCAAACAGAGCAAAACAGGAACAATCTAGGTGGAGGATAGGTTTGGGGTTTACTGTGCTCTTCTTTCAAGCATATTCAGCTTTTCTATATGCTTGAAAGTTTTCATAATAAAAAGTCAGGTGGGGCACCTGGGTGGTTCAGTGGGTTAAGCCTCTGCCTTCAGCTCAGGTCATGATCTCAGGGTCCTGGGATTGAGCCCTGCAGCATCGGGCTCTCTGCTCAGCAGGGAGCCTCCTTCCTCCTCTCTCTCTGCCTGCCTCTCTGCCTACTTGAGATCTCTCTCTTGCTGTCAAATAAATATATAAAATCTTAAAGAAAAATGAGAGAAAGTCAGGAAAAAATAAGAGTATTAATACCCGCAGAATGAAAATATTACTGATATGAAAAAGAACCAAGTAGAGATCTTGGAAACTAAAACTGTAATTGTCAAAATAAAGAAAACAAGAGATGGAATGAATGATCAGAACAGATACAGCTGAGGGACACCTGCGTGGCATAGCTGGTTAAAGTGCACAGCTCTCGATTTGGGCTCAGGTCACAATCTAGGGATGGAGCCTGGGGTCAGGCTCTGTGCCCAACACAGAATCGGCTTGAGAATCTCCCTCCCTCTCGTCTTCCCCTCCCACTCATGCTCTCTCTCTCTCTCTCTTAAATAGATAAATCTTAAAAAAAAAAAAAAAAAAAAAAAGAACAGACACAGTGGAAAAGGAAATCAGCAGGGTGCTGGAAGGCAAAGCCCAGGGTTTGTCCAGAACATAGCACAATACAACACTATGTTATTAAGATGGAAAAGGTAAGAGATGTGGAGAACAGACCCTAAATTCCAGCTCCCGACCCCTGCAAGCTCCAGAGGGAAGAAGAGAAGCTAATCAAAGACATTTTTTAAAAATTCCTTAGACCTATAGGGATGCCTGAGTGGTGCAGACAGCTAAGCATCCAACTCTTGCTTTTGGCTCGGGTGATCTCAGGGTCCTGAGATTGAGCCCCATGTCTACTCCGTGCTCAGTGTAGAGTCTGCTTGGGTGGGTTTCTCTCTCTCTCTCCTTTTGCTCTTCCCTGCCCCATGCTTGCTGGCATGTGCGCGTGCTCTCTTTCTCTCTCTCAAATAAATACATAAATCTTTTCAAAAAATCCTTAAGACTTTTAGAAATACAGGAATTTTCACTCTGATTATACCTACTGACTTCAGAGCAGGGTGAATGAAAAAAATATCCCACAACCTAGACACACTATGGTAAGATTTCAGAACATTAGAAATCAAGGGTCACTTGATTTCAAGAGTCCCTTAGGGATTCTTTCTGAAAGAATCACTTAAGGAACAATTCAGGCAAAATCCAAATGAACTAAAGAAATAGAAAAAAACATTAAGCCAAAAATAAATCAATAAAACTTGGAATTAAAGTCTAAAATAACTGTTGATGCAAAATGTCAAAAAAAAAATCAATAATGATCTGGCCTAACCCCAGATGATTTCAACGAGGAAAGTGGGGGTGGGAGGCAATGAGGAGGGAGGAAAAGTGCCTCACAGTTCTTGTCCTCTTAGGGTCAAAGAAATAAACACTAATTCTAGACCCCAGGTAGGAAAATATAAATTTGAATATATGGGATGAATTTCCAAATTACTAAGAGGGTGGCATGGGGGGAGAGATCTAACAGAAGCCAAGAGTACTTTGTGATGTGGAAAAATTCAGTCACTGAACAATGAGGGCAGAAATGTTCATTAGTTAATTCAGCAACAACAGAGAGGGTGCGATGTTGAGTGCTGGGACACAGCAGAGCTCACACTCCCTCTTGAGTGCTGGGACACAGCAGAGCTCACACTCCCTCACCGGCATGGGAACAAACAAGTGAGCAAGACAAGGGTTGGGAGTAAGTGCTAGGAAGAAAAACACAGAGCAAGGCAAGTAAGGGAGATAACTCAGACTTCAAAAACATTATGCTTGGTGAAAGAACCCAGATGCAGGAAAACCCGCAATATTGTAGGATTCTATTTATATGGAACGTCTAGAACAGGCAACTTTATAGAGACAAAGTAAACCAGTAGTTGCCAGGGGCTCTGGGGAGGCAGGAAAATATCTGAAAAATGATTGTGGTGATGGTTATACAACTCTGTTAGTATACAACACCACACTGAACTGAGTTCTACGGCATATGGATTATATCTCAATAGATTTTTTTTTTTTTAAGGAACTTGGTAGAGTGCTACTTTAGACAAAACAGTCAAGTAGGGGGCACCTGGGCGGCTCAGTCAATTGAGCATCTGACTCTTAATTCTGGCTCAGGTCATGACCTTGGGGTTGTGGGATTGAGCCCCATGTCGGCTTCTGCACTCAGCGCAGCATCTGCTTGGGATTCTCTTCTCCTTCCGTCCCTTCCCCCAACTCACACTCTCGCTAAAATAAATTTTAAAAATCTTTCTAAAAAAAGATACTCAAAACCATAAGAGACTCTTAATCTCACAAAACAAATTGAGGGTTGCCGGGGGGAGGGGGTACAGAGAGGGTGGTTAGGTTATGGACACTGGGGAGTGTATGTGCTATGGTGAGTGCTGTGAAGTGTGCAAACCTGGTGATTCACAGAACTGTACCCCTGGGGCTAATAATACATTATATGTTAATTAAAAAATTAAAAAAAATTTTAAAAGTTAGTCAAATAAGGCCAACTCATGTAAAGCAAAACAACAATCTATTGATGTGTGTACACATGTATACACACAGAGCAAACTGCCCCCAAACATCTTAATACACAACTTAACTTCTATCCATTATCACTGCTCAGAGGCAGGGGAATCCCTGAGTGGTAAAAAGAATCCAGCTAGAATTCTGTAACTTGGAGTCCTTTTAATACTTAATGAGTTTTTCATGCTAGGCTTGAAAACACCAATCTTGACCATTTTGCCTCAAATTGGCAAAACTTTGCCAGTTAAATTTTAAGAGATTAAGCTTTTTAACAAACCAGTCTACAAAAATTTCCCCACCAACTTGAGCTATGGTGATCCTGTTTCTCAAAAGTCGTAAAACCAAACTGAATAAAACCAAACCCCCGAGTTCCTATAACGTCTCCCATTTTCACCTGACACTTCTCTCTCCTTGCTGGCTGGAAGCCCTTCAGCTCCTGCGTGAACCCAACCCTTCAAGCAGAGGTTCACTGATACCGTTTCTTGCTTAGAAGGCTCTCTTTTCTCTCCCTCCCTTCCTCTCTCTCCCTGTGTCTCTCTTTCACTACTTGCTAGTTCATTCGGCCAACACTTACCAAAGGCTTATTCTGGGGAGAATAACCCCAAGAAAACACTAGAGTTAGAGTCTACACTGAGGTATTAACCTTGTAATTTCAATAATAAAATAGATTTTTCTCTATGTATTTCAAAGAATTTTCCCATATTTTATAAAACTGATCTTTTTCTATGTAATTATCTATAATGTAAACATGGCAGATATTAACAATTCATAGCTAGTGAACTAAACTTTCTTCTGACAGCTAAGATCTATTTTTTCATCACAAAATCTTTCACTATTTGTGTACTCATGAGAGTTAAAACCCAAAAATAAAAAACAAGTTAAAAGAAAAAAAAAAAAAAACCCACAAAGTTTTTCATTAGAAAATGTAAACAGAACATTTTGAATTTTTTTTTTTTAGATTTTTTTTTTTTGGAAATTTATTTCTTTAAGAGAGAGAGCGTAACACAAGTTGGGGGAGGAGCAAAAAGATAAGGAGAATTCCAAGCAGACTCTGTGGTGAGCATGGAGCCTGACACGGGGCTTGATCTCACAACCCCAAAATCATGACCTGAGCCAAAATCAAGAGTTGGATGCTAACCCAACTGAGTCAATCAGGTGCCCCAAGATATTTTTCATTTTCAAAATACCTAATTTTTACCCTTCTCAGGCATCAAAATGGCAGGAGTGGGGATTTCCTGGCTTCAAATTGGAAGAATTTCTTTTTTTCAGAGAGGGATGGGATCCTTCAGTGATGAAATGGTCCAACACCATCAGCATGAGCTAACCTAACCCACTAACCATAAGCTGTGAGCTGCAAGTCAACCTTTCAGACCTCTCGCATCAAGATGAACAGCGTCTCCTTCAAAAACAGTCACCTCAAGAGAGGACACACTCTAGTGACCTGTCACTGCCCAACACACATTGCAATTGCTGTCAGGGCCCTTGGACAAGCCCCCTGGCCTGACGTGAACCAGGATTCTGACTTTCTGGTTAGACCTCCCTTTGGAACAAAGAACGATACCACTATGGAATGTTTTCCAATACACCCCTGAAGGACCTGCCAGGAGGAAGAGCTGCAGGCTCTGAAGAATGTAAATAAGGATCATCACAGGATGCCTGGGTGACTCAGTGGGTTAAGCCTCTGTCTTCAGCTCAGGTCATGGTCTCAAGGTCCTGGGATCGAGGCCCACATCTGGCACTCTGCTCAGGAAGGAGCCTGCTTCCCCCTCTCTCTCTGCCTGCCTCTCTGCCTATTTGTGATCTCTCTTTCTCTCTGTCAAATAAATAAATAAAATCTTAAAAAAAAAAAAGTATCACCACAGCTGATCAAACACCTGGGAAATCCGTGCACAATTTCTCAAGGAGACTATCCTGAAAGTGGGGAGCACCCAGGAACACATCAGTCTCATTACATCTTAGTCACACTCCAAATCTGGGACGATGTCACCTCAAACATGGACGAACAGGTGCGAAAACCTCGAAGAACTCACGATGTTTACACACCTCATGGAGGACTAAGTTCCTGTTTTTCCAGTCGAAGAAAGGGAGGCTCACAAGGCAGAGGAGTACAAGTCAGATCAGAGGAGTCCACATACATCACAGTATAGACATAGAAGCTATTAATGAGAAACGGTCCTTGCTTATCAATTTATCACAGCAGCTTGGAGAGATCCTCTCTCTAACAGCAGTGGCTTGGGTTCTGCGGCTCCATGTTCAACAGAACAGCATTTTGTAAGCCGTTCTAGAAGATGGGCTTTTTCTTTTGTTCACAATAGCCATATGCACCAATTCACCCAATGCATCTGAATTAATAAGGATTTGTTTGTTTAACAAGCACTGGGCATTAGGATGCTGATACAGTATTGTATCAAAACACCAAAAAACATAAAATGCAAGTGATATACAATGGCCCAGATATTAAACTCATCCCCCACATTTCCGTACGTGTATGTGTGGTGTTTATGCACGTACTACCAGTGGGTGATCTGGAACACAGGCCTCCATGTCCTGCTCTGTAAGATGAGGATCCTTCTCACAGGGTGACAGTGAGAAAACCCTGTGTGAGTAGGTGAGATAGGGATTCTCTCTGCAGCTCACTGACCGAGAAACAGATCACTGAAATGACTTGTACAGGTCAGCTGGGCACCCAAACTGAGAAGCCGAGCTTCTGGACTCCCCATGCCATGCTCTCTTCCAGGTAATTTCCATACCAACATCAGTCCCCATTTACTGATGATCTGCAATGGGCCAGGTCGCTGAAGCTAAGAGGGCTCCAAGAGAAGCAGATCAGGAGTGGTGATGTCATGTGCCTGGAGCACTACATGCGAAGTCAAGATTTTAAGGTGGTGCCTCATGGGTCTAACACTGACCCTCCTTCCACTGTCTTTCCATGACATGTGCTATGTCAGGGCTGTCAGAAAGCTCAGGAGGCAAGGTTTATTTGGCAACAGGATAGCTGTCATTGGCCTCAAGAGCAGATTTCAGACAACCAGTATGACCCAGAACTTCTTTCTTATCTAGCAGTCCTTTTGCTATTTCTTTTTTTTTTTTTTTGAAAGATTTTATTTATTTGATAGAGAGATCACAAGTAGGCAGAGAGGCAGGCAGAGAGAGAAGGGGAAGCAGGCTCCCTGCTGAGCAGAGAGTCCGATGATGATGCTGCGGGGCTTGATCCCAGGACCCTGAGATCATGACCTGAGCCCTTTAAAGGCAGAGGCTTAACCCACTGAGCCACCCAGGCGCCCTCCTTTTGCTATTTCTGATCAAAACTGAAAAAGTCAGGGCGCCTGGATGGCTCAGTGGGTTAAGCCTCTGCCTTCGGCTCGGGTCATGATCCCAGGGTCCTGGAATAGAGTCTTGCATCCGGTTTTCTGCTCAGCAGGAAACGTGCTTCCCCCCCCTCTCTCTCTGCCTGCCTCTCTGCCTACTTGTGATCTCTGTCAAGTAAATAAATAAAATCTTTTCTAAAAATTAAAAAACAAAAAACTGAAAAAGTCAAATCAATAACATCCATATAAGGAAGGCACCTGATCCAAATAGCAAAATCAGACCCCTGATTGGAAGGACCAAAGAAGCAAACTTTAAAAACAAGGCAGTTCCTATTTCCTTGGCCGCCCCCTCCTTTGGAAGCCACTACAAAAACAAAGGTGATTTGTAGGGCCTAGAGAAGCTTCAGTGCCAAGGCCCAAGGCCATACACTTTACCTCTGTGAGAGATCTGGCAACATCCCCAACAAGGGGAAAGTGAACCTGACAGAGAGTCGAATAAAGGGGGTACAATTCGACAAGGCTAACCTCTGTGTGTGGACTTGAGGCCTGTGTCCCCAGTGATCTGTAAAATGAGTTTACATAACAGGCCTTTGTGTTGTCCCAGATAAGAGAGAGTAGAGGAGTGGTCAGAATGTTTTAAGGATTTAGAACCAGCTGAGATTTCCTGGGGGACAGTGAGATTGGGGGTGGCAGGGAGCAGGGGTGGAGCCAAGGATGGGGGAAGGGTGAGTTAAGAAATCATGTCTGATCTAAGGAGGAAAAAGGTTAACAACGACCACAATAATTTAAGTCCTCCTTTGTAATTCCTTGGTTTTATTAGCATTAGCACTTTCAGGATAGACAAGAAACCAGTAACACTGATTTCCTCTTCTTAGAAGGCAGTGTGGAGTTAGGGGATGAAGGTGGAAGGGAGCTGTTGTTTGTTTTTGTTTTTACTGTATGCCCTTTTACACTTTTGAAATTTTGAAATTCTGGACCATGTATTTGGATTATCTATTCAGAAATATATAAAGTGAATTTTTTTTAAGATTTTATTTATTTATTTGACAGAGAAAGATCACAAGTAGGCAGAGAGGCAGGCAGAGAGAAAGAGGAGGAAGCAGGCTCCCTGCTGAGCAGAGAGTCCGATGAGGGGCTCAATCCCAGGACCCTGAGATCATGACCTGAGCCGAAGGCAGCGGCTTAACCCACTGAGCCACCCAGGCGCCCTATAAAGTGAATTTTTATACTAGTTTAAGCATGTCCATAGTTTTCCAACAACCCTAAGAAGCAAGCAGAGCAAAGATCATTAGTCCCAACTCCCAAATGAGGAAGCTGTGGGGTCTAAGAACTAAGAAGGGAAAAAGAATTTCTAACATAGAGTAGGAGAAGAATCAATGAAACAAGATGGGATTGGGAGAGAGACAAACCATAAGTGACTCTTAATCTCACAAAACAAACTGAGGGTTGCTGGGGGGAGGGGGGCTGGGAGAAGGAGGGTGGGGTTATGGACACTGGAGAGGGTATGTGCTATGGTGAGTGCTGTGAAGTGTGTAAACCTGGCGATTCACAGACCTGTACCCCAGCGGATAAAAATATATTATGTTTATTAAACAATTTAAAAAAAAGAAACATGCATATAAATAAATTTTTTAAAAAAAGGATTTCTAACATAACACAATTTTAAAAAAAGAAGGAAAGAATTGGGCCACAGTTGTGGTGAGACTGGAAATAAGACTCGGACCTTCCAAATCCTAAGCCAACGCTCTCTTTCAGAGACCCCACAGTTTGAAAGATGCAGCCCACCCCCGCATTCGCTCTTAAAGTTCAACCTGCATAGCTAGAGCTGTGGGAATCCACATGGGGTATGGCACAGGAACCCAGCACAGCAGGCTAGGTGAGCTGTTCAGAGCTGGCTAGATGTTTTGGGAGCAAACATCCTGAAACTTGCTAGAGTTTCAACCTTTATTACTGAAAAATCTATCAAATGCCCAAGTCCACGTTGCTTCTCAAAGTACAGTGGCTGCAACTGCATTTTTACTAGATTCATTAACTTCCAGGCTCTTGGGGTCATCACTTTGAACTCAGAGGGACTTAGACAGGTGATCAAGTGTAAAAATGAGCACTGGGCTTAGAACCCAGGCAGACCCTGGGTTCAAGTTCTGATTTTGCACCTGATTTGGGTGTGACCTTAGATATGCTGGTCACTTCCTTTATTTTGGCCTCAGCTTCCCCTCTATTAATAAAAATCAATTCACAGACATGTACTGTGCACCGTGTGTCTAACACTGCTGCGGGTGCGGGGCCTCACAGGCCCACAGAGCAGACTAGATCCCCGCACTTTCAAGGAGTGGACAGACCCTGTACAGGAGGAGATCAACACATGGGGTCATTTCCAGTCTGATGAGCTATGAATTTACCCCCTGAACTCACCCTGTAATGTGGAGAGAGGGTCCACATTTGCAGTGGGAGCCAAATGAAGAAGCAGGAGGGGGATGTAGGGACATAATATGACAGGCAGGGGGACAGATACAAAGAGCCCAAAGCAGGCATGTCTGAAGGACAGAAAGGGCTAGTGAGGCTAGAGAGCAGCAAGTGAGGGCAGAGGGAAGGAGATAAGACAGCCAAGGCAGACAGGGGGCCCACAGCTTCAGGTGAGGAGTCTGGATGCCATTCTAGTTGCAACAGGAAGTAATTACAGAAATAAAGAGGTTTAATTAGATCTGTGATGTTGCAAACTTTCTTATTTTGTAGCAGCAGAACTTTTCAGTCAAATAAAAACAAGTGGAACCTCAATGTAGAACTGGATAAAAGTGGTTTTGCTTGGGCTGGGTGAGAAGCTAATTAAGGCCCTTCTGAACTTGTGGCCTCTTGGCCTTTCCCCTTTACCCCTGCGGCAGCTCCCAAGCACTGGAGCTCAGAGGAGCTGCAAAAACACCAGGTGATCTACCTCTGGGTTCTTCAAGCTCTAACAAAATCTGGCATTACAGGGAGAGGAGGCATGGGGAATCATGCTGGATCCTAGCTGGGCCCCTGACAGCCCCTGGAAAGGTTTTAAATCCCTGAAGTGCAGGAACAATAACAATAAAATCTGGCTCATCAAAGGTTCCAGTTAAAGTGACATTGCTGAAACTATAGGGACAGAAAACAGATCGGTGGTTGCCAGGGGCTAGGGTGAAGGGAGGACACTGACACAATGGGAGGGACACAGGGGAACTTTCTGGGTTGCTGGAAGTATTGTATACTGTGACTATGCTGGTGATTATGGGACTCTATACGTTTCATCAGAATTCACAGAACTGTACACCTAAAATGGGTGAAGCTTAAGGAGCATAAATTTAACTTGAACAAACCTGATGTTTAAAAAAAAAAAAACAAAATACAAAGACACCTCCGAGGTATTTTATGGATGGAGAAACAGACTTGGAGAGCAAAAATGACTTGCTCCTGCTGAGTCAGAAGAGCCCCCAAATGGCTGATTGAAGGGCTACCTCCACCCCCACGCCACCGCTCCTCAGTTTCAATCCCAAGCCTCTTTAGTACCTAGCCTCAGGTTTCTCTGACTTGCAAACTGAGGAGGTAGATACTTGCCAAAGACTTTCCCACTCCAAACAATCAGATTCTAAGAAGCAGGCTGGTGTAGGGGAAAGACCTCAATGTCAGAAACACTGGAAGAAAAATGCCCACTTGTGTCAGTTACGAGCTGGGTGCCCTGGGGCCAGCCTGTCCTATGCCAGGATAGGGTTAATAAGAACAATCTGTACATCAGCTGGCACACAGCAGCCTCCAAGAGGGGCAGCCATTATCACCCTTCTACCCCGACCAGATCCCAGTCCCTATCCCACCAGGCTGCTTCCTAAGAACAACGTGGAGGTAACCATAGGGAACAGAAATCGCCAACTCCCTGCCCTGCGTTGCATAACCTGTGCTCGGGTACACAGTACACCCTGGGCTCCACTGGGGCACAGGCTGTTATCTCGCCAGGTAAACAGGAACACCCCGCCCCCTCCTTGACCACCGTCAGCACCCAGCCACCACAAACACTCGGGGGCAGGAGAAGGCCGGCAGCGCGCAGGAACACCACTGCTCTTTATGCCTATATTTTGGGCACTCCACTTTCCCTGTGGCTGCTGGCATCATCGCAGGGCACAAACTCATCCACAGACACACTCCACCCATCCTACAGCCCTTCCCTCACCACCTGTTCCAAAGGGGTGTTCCCAAATAATGACTCAAAGCTGCCGGCCCCACCTTGCTTTTTTTTTTTTTTTTTCTCTCCAATGTAAGGCAACCAAAAACACAGAAACCCAAAAGATTCTTTAAGACAAAACAAAACAAAAGCCTTCAGGCAAAGAGATTCTGCTTCCGCTGGCACATCAAATCATGTAAAGTTTGTTGGCTTACTATTTCTCCACGGAGGAAGAGGGGGTAGGCAACACCCAGAAATTATACCAATTTTGCAGAAACAAAGAGCTAAGTACCCTGGAAGGCAAACATGAGCGGGGCTACAGCAGCCCAGGGACGCAAAGCCCCAGAGCATCAGGTCTCAAGGGACTCCCCCATACCTTGGCTCAACTTCTAGAAAACACAGAGATAACAGGAGATAACCCTTGTCCTGTGCTGCCCCTGCCCAGTGCTCTTAAGGACTGTCATGGAGATCATGTGAACTGAAAATCGTGAGAGAATGGAAACGATTTCTGCAGAGCTCAGTTAAGTTACTGAGCAAAAACGATGCTTTGCCCCAGCCACGGTCTCCTCACTCTATGAGGGAGGGCTGGTAGCCAGGTTAAGAAACTGATTCATTAATCACAAATATTATTTATCAAACCACTGCCAGGACATTGTGGCAACTACATCCTGCTGTTTCTCTTCAGAGTCATTGCCAAAGTTGGGTCCTCTCCCCCACCTTCCGGTATCAGTGAACTTTTCAGTTTCTATCAAACTCCAGCTGGGGGAGGGGACCCAGGGCTGGCCCTCGTCGAGTAAAGTTCCACCACCAGGTCCACAAAGAGACTGCAGGGAGGCGTGGCCAGGCCGGAAATTCTGACAAAAAGTTTTGGCCCTCGGGTCCTAGAAACAACTACTTCCCGATCCTTCCTAGGCTTGGGGCGGTGTAGTTCTCAGGCCGGGTTCCCCCCACCAGGGCCGAGCTGGGGGCTTCAATCGAGGGGGGGAGGGTCAGGCCAGCCTGGCGGCCTTCTGTCCCCCGCACCTCGAGCCGCTCTGCTGCCTTCCACTGGCTAAGTTATTTTGGAGCAAAAGCGCCCCCAGGGTGTGAGCTCCGGAGGGCAGGGCCTCCTCCCCCGCAGCATCCCCCAAACACACACACACACAAACACCCCAAGGCCGGCGTTCTGAGGACTGAACCCGACCCAGACCCCAAGGCCCAGGCCTGCTCCGACAGGAGGAAGGGAAAGGGGGAATCGAAAGGGATTTGCCAGAAACCTGAGGACAATCCGGGGCGCTCGCAGCGGCCTGGTGCCGCCTCCGCTAAGGGAGCGCTTTCTAGGGGCCCCGGTCAACCCCCGGTGCCCGTCGGAGAACGGGCTGCGCGGCAGTCAGAGAGGGCCAGGCCACCCCCGCCCGGCGACCCCAGGCTGGGCCTCCCACCTTGACCCGCTTGCCCTGGATCTCCAGCGTCTTCATGGTGAAGTCGACGCCGATGGTGCTGCCCTGGCGCTCCGAGAAAGCGCCGGTCTTGAAGCGCTGCACCACGCACGTCTTGCCCACGCTCGCGTCGCCCACCAGCACCAGCTTGAACAGGAAATCGTACTGCTCGTCCGGGTCCCCCGGGCCCGGGCCCGGCCCCGCCATGGCCGCGCGGGAGCCGAAGGGCCGGCGCTCCGGACGCTGAGGGAAGCCTGGGCTCACGGAAGCCGCGGACCGCTTGGCGACGTGGAACCACCGCAACACCTGAAGAAGGGGCGCCGCCGTCTGCCGGTCCCGGCCCGGACCCGCCCCGGACCCGCCCCGGCCGGCCCCCCGCCCCGCCCCCGGCCAGCCCGGAGCCCCGCGGGCCTAGCCTCAGCCAGGGACTCGCCTAGTCCCGCCTCCGCAAAGCTCGCGGCCGGCCCTCTGCTCCTTCCGGGCCAGTCCGGTCCTCGCGCTCTGCCTCAGCCCCGCCCCGGCCCCACTCTACCCTGAGCGCATCGCGCCCGCCCCATCCCCCGCTCCAACCTCAGCCCTTCGCGGGACAGACTCCGCCCTCAGCCACACCCCCAGTTAGACCCCGCCCCCGGCCCCCCAGCACCGCCCTGGCCGGGCTCCGCCCCCAGCGTCGCTCTAGGCCCCGCCCCCAGCCCGACTCGCTGCCCTCGGCCCGCGGACAGTCAGCTTCTCAGCTCCTCCCCTAAACCCGCCCACAATCCAACTCCGCCCAAGGCACTGCCAGCACTCGCCACGCCCCCCACCGCCGCGGGCTAGGCTGCCTCACTGGAGCAATCAGGACCCGCCTCGAGGGTACGGTGGAGTCCCTGGGGCTGCAGGCCTGGGGGCCCATTAACCCAAACCTTGAACCAGGAACGGCCTCCTCTAGAATGGATCACTGGTAAGGGGACAAGCGGTGGCAGAATCCCTGCAACAGAGGATGTCTGTGTCTCCGACACAGACGGGAAAGGCGAAGGAACGAGAAGGCTTCAGTGAGGCCAGAAATTAAGCCGGCTACAAAACTGGGGTGAAGACCAGAATCCTGGTTGGGAAAGGGACCCGAAGGCTGCCCGCTCAAGGTGACGCCCCCTTCAGGACTCTCGAGAGAAGGGAACTAGAGAGCCCATTTGGTGGATGGCAAGGCGGGAAGGAGGAGTTGGGAGATCACAACCCCCAAAGGCCTAGGGGTTGTTGAAGCAGCTGTCCTAATGGCTCAGGGTGGGCTGGTTCAGTTGGGGTTATGGGTGCATTTGGGGGAACTGACCCAGCCAAACAGCACCAGTGCTTGGGCTGAGCAGAGGAGCATGGGAAGTTTGTGGGGAATTCTGTGGAAGGTCAGACAAGCTTTTGCCAAGATAATCCATAAACCAAGAGTCCTTGAAGAGGGCACCTGGGTGGCTCAGTGGGTTAAGCCGCTGCCTTTGGCTCAGGTCATGATCTCAGGGTCCTGGGATCAAGTCCCCTGTCGGGCTCTCTGCTCAGCAGGGAGCTTGCTTCCCTATCTCTCTCTCTGCTTGCCTCTCTACTTGTGCTCTCTGTCAAATAAATAAATACAATCTTTTAAAAAATAATAAAATAAAATGTCATAGTATCTTAAAAAAAAAAGAGAGAATCCTTGGAGAAATGGAACGGAGCTAAGCTTAAAATAGATCCAAATGGAACCTATCCCCAAAAAGGGCTTCCCAACTACCCAGCAGGGAGGGCATTGAGGACACTCCTGCCCTCTTCAGACTCCAGGTCTACTTGGTTCAATAAATTGTTATTAATGCCTACTATAGACCCTTGGAACAACACATCAGTGAACAAAGCGAGCAAAAATCCATACCCTCCCCAGCAGAAAAGGGAAGAGGGCTTTCCCATAGCTTAAGGAGACCACGGAGGGCAAGTCCACCAGGACCAGTAGTAGTACCCTGAGGATCCCCGACCTACCTTACTGGCTAAGTGGGGAAGAGACTGGATTAGGAGGCAAAGACAGACCCATGGAGAAGATGGAGCAGCAATCTGTTCTGGAACCATGGAAGCTCTTCTCCCATGGGAAGTGCCCAACAGTGTTAGACAGAAACCCCCAAAGTGCTATGGAAAAACAATTCGGGGAGCCCAGCTTTATTATATCAGACTGAAGGGGCAGGAAATAGCTTCCCATTCTGAAGTAGTAGGAGACAGAAGGACATGGGGTGGAAGACTTCCACAGGCTGGGGTTGGCTCTGGGGCATGTCAAAGCTCAGAACCCCAGAAAATAACTTCTGTTCCAGCCCAGAGTGGCTCCTCACAGCCACTGGTGGAAAGAAGAAAGGAAAAGGTGAGCCCGGGGGCTGAGATGAGCCAAGACTCAGCTACTGGAAGCATGGGGAAAGGAACAAAGAGAATAGACATTCACAGGGTGGGGTGGACATGTGGCTGAATAACTGAACTGGCCTTTACGTTTGCCTTGCCTGGAATTGGTTTAGGGTAGGGTGAAGGCCCATTGGGCTGGCTATGGATCTTGCCAGAAAGTCCAGCTACCACTTGTCTTTGTGGGTGATGGAAATGTTCTAAACCTAGACTGTTGGGGCACTTGGGTGGTTCCATTGGTTAAGTGTCTGCCTTTGGCTCAGGTCATTATCTCAGGGCCCTGGGATCAAGCCTTGCATTGGGCTCCCTGCTCAGTAGAGGACTCTGCTTCTCCCTCTGCCCCTTAGCACTACCCCCCACCTCCTACAAGCATGCCCTCTCTCTCTCCCTCAAATAAATAAATAAAATCTTAAAAAAAAAATAAAACAAAACTAGACTGTCATAAGGGCTGCATGACACAGGAAATGTATTAAAATTCTTAAATTGTACACTTACAATGGGTAAAATTGATGGTGAGTAAATTATACCTCAATAAAGCTATTAAAAAATATCTGCATTACCTCTTTTGGTGGTAAGTTTCTACGTAGCACAATGGCATTTTATCTGAAATCAAATTATGCTCATTTGAAACAGAGTGATTCAAATCCAAAAATGTTTATATCTCACTTAATGCCCCAGTTTTGAAACAATGCATATCCCAAATTTTTTAAATGTGCCAAGAATTTAACATTCTTGGGGCACTTGGGCACCTGGGTGGCTCTGATGGTTAACCAGCTGCCTTTGGGTCAGGTTGTGATCCCAGGGTTCTGAGATTGAGCCCCAGGTCTGGCTTCCTGCTCATCAAGGAGACTGCTTTTCCCTCTGCCTCTGCCTGCCACTCCTCCTGCTTGTGCTCTCTCTCTCTTTCAAATAAATAAAATCTTTTTTCAAATTTTAAATTCCTTTTTTAAAGATTTTATTTATTTATTTGACAGAGAGACACAGTGAGAGAGGGAACACAAGCAGGAGGAGTGGGAGAGGGAGAAGCAGGCTTCCTGATGCAGGACTCAATCCCAGGACTCTGGGATCATGACCTGAGCAGAGGGCAGATGCTCAACAACTGAGCCACCCAGGGGCCCCACAATTTAACATTCTTAAAGCTAGTGGTGGGTAGGCTGACTTTTAACTGTCTTTGTACTGTTGCTACATGGGAGCACACCATCCCAGTTGATAAGCCAAAGCGCCCGTGGTCACCCCAACAGTCTGTGGATCAGAACTCCAATGCCATCTTTCTTGCCCTTCCTTGGAGCCTGATGTGGGACTTGATCCCAGAAACCTGGCATTTTGACCTGAGCAGAAGGCAGTCAGTCGCTTAACCAACTGAGCCACCCAGGCACCCTTCTTCCTCCTTTCTTTTCTTATCTTTATTCTTTCTACAGTCACCATGATTAAAATACACAACCTCTAACAATATCACCTGAGTTCTATTTCGCAGCACCCAGACTTAGTGCTAAAAATGTGCCTCCAACAGACCCATCAGACACGAAGGTGAGAAAACACAGTAAGGAAGCGAAGACCAGACATCAACGATGATACCCTGCATTCTTAATATAGAAGAGGGCTTGCTAAGCGACATTAGAATATAATGGCGCAGCAAGGAAGCAAAGCTATCTTACCAGAGCTGTAGACATGGGTACCCTGGGCTGGTGCTGGCTGATGACTGGGAAGGCGCCCTCCCGGGGGCCAGCCCTCAGCCAACTGGAGATCAAAGAAATGCCAGCTATCCAACTCTCTCCCCACTCCCAGAACCCCAAAACATCACGAACATGGGGAAATGAACCCCAGTCCTCCCTGCTTCTGTTGATTCCATTTCATGCTTGAGGCTCTGTCTGAAAATAAAGGGATCAAATGGCTCTCGCAGCACCCCTACTTCTACCTCTGCCAGCTCCATGCTGTCCTCCCACCCCCACTGCCACCCTCCACCTGGCACAGTGTCCTACCCAGGCCTGTGCTGGCTTAACAGCCCCCCCTCCACAACACCCCCTCAGCATCAGGTTCCCACAGTTCCCCTCCCCCCACCCAAGGGGCTCTGAGGAGGCCACTCCGCTGCTCAAACTTCAGTGATAAGTCCCAGACCCTCTGAAACACAGTATTAAACCTTATTCCTCCGTCATCTGTGTCCCCCATCCCCGCCCTTTTTCCCAGACCCTCCAACTTGCCAGTTTGCATGGAGTCCTCCATGGCATAGCCAGAGGGACTGAGGGGGATCAAGCCCTGCTCTCCCCACTCCTCACCACACTGACTGAGATGGAAACCCAGGCTTTGAGATGCGCAGGAAATACCCTGTGTGGAAACTCAGCACCCCTCAACCCTGCAGGGAACTTCCCTCTACATTCTTTTTGGGAGGGGGTGTTGGGGGGGAAGTGCAACAGGAGAGGGACAGATATGAAAATGCCTGAAGGGGCGGTGTGCTGCCACTGGCCTCCCCAGGGTCCCGTCTGCTCATTAGTCAAGCGCTGCCTGCCCCACTAGGGAAGGCCTGATGTACCCAGATGGGTTCCTGCTGTCACCGCTTCACAGTTTCTGTGAGCAGGGGCTGAGACACCCCCACTATATCCTTTCTTAGGGCTTTGGGAGGAGGCAGTGGGATGCTGATGTCTCTTCTTCAGTTCAGTTGTTAGAGGATGGAGGGGCTGCTGTCTGTGTGGCCACACAACCGGAACCTTTGCTCCCCTGTGACCGGCCTGTCCCTCTCATCACTGCTCAAGGTATCCAGGGTCAGAGTAGAACATGTTCATCTCTTCCTTGTTTATAAATTGCTCAAGAGCCCGAACACAAGTGTCACGGGGGTCAGAGTACAGGGCGGGTGGGGATACATGGGGAGGAAGCCCAGCCTAAGGCCTGGATGGTGCTAGTCTGATGAATCTTAAAGCAAACCAAGAGGAAGACTGATGTTTCACTTGTAGGAAAACCAGTGGGGTGAGCAAAAGGGAGGGAAGTCTATGGAAATATGGAGAGTCGTGTTTTTGGAAACTTCAGGCAAAGCCAAAGCTAATATAAACCACGAAACAGATTTTGTCAACAAACTCAAGGCTCCCAGGACTGGCTCTTTTGTCTCTGAGCAATGAACTGGGCCAAGGAACCACATCCCCACCAGTGATGACACCTGCTGATTCCTCTGCTGTTGCAGGTCCAGAATGGGAGCCCTGCAGAGATCTTCCCTCTCTGGCCTCTCACAGGGCAAGTAGCCAGGGCCTCTGGGATAGGAAGAAGCCTGGGGTCAGGGCCATCTCTGCCAAGGACACCTATAGGACATGGTGCTAGGTACTTTCCCACCCAGCCCTGGTTTCCTCAGTTATGGGACACTCATTCCTGTCTGCCTACGTCCCAGCAAGCCACTGCAAGACTCTAGCTGGGACAGGCTCTGTACACTGCGGGGCTGGAGCAGGGGCTCCTGTGTCTGGCTCTATCCCAGGGGTTAGAAGCCTGGTAACTCCACTGACTAAGGGATGGAGGCCTGGAGCCTGGACCTTCCAGAGGGGTCACACTCCAGGCATTTCCAGTCACCTTTTCCAGGCAGAAGAAATGCCTACAGTTTGGATTTCCTGCTGTCCTTGAATGCTGGGCAGCCCCCAAGCCTACATGTACCCTTTGGAAGAAAAACCCCCAAGGGAGTGGTCTGAGCCAGGCCACTACACACCCCAAAGAGACTGTGATGAGGGCCCTCACTTGCCTCTGCCTGCACCGTAGCACTGCCGGACCCTGGGACAAAGTCCTGGGCTTTAAAACAGGGAAACTAAGACCAGGGGCCTAGGTCCCAGAGCTGAGCCTGGCCCTGCCCCTCCCTCCCCTGGGGGTTCCCAAAGCTGCAACCCCACCTCCCCCTGCTCCCTACACACATTCAACCAGGGGCTCAGCTAAGGGGGGGACAAGCCAGCCCTTCCCTGAGGGAAGCCAGGAGGCAAGGTGCCCCCACCCCAGTCACAACCCCCCCTCTCCTCACCCTCTGTTGCCTTTCCCATGCAGCCACATCCCCCTGCCCCCAGCCTCTGCCTGCCCTGCCTCCTGCCTCCTGTCTCCACATCCAGCTCCACACACCCTCCTAAGGCAGGTGACACATTGCCTGGTTCAAACTCTTGCTAGGATCTGCACAGCTCCCTCAAGGGGCCTATCTGGGTTGGCCATGGCCTGGCTAGCCTCTCCCCTGACACTCACCACCCTCAGCCACATGGGGATTTGGCATTCCCTGACCCCGCTGTTCCCCTGACAGGCAGACCCCCCCAGACCTGCCCAAAGAGCCCAACTCCCCCCTGTGTCACAGGCTTCCCCAAGCAGGACCACCTGTTGACATACAGTCCAAGTTGGGGCCCGGACCCAAAGGACAGCCCCCTGGTCCTGACGCTGACTCCCAGACTCTCCCAGGATCCCTACAGAGTACATGGAGCACCCCCCACCCCGACACACACACAGCCCTGGAGACTGCTGTGTCCCATCTCTACTGGAAAGAAGAGATCCAGCCCAGAGGGCAGCCTTGGCTCTGACTGTAGCTTCCTGGGCATCCGTGGTGTGCTCTGACCCAGGCCACCTTGGGGACCTCCCCAGCCTCTGCCCTAAGAGGGAGCCCGGAATGTGTCCCACCCCTCCCACACCGGGGCCTTGTACTTCGGGTCTCTGGTCCCAGCAGGGACTCTGCACCAGGCATCCCACTGCACCTCAGTGCGCTTCCAGGAACAAGCTGCAGACATGGAAGTTTCCCTTTCATATAAAAATCTTTAATAAAAATAGCTCTCTTCTGAACGAGTCGTAAGACAGAAGTAACGAATTGAAACTCCTGCCACCTGGGCAGAAGGGAAGGAGGCAGGCTGAGTGGGCCACAGACAACTGGGGGCAGAACCTGACCCAAAAGGAACAGCCCTGGATGGCAACTGACATGTGACTATGGACCCAGGGTTGACACATTTTGTCATTTTTCAAGAGGAGGTAGCAATACGTCTTTTTAGGAAAAACTGCATCTTTTTAATGGCAGTCATAAATTGACCTCCCTCCCCAGCGATGACAGTAGAAAGCTAAGTAAAACACAGGCCGTCTGTGAGCAGCCTGTTTTACACACTCCGGATAAAAATAAGTGGGTTCCTACAATAGCAAAACATTTGTACAAAAGTGACAGCTGAACGGGTTCAGTACGCAGACAGCCTGCCAGCGAGGCCCAGGCAGCCCCTCCCTTCAGATCAGGAGAGGGGGGTTAGGAAAAAGAGGGGAAGTAGCAGGAAGACTCGAAGCACTAGCCAGCCTGTCTGCGATCCCAGGACAGCAGAGTGCGGTGGGCTCACCAAGGGCCACTGGGGGATGATGGTCTTCTGTCAGATTTTCAGACCCTGAGCAGGTCTCAGCTCAGCCCTAGTAGCCCAGAAGTCTCTTGGCCTCTTCGCTCTGGGCCTGCAGGGTCTCACTAGCATACTTCTGGAGGAGTTCCATCTTCTTCCTCCGTACCAGGGCCTCCTCGATCTGTGGATGGCAAGAAGAAAGGGCTCATCCTTTACTCCTCCGAGAGGCCCTCCATACCTTGCTGGAACCTGGCCAGGAGAGAGTGCCCGGGACAGAGGCCACTGAGGAGCCAAAACCCAGAGGCATCTACCCAAGCCCCACTCTTCCCCACCGGAAGTGTGGGAACACCGTGTGTCAGTATCCCCTAAAGCAGACGAGGGCCTGCCTCCTCGGAAGTCCACACCCTGTTGTGAGCAGAGCAACCAGTGTGGTCGGAGTCAGAGCTGCCCTAATGGACAGGAAGGCCGAGGCAAACCCGCTCCCCCACTCCGTGCAGTCTCCTTTAGAGGTGAGACCCCTGGCGCTGGAGAAGCCCTACCGGCAAGGGCAGCTCCCCCCTCTCTGTCCTACCTCTTGCTGGGATGGCACTGGGACGTGGGCGATGAACTTCTGCTGCCCATCTTCACCTCCTTTCTCCTGGCTGCCTTCCTCATCAGACTACAAACAGAACCCCCAAACAGTCAGTGAGCAGGAGCCTATTAAACACAGGCCAGTATCACTACAAAACTGGACATCTGTGCAGCTGCTTACAAGGAAGAAACAAAAGGAAAGAGGAAGCTCAAGGCTCAGAAAGACATGAAGAAGCACCACTGACTATATATTTGTTTATTTTAATTTTTTTAAATTTTATTTATTTATTTGAGAGAGAGAGAGAGAGAGATCACAAGGAGGCAGAGAGGCAGGTAGAGAGAGATGGGGAAGCAGGCTCCCCACTGAGCAGAGAGCCCGATGCGGGGCTCAATCCCAGGACCCTGGGATCATGACCTGAGCCGAAAGCAGAGGTTTAATCCACAGAGCCACCCAGGCACCCTATTTTTACTTTTTTTAAAGATTTTATTTATTTGACAGAGAAAGAGACACAGCAAGAGAGGAAACACAAGCAGGGGAGTGAGGGAGGGGGGAGCAGGCTCCTCACTGAGCAGGGAGCCTGATGTGGGGCTCCATCCCAGGACCCTGGGATCATGACCTGAGCCGAAGGCAGGCGCTTAACCCACTGAGCCACCCAGGCGCCCCCACCATTAACTATTTAAAGAGCAATGAGGGGCGCCTGGGTGGCTCAGTGGGTAAAAGCATCTGCCTTCGGCTCAGGTCATGATCCCAGGGTCCTGGGATCGAGCCCCGCATCAGGCTCTCTGCTCAGCAGGGAGCCTGCTTCCTCCTCTCTCTCTGCCTGCCTCTCTGCATACTTGTGATTTCTGTCTGTTAAATAAATAAATAAAATCTTTTTTAAAAATTAAAAAAAAAAAATAAAGAGCGATGAAGCTATGTGTAAATGATGCCACCTTTTGTCTGAGGAAAGAAAACAGGAACAGAAACTAGCGAGAGCTATGAGAACCAGGCGCATCTCTGCACTAAGAGACCTATAGAATTTTTGTTGATCTTTATGTATTTTTTTTCTTTTGAACCTCATACATGTTCTCTTTTTGTTTAATGAAGATCGCATAGAGAAAAAAAGGCCAACTCAGAGGCTGCACTTAAGTCAAGAGAGATTACTAATCACCTAAGGAAATACTGTGGCTTGGGAGACCTGAGCAGCAAGGACCTCTGGGAGGCCCTGGGTGGCCCGCACTGGCCTCTTGGCACACCCTTCAGTGGAACGTCTTGGATGCTGCTGGCAGGAGGGCAAACGCACCTAGCACCCCAGGAAATGGTTCAGCCGCATCTTCTGAAGCCTAGCATGTGCCTCCCTTACAACCTGATAATTCCGCTCCTCCATGTACACGCAACATAAACGGCTCCCTGTGAACGAGGAAGGCCACAGCAGCCTCATTTGGTACTGAATGAGGTACTAAACAGATTCCCGTGACCATGAGACACTAAAGAGTATGCATGATTCCACCGACAAACGTCAAGTTCAGAAATAGGTAAGAGCTTAAGGGTTATCCAAGGTCAGGAGAGTAACACCCAGTGGGGCAGCAGCAAGCTTCTAGGGTGCTGGTCATGGTCATGTTGTTTCATGACTGGGTATTTGCTCCTTGTGAAAATGCACTGACCGGGCACCTGGGTGGCTCAGTGGATTAAGCCACAGTCTTTGGCTCAGGTCGTGATCTCAGGGTCCTGGGATCAAGTTCCGCACCGGGCTCTCTGCTCAGCAGGGAGCCTGCTTCCTCCTCTCTCTCTCTGCCTGCTTCCCTGCCTACTTGTGATCTCTTTCTGTCAAATAAATAAATAAAATCTTTAAAAAAATAAATAAATAAAATGCACTGACCTGCCCACTTACCACTCACATACTTCTCTCTATATGGAATCTACCCAGCAATAAAAGGGAATGAACTCTTGAACCCAACAATTCCGATGGATCTCAAGGGCACTGTGCTGAGTGTCGGAATCATCCTCAAAGGTGACATAAGGTATGATTTCATTTATGAAACATTCTCAAAATGACAGAATTATAGAGAAAGAGAACAGACTGGAGTTTGCCAGAGGTAAGGGATGGAGGAAGGAGGGAGGTGTGACTCTAAGGGAGCAGTGCAGAGAGGGAACAGCTCTGTATCTTAACTGAAATGGTGGTTACAGGGGCACTTGGATGGCGCAGTCAGTTAAGTGACTAACTCCTGGTTTTGGCTCAGGTCCTGATCTCAGGTTTGTGAGCTCGAGCCCCACATTGGGCTCCGTGCTGAGCAGAGCATCTGTTTAAGACTCTCTCTCCCTTTCCCTCTGCCCTCCCCACCGCACATGCTCTAATAAAGAAATCTTCACAAAAAAAAGAGAGAGAGAGAGAAAGAAATGGTGGTTACACAAATCCACACATGATAGAAGACACCAAACTCTATGTACTCATTACCCCAACTCTGTCCTGCAGCGTGGATACTGTACTATAACTCTGGAAGATGTAACCATTGGGGAAAACTGGGTGAAGGATACACAGGACCCTCTGTGCTACCATTCCTGTAAATTATTTAAAACAACAACAACAACAACAAAAAACAACACTTGGGACACCTGGATGGTTCAGTGAGTGAAGTGGCTGCCTTCGGCTGGGGTCATAATCTCAGGGTCCTGGGATTAAGTCCCACAACAGCCTCCCTGCTCAGTGGATAGTCTGCTTCTCCCTCTCCCTCTGCCTCATGCTCGTTCTCTCCTCTCTCTCAAATAAATAAATAAAATCTTAAAAAAAAAAAAACCCACAATAACCTTTGGAGGCCTGCTACTGCTCTCCGGATAAAGGCAAAGCCTCCTCCCTATAGAGCTGGGGCGCTCACTTGTCCTGCCTTGCCCCTCTCTCCCACCTCCTCTCTCTCCCCACCAGCAGCCCACACTGTGCTTCAGCCACATGGGCCTGTCCTCTGTCCCCCAACTCCCACAGTGTCTCTCAGTACATGCTGTTCCCTTCTGCCTGGAACACTCTTCCCTCACCGCCTCTCACTTGGTTAACTTCTCCTGATCTTCCAGGCCTCAGCTAAATGGGCTGCTCCCCAGGAAAGGCTTCAAGGGCTCTCCCCACCCTGTGCCACTGTCTCAGAGCTGCTGTGACAGCCACTGTTTTCCACTGATTCTACCCACTGGACTGTCTCCTCACTGACTTTAAGCTATAAGCAGAGCTCCATTACTGCTGTGGCCCCAGCATGGGCCCGGCTCACAGTAGCCACTAATTAAGGCAACAGCTGCTAAAAGAACAGATGAATGTTTGCAGCTAAAGAAGACCTTCCTAGGTACGGGCGCCTGGGTGGCTCAGATGGTTAAGCATCTGACCCTCGATCTCCACTCAGGTTTTCATCACAGGGTCTTGAGTTCAAGCCCTGTGCTGGGTTCCACTTAGGGGAAAAAATAAAGGAAAAAGGAAGGGAGGCAGGAAGAAAAGAAAAAACAAGAGAAGAAAATACAAGACCAGACGAGACCTTCCTAGGGCATGCTGCCAGCCTACTTCAGTGGATATGCCGCTGAAGCAAGCACATATGCCAGCTTATTTCAAATGCTTCACTCTTCCCACTGCTCATCAGCCAAACCTGCCCAGAAGCCTCAGGTCAGCTATATCATGTGTGATGCCAACAAGTCGCTAACCTCTGAGACTTTGCCACCCGTATCACAGCAAGCTCCTCATACAGGCCCTGACCTACCGCCCACACAGCGGTAACGCCCCTCCCCTTCTCAGTCCAGCAAATCCACTTCATTCTCTCTGGATGTGTCAAGGCCTGCATGGCAGGCCCCTCAGGAGAGCCTGGAACTAGAAGGCTCTGGCTTTGAGGCAGGACCACAGCTCCACCCTTGGGGTGACCTTCTGCATCAAAGCCTTGTCTGCTCTGGGTGGGTTTCTATCTCTACCCTGGAGGGATGGGGGGTGTTAAGACTGCAGCAGAGCTCCTGGACCGGCATCTAAAGAGAAATGACAAGACCTACTGCTGACACCTTGAGCTCAGACTTCCAGCTTCTAGAACACTGAGTAAACCCATTTCTGGTGTTTAAGCATCCCCATCTGTGGTACTTTATAAAGTAAAAGCAACTAATGCAACAGATCTATAATTGCGCTTGAAAACACAGTAACAATAAATAAGTGAACAGATAAGTAAGAAGGAAAAATGGGGATGGGGCTGAAAATCATATGGCTTCCCAAGTGTTTAGAAGTTGGGTAGCAGTATATTCAGGGGGACCTACCTCTAAGAAGCAGGAAAGTAATTCTGGGTGTAAAGCACAGATTACAGAGTGTTCTCACACTCTCACAGCCATTCCCTTCTGGAACCCTCCCTGGGATGCGCGAGGTAATCCTCATATCCATCTTCCAGGTAAGGAAGAGGAGTTCCCAGCCAGAGAGCTGGGCTTTGACCCTGATCTCTCCCCAGTGAGCTGAGGCTTCCCACCGCCCCACCGATTCCCCCAAGGTCCAGTCTAGCCGGTGGCTTGGAGCAGAAGGCAGTGAGGACCAGTCCCCCCACCCCCACCCACAGTACCTCCTCCTCAGTGACAGCATATATGTTGATCTCTTCCTCCTCTTCCTCCTCCTCCTCCTTTTCTCCTCTCGCCAGCCGGGCCTCTCGCTCTGCTTTCCACTTTTCCACCAACCCGGCCCTGACTGCAGAAATAGGAGAGTCAGGCCTCTGAATTAGCTTTACCCACCATGCAGGGCAAGGCCCCGTGTCCCCTCTCAAGAGGAGCTCCCTCCACTCTGCCGTGGCAGGCAGGAGCAGGATGTGAGAGAGTCTGGTCACACCACAGCTCTGGCCGGAAGTCACAATAAGGCAGCTGTTTAG
Source organism: Mustela nigripes (assembly GCF_022355385.1). Lineage (NCBI taxonomy): Eukaryota > Metazoa > Chordata > Mammalia > Carnivora > Mustelidae > Mustela > Mustela nigripes. Next base: position 57,114,257 of record NC_081558.1, read on the forward strand.
GGGACATTCCAAGATCCTCCCAAGTTCAGCAACCTGAGTGGCTTCAGGTTGACAAGGGAGACACAACTGTACATGCTGCTGGAAACAGGCTCAGACTCCCGACCAAAGCCCTAGCTCCACACACCACTGGGAGATCAGCACTAATGATTCCTCACAGGGCTGTCATGAGGCTTCAGAACAGAGTCCAGAAAATGGTTAGCACAAGACATGGCGTGGAGGAAGTGCTCAGGGTCAGCCATCTTGCTCTGCACTGTTAATGTATTAGCTGTGTTTCAAGCAGACTGAAAAGCCACTTCGATGGGCACCAGTTCCTGAGTTCAAGAAAGGCCAACGTGGGAAGGAATCCAGATGATGAATTACAGGTGGGGAACAAGTCTGATGTCGCCCTTGGGCTTCCCCCATCTGCTGCTTCTGGCCCCACACAGCCCTGGATGGCATCGTAGTTAATGGAGGGTTCAGTTATGAGCAGACCATCAGCAATACATAAACTCGCTTCTGGCATATGGCACTATTTACAAACCCATTTTCTAAGGACAGAACGGAAACCAGATGCCATCTATAATGAAATGAGTTGCTCATAGACCTACATTTCTTCTCATAGTCCTGTTCCAAAGGCACGATGACACCATCATCTTCATCAAGGTAACCGTAGTATTCAAAATCGATTGCTTTCATGAGCTCCGCACGTGTCTTTCTTGGAGGAGGAAGAGCTAAAAGAAACAGCACCAACTTAACTAAATCACCACAATCACACTCGAGCCTGCATCCCATACAATGTTTCTCAGCCAAGGGAGTACGCTCAAGAAAACACCATGATGGGCGCCTGGGTGGCTCATGGGGTTGGGCCTCTACCTTCAGCTCAGGGCATGGTCTCAGGGTCCTGGGATCGAGCCCTGCATCAGACTCTCTGCCTAGCAGGGAGACTGCTTCCTCTCTCTCTGCCTGCCCCTCTGCCTACTTGAGATCTCTCTCTGTCAGATAAATAAATAAAATAAAATAAAATAAAGAAAAGAAAGAAAACTCCACAACATAAGCAACTCCTATACTAGCCATAGAACTACGTTAAGTGGTACAACCCACCCTTTTCTCAATCAGTTTTGAAACCTTTAACCCAATTAGCCTACTTATTTATTTTTAAAGATTTTATTTATTTATTTGACAGACAGAGATCACAAGTAGGCAGAGAGGCAGGCAGAGAGAGAGAGAGAGAGAGAGAGGGAAGCAGGCTTCCTGCAGAGCAGGGAGCCCGATGCGGGGCTCGATCCCAGGCCCCTGAGATCATGACCCGAGCCGAAGGCAGCAGTCCAAACCACTGAGCCACCCAGGCACCCCCCAATTAGCCTATTTAGAAGGAATTTATCCTAACTCAAAAAACAAAAACAAAGGCAGGCAAAGCTCTATGGACGGAGATGTGCATTGTTTACAGAGTTGTGAAAACCTGGAATAACTATGGCTGTGAACGACAGGATGTGTGGGGAATGGGGTTCCCTATGGCCCCCCATAGCTGTTTCACAAGGTGTTTTGATAATACAGGAAATGTCATGAGGTTTAATAAAAATGCGATGAAAAATCATAAGTATATAGATAAGACAAAAGAAACTATAAATAAACCAAAAAGATAAATGAGAAAGTCTTGAAGAAAATATTTTCAGACTAAGGGTTAGTACTCAGAGTATTTATGTAATTCTTAAAAATCGAAAGGGAGGGGGGCCCTGCCTAGCTCAGTCGATGTTCAACTCTCTATCTCTGGGTCATGAGTTCCAGCCCCATGTTGAGTGCAGAGATTACTTAAAAATAAAAAAATCTTAGGGGCACCTAAGTGGCTCAGTCGCTTACATGTCTGCCTTTGGCTCAGGTCATGATCTCAGGATCCTGGGATCCAGCCCCACATCGGGCCCCTCCCCCACACTTGTGTTCACTCTCTCTCTCTCTTAAATAAAGTATTTAAAAAATTTTTTCAGACAAACCATAGAAGACTCAATCTCAAAAAACAGACTGAGGGTTGCTGGGGGGGTGGGGACAAGATAGGGTGGTAGGGATATGGATATTGGGGAGGGTATATGCTATGATGAGTACTGTGAAATGTGTAAACCTGGCAAGTCACAGACCTGTACCCCTGGGGATAAAAACACACTATATGTTTATTTAAAAATTTAAAAATAAAAATTAAAAAAAATTTTTTTTCAAAAATTAAAAAAATAAAAAATATATTTAAAAAATCAAAAGGGGTGGCACCTAAGTGGTTCAGTAGGTTAAAGCTTCTGCCTTTGGCTCAGGTCACGATCCCAGGGTCCTGGGATCAAGCCCTGCATCAGGCTCTCCGCTCGGCAGGGAGCCTGCTTCCCTTTCTCTCTCTCTCTCTGCCTGCCTCTCTGCCTACTTGTGATCTCTGTCGGTCAAATAAATAAATAAAAATCTTAAAAAAAAAAATCAAAAGGGAAATGATAACCCAACAGGTGAAAGAGTAAAAACTGATCATTTCAGAAGAAAAATATTGCATGTATAAAAATTTCAATTAGGGGCGCCTGGGTGGCTCAGTGGGTTAAAGCCTCTGCCTTCGGCTCAAGTCATGATCCCAGGGTCCTGGGATGGAGCCCCATATCAGGCTCTCTGCTCAGCAGGGTGCCTGCTTCCTCCTCTCTCTCTGCCTGCTTCTCTGCCTACCTGTGTTCTCTGTCTGTCAAATAAATAAATAAAATCTTTAAAAAAAAAAATTCAATTAGTGGGGCGCCTGGGTGGCTCAATGGGTTAAGGCCTCTGCCTTCAGCTCAGGTCATAATCCCAGGGTCCTGGGATCAAGCCCCACATCGGGCTCTCTGCTCAGCACGGGGCCTGCTTCCTCCTCTCTCCTCTCTCTCTGCCTATTTATGATCTCTGTCAAATAAATAAAATCTTTTTTTTTTAAATATTTTATTCATTTATTTGACAGACAGAGATCACAAGTAGGCAGAGAAGCAGGCAGAGAGAGAGGAGGAAGCAGGCTCCCCGCTGAGCAGAGAGCCCGATTCGGGGCTTGATCCCAGGACCCTGGCATCATGACCTGAGCTGAAGGCAGAGGCTTTAACCCACTGCGCCACCCAGGTGCCCCAAATAAATAAAATCTTTAAAAAATTTTTTCAATTAGTAACTGAATTCAATTATTAATTTCATTAGTAAATCAAGGAAATAAAAAGTAAAAATAATAAATTTTTAACCTTCAGATCTGCAAAAATTTTACAATTATGGGAAACTAGAAACAGCTAAAGGTCTTCCAGTGAATGAATAGTTACATAATGTATGGCTAATTCATATCCTCTATGCTTTAATCCTTCACATCCATTCACAGAGTTCTAAGCAGAACAATGGGAGGATATCAACACAGAATATGGCACAACAGGTATGGGAGTGCCACTGGGTCTTGGCAGTCCTCCACCCATCACCCTGACACTGGTGATAGCAAATCTGTCCAACCCTGCACCACTCTTGGTCCCTGTCCTGTGACAATTTTGGCTGCACCCAGCACAGGGTACAGGGCTAAAACCTGGCTGGCTCAGAACATCGCAGCCCTCCCCATCATAGGGGCTGGTTCAAGGATGGACCTAGGATCCAATCCAAGCCAACCAGAGCAATTCTAGGAGTTTTGCTTTAACCACTTTGGGGTGGCGAAAAATCTCTTACAGAGAGAGGACAAAGCATAAACTGATGATGGACCACTTGCCACCACAAGCAGAGAGCTAAAGAGAGAAACAAGCTCACAGACTGGAAGTCAAAACTAAACATGGAAGAAATGTGACCCGGTATCAGCCTTTCCTGAAGACAAACCACCCGTGGGCTTTTCAGTTATGTGAGTCAATAAATTCACTTTTCTGCCTAAACAGAACTGGGGTTGAGTCATCTGTCACTTATAATGATGAAATTTAGCTGATGAAATAAGCATGTAAGTGCATTTAAAAAAAAAGCCTAGAAGGGAATGTACCAAATCAGATAATTATGATTACCAGTTATCCAGGGGCACAGGGATGGGGGAGACCCAGGGGACAGTGCTATTTGAATTATACTCATTAAGACTGACTTAAGTACTTTCAGGGTACCTGGGTGGCTCTGTTGGTTAACTGTCTGCCTTCAGCTCAGATCATGATTTCAGGGTCCTGGGGTAGAGCACCCTGCTGCTTATCCCTCTGCCTGCTGTTCCTCCTGCTTGTGCACTCTCTCTGTCTCTAATAAATAAACAATCTTAAAAAAAAAAAAAAAAAAAAAAAAGACCAAAGCAGATATTTCTAAAAAAATATCTACAACTGACTTTTTTAGAAAAATGCAAATTTAAAAAAGTAATTATGTACAGTATAACCTCAGTATAGGAGCCCCCTCCACATACATATTTTCATTCACATGAATTTTCTCTTCTTAAATTATTAGCTTTGATTCTTTGACCAATATGTTGGATTGTCATTTCCCTTTAAAAACTGAAGAAAATATGCCCCAACATGTCAACAACGGTCATTTATAAGATGTGAAAATATGGACAGGCTTTTTTCTGATTTTCTGTATTTTGCAACTTCTCTGTAATAAAATTATATTAATTTCATAATGAACAGCATGATACTTAAACTCTGAATTATTTTTTTTAAGATTTTTATTTTTAAATAATCTCTACACCCAACACGGGGCTCAAACTCACAAGAGTCCCACACTCTACCTACTGAGCCAGCCAAGCACCCCCTATATTGTTATTATTATTATTTTTTAAGATTATTTTTTAGAGAGGGGAGGGGCAGAGGAAGAGGGAGAGAATCCCAAGCAGACTCCCCACTAAGCACAGAGCCTGATGCAGGGCTCAACCTCATGACCTTGAGATCATGACCTGGGCCAAAATCAAGAGTCAGGTGTTTAGCCAACTGAGCCACCCAGGTACACTGCCCCCTGAGTTATTTTTAAGTGTTGTTAATAAAACAGGCAAAACAGTTTGGGCATAATTAATTTAAAAAGAAGGACTTAATATAGGTAGAACTGTATTTGTATTTGTTTGCATTTTTTTTTAAAGATTTTATTTATTTATTTATTTGACAGACAGAGATCACAGTAGGCAGAGAGGCAGGCAGAGAGAAGGGAAGGGAAGCAGGGCCCCTGCTGAGCAGAGAGCCTGATGCGGGACTCGATCCCAGGACCCTGAGATCATGACCTGAGCCAAAGGCAGCGGCTCAACCCACTGAGCCACCCAGGCGCCCCTGTTTGCATTTTTTAAAAGATTTTATTTATTTATTTGGCAGAGAGAGATGCAGCAAAAGTGGGAACACAAGCAGGGGGAGTGGTAAAGGGAGAAGCAGGCTTCCTCCTTAGCGACCCAGGTGTCCCTAGGTAGAATTATATTTTTAAACAAACAGAAAAGCTGACTGGAAGGAAATGGGGCAGAATCTTAACAGCGGTGAGAATACTAGTGTCTTCTCTGCTATTCATACTTCTTTGTATAAAGAGTTCAGACTACTTTATTTTTTTTTCTTTTTTTTTTTTAATATTTTATTTATTTATTTGACAGAGAGAGATCACAAGTAGGTAGAGAGGCAGGCAGAGAGAGAGGGGGGAAGCAGGCTCCCTGCTAGGCAGAGAGCCCTATGAGGGGCTCAATCCTAGGACCCCAGGATCATGACCCAAGCCGAAGGCAGAGGCTTAACCCACTGAGCCACCCAGGCACCCTAGCATTTCCACTTTTCTCCATTTATACCTCCTGGTGTTTGGCCCAAGGTTGTACGTGTTCTTCAGGTAGGGCTTTTCAACTAATAAGTAACTGAAACAGGAAGCTGTTTCAGTGAACATCAGAGTCTGTCCTGATAATCTCAGGAAACCTCAAACAGGGAAACATTTAGGCTGAGAGACTGGCATGTGCCAAGGGTGAGAATTTGGTGCCAGTCAATTCTGGATCCACCTCCCAGGCCCATCTGTGCACCCTGGGCCTACAACTTCAACTACTAGTACTTACAGTTTCTCATTTGAAATCTGGGGACAATAAGGGGCACCTGGGTGGCTCAGTGGGTTAAAGCCTCTGCCTTTGGCTCAGGTCATGATCCCAGAGTCCTGGGATCAAGCCCTGCATCAGGCTCTCTGCAGAGAGCCTGCTTCCCTTCCTCTCAAATCTGGGGACAATAATTCTGACATCACTGCAGAGCACCTGAGGAACAATACAGGAAGAGCACCTAGCCTACAGGTGTGTTATGATGATCACTAGCAATCAGAGGCTAAAACCTACATTACATCATCACAAACTATATCACAAACATTAACAGTTACTTACGCTCTTTTTCAAAAAGCTCTCTGACACCAGGCAAATCTTTAGCTGCTCCAAAGTACTTGTAACCTCGATTTCCTGGGACTTCTTTCCCTTCATGATCCAGCATTTTAGGGCCAACTTTCTTATTGGGAAGGAAAAAGAGAAAATGGATCTGATCTTTTAGTTCACATATTTGCAAATATACCTGAATGTGGGAAAACACTGATGTACAGAGAAAAATATTTAGGTCCATTTTTTTCATAAATTAAAATCAGCCTAAATTAAAATAAAATAAAATCAGACTAAATACCTAAGAGCACGAGGACGATTTATGTAAATTTCAGCATACTCAAGGATGGAAAATATTCTATGCCTTAAAAATGATGATTCTTGGGGCGCCTGGGTGGCTCAGTGGGTTAAGCCTCTGCCTTCGGCTCAGGTCATGATTTCAGTGTCCTGGGATCAAGCCCCACATCGGGCTCTCTGCTTGGCAGGGAGCCTGCTTCCTCCTCTCTCTCTGCCTGCCTCTCTGCCTACATGTGATCTCTGTCTGTCAAATAAATAAATAAAATCTTAAAAAAAAAAATGATGATTCTTATGAAACTTTCCTATCACCTTAGGATAACACTTATGATATGACCCAAGTGACAAAAGCTTAAAGAAACAATTGCAAACAACTTCAATGACAAGGCAGTAAAAGACAAATGAGATACATCCTGAAGAGAGAAATCTAACCATCAAAGATGATCATATCAACAGCTACATGTAGTATGTGACCCTGGACTAGGTCCTGTCTTAGAGGGGCAAATGCTAAAAAGGAGATTACTGGGAGAATCAGTGAAACAGCCAAGAAGGATGGATAAAATGATTATATCAAAGGTAAATGTCTTGGGGCGACTGGGTGGCTCAGTCAGTTAAGTGTCCACCTTCAGCTCATGTCATGGGACCCCAGAGTACTGGGATCGAGCCCCACATCAGTCTCCCTGCTTGGCAGGAAGCCTGCTTCTCCCTCTCCTGTTCCCCTTGCTTGTGCTCTGTCAAAAAAAAAAAATCTTAAAAAAAAAGTTAAATGTCTTACACTTGATAATTCCACCATGGTTATGTAAGGAGAACGTTCTTACTCTTAGAAAATACACAGAGAGGGGCGCCTGAGTGGCTCAGTCAGTTAAGCATCTGCCTTCACCTCAGGTCATTATCCGAGAGTCCTGGGATTGAGCCCTGTTTCCGGTTCCCTGCTCAATGGGGAGCCTGCTTCTCCCTCTCTGCCTGCAGCTCCTCCTGCTCGTGTGCTAACACACACACTCTCTAATAATTAAATAAAATCTTAAAAAAAGAAAATATAGACAGAGTGAGGAAAAAAGAAAATATACACAGAGATATTAAGTATTAAGGGATAGGAAACATGATGTATTTAAGCTTCAAATGGTTCAGAAAAAATAAATCTGAAGGGACACACAGAAAATGACAAAGTAAATCTGGCAAGTAAATCTGTATGAATGGTATATAAGAATTCTCTGTACTAATTTTCCAACTTTCTCAAAAATGCTTTAAAATAGTGATACAGGGATGCCTGGGTGGCTCAGTTGGTTAAGCAGCTGCCTTTGGCTCAGGTCATGATCCCAGCGTCCTGGGATCGAGTCCCACATCGGGCTCCTTGCTAGGCAGGGAGCCTGCTTCTCCCTCTGCCTCTGCCTGCCATTCTGTCTGCCTGTGCTCGCTCTCTCTCCCCCCCATCTCTCTGATAAATAAATAAATAAATCTTAAAAAAAAAAGTAAAATAAAATAAAATAGTGATACAAATGACTATTTTTTTTTTAGATTTTATTTTTATTTATTTGACAGAGAGAGATCACAAGTAGGCAGAGAGGCAGGCAGAGAGAGAGAGAGGAGGAAGCAGGCTCCCCGCTGAGCAGAGAGCCCAATGCGGGACTCGATTTCAGGACCCTGAGATCATGACCTGAACCAAAGGCAGCGGCTTAACCCACTGAGCCACCCAGGCGCCCCTACAAATGACTACTGACATGAAAATATGCTGCTGATACACTTTGTTAAGTGATACTTTGTTACGTGAACAAAGCAGAGTAAGAAATAATCTGGTTAGAATAAGAAATAATCTCTGTAAAAATGAACATATATATTCATAGGATAAAAGTTAGATAAGTAGAAAATGTCAGTAGCAGCTCTGTGGGCTAAAAAAATATAACATACTCTATATCATGCAGAAAACATAACAAAGTTTTAAATATTTTATAATTTTTATATTTTCTCTCTTGCTCTTTTTTTGTTTTGTTTTTTGTTTGTTTTTGCACAGAACTATGTAGTATCTACATAACCAATGCTACCATTTTGGAAAGAAGCACAAATGCTACAACCAAAGTTGTACAGACAGTAAGTGCGATCTCAGTCAATGGCATTCACAGAAGAACAACAGAAGGAACTATTCAAGTTGCATCCAGGTAATGACATTCCGACTGAATGCTCTGCTACTTTATACTTTTCTGACCTTAATGATAATGTACTACTTTTTCTTTTCTTTTTTATTGTGGTAAAATATAGATAGCAAAATGTACCATCTTAACCACTGTTAGTGGACAGTCCAGTGACATTAAATACGTTTGTAACTATCATGTAACCCTCACAACCATTCATCTCCAGAACTCCTCTCATCTTGTGAAACTAGGACTCTAAATGTATTACTTTTACACATAGAAAATGGAAATAGAATTGGTAAGCATTAAAAAACTCTAGAAAAAGGGGCACCTGGCTGGCTGAATCGGTACAGCATGCAACTCTTGACCTCTGGGTTGTAAAGTTCAACACCCATGTTGGGTGTAGAGATTACTTAAAGATAAAATCTTAAAAAAAAACTCTAAAAAGAAATATATTAAAACACTGATGTTGAATGGCGGCAAAAATTATAAAATACCTAGGAATCGACTTACCCAAGAAGTCAAAGACTTATACTCTGAAACTATAAAACACTGATAAAAGAAATTGAAGATTTGGGGCACCTGGGAGGCTCAGTGGGTTAAGCATCTGCCTTCATCTCAGGTGATCGTAGGGTCCTAGGATCGAGCACTGCATCGGGCTCTCTGCTCAGTGGGGAGCCTGCTTCCCCCTCTCTCTCTGCCTGCCTCTCTGCCTACTGGTGATCTCTCTCTTTGTCAAATAAATAAAATCTTATAAAAAAAAAAAAGAAATTGAAGGAGACAAATGAAAAAACATTTCACACTCATGTACAAGAAGAATTAATATTGTTAAAATGTCCACATTACCCAACACAATCTACAGATTTAATGCAATCCCTATCAAAATATCAGCAATGTTTTTCAAAACACTAGAACAAATAATTACAAAACTTATTTAGATCCACAAAAACCCTAAATAGACAAAGTAATCTTAAGAAAAACGAAGCTGAAGTCCACATTTCAAGATATACTACAAAACTATAATAAATCAAAACAGTAGGGCTGTGACAAAAAACATGCATAAACCAATGGAACACAACAGAGAGCCCAGAAATAAACCTAGGATTGGACGGTCAGTTAATGCATGACAGAGGAAGCAAGAATATCCAACGGAAAAAAGACAGTCTCTTCAACAAACGGTGTTTGGAAAACTGGACAGTCACATGCAGAAAAATGAAACTGGACTGCTTTCTTACACCATACATAAAAATAAACTCAAAATGGGTTAAGGACCTAAAAGTGAGACCTGAAACCATAAAGTCCCAGAAGAGAGCACAGACAGTAATATCTCTGACATCAGCCATACCAGCATTTTTCTAGATAGGGCTCCTGAAGCAAAGGAAATAAAAGCAAAAACAAACTACTGGGACTACATCAAAATAAAAGCTTCTGCACAGCAAAGGAAACAGTCAACAAAACTAAAAGACAATCACTGAATGGGAGAAGATATCTGCAAATGATATATCCAATAAGAGGTTAATATCCAAATAAAAAAAGAGGTTAATATCCAAAATATTAGAAATTAACAACACCCAAAAACAATAATCCAATTAAAATATGGGCAGAGGACAGGAACATTCTCCAAAGACATAAAGATGGCCAACAGACACACTGAAAAGATGCTCAACATCACACATATCAGGGAAATATAAGTCAAAACCACAGTGTGTGATATCACCTCACACCTGTCAGAATGGCTAATATAAAAAATACAAGAAACAACTGTTGGCAAAGATGTGGAGAAAAAGGAACCCTCTTGGACGCTGGTGGGAATTCACACTATGGTATAGCCACTGTGGAAAACAGTACAGAGGTTCCTAAAAAAATTAAAAATAGAATTACTGTATGTTTCAGTCATGGCACTACTGGATATTTACTCAAAGAAACAAAAACACTGATTTGAAAAGATATATGCACTCTTATATTTATTGTAGCACTATTCATAGTGGCCAAGATATGGAAGCAATCCAAGGGTTCACTGACTGTTAAAGTGATAAGGAAGACATGGAATACACAAACACACACACACACATATATATAAAGAAATATATATAAATAGAAATATATATATACACAATGGACTGTTACTCAGCCATAAAAATGAAAGAAATGTTCCCATGTGTAACAACATAGATGGATCTGTAGGGTATCATGGTAAGTAAAATAAGTCAATTAGAGGGAAAAAAAAAATGCCACGACTTTCCCCATATGTGGAATTTAAGAAACAAATGAACAAACTAAAAAAAGAAACAAACAAAAAACCAAACTCTTAAATACTGAGAACACACTGAGGGTCACTAGAGTGGAGCTGGGAGGGAGAATGGGTATAACAGGTGAGTGGGATTAAGAGTATATTTACCATGGTGAGCACTGAGTAATGTACAGAACTGTGGAGTCACTGTATTATGCACCTGAAAGTAATTATACTGGAATTTCTTAATCAATTTTTTCAAGAAATCTAGTCAATAATATAATAACTATGTAGTGACAGATGGTTAACAATGCTCATTGCATAATGTATATACAAGAGTTGCTGAATCACTATGTGGTACACCTGAAATGTCATATTATGTGTCAACTATATTTCAGTAAAAAATAACACTGAAAATTTTAATTTTGGGTGGTGGCAGTTAAGAGTATCTTACATAGTAATTTTTTTACTGCTTCTGAGGTCACTTTTCCGGGAGGGTTAGCAAACCTCTGCATTACTTTAAAGCTGTCCGACAGGACACACAAGATCACCATCACCGAACGGCTCAAGAGTTAAGTGAGACAGTTCCTCACACGGTGCCAAGAACAAAACCAGGGCTCAAGAAACATGAATGCCTCTTAAAAAAAATTAAAAAAAAAAAAAAGAAACATGAATGCCTCTTCTTCATTTGCACACCAGGTACTTAAGTGAGAATTAGGTGTTAAAGTTTCATAAAAGTAAGAATACCAGCAGGTTAGAAAAACTTCACCTACTTCCTGTGTAACACATTACAACTAGTGGAACAGGTCAAATGACCTGAGGTAGACCTCTTCACAAACGAATCAATGGGGTGGGCTCTGGGCTAGTATTTTTTAAAGTTGAGACCCATGAGTGGGTCATGAAATCAATTAAGGGGGTCACAATCATCAATTTTTTAAGTCAAAATATAACAGAACAGAAAAATCTCAACATGCATCAACACGAATTTTTTCGGTACATTTTTGTATGTATTGGGTTTTGACAGAGTCTGTATTATGTGTGTGTTTTATAATGGGTCATGGTCCTAAAAACTTGACAGCCAGTCTAGACTACTGTATTTATGAATGTCCAAAGAAAGGAAAGAATGGAGGGCCCTCAAAGCCCCCTCTAGGAAAGAACCCAACAATGGCTGCCCCGACTCCCAAGAGGCTCGAAGATGATGTAAAGGGACCATGGTCATTTTTGGTTTTTTAAGACTTTTATTCTTTTAAGTTATCTCTACACCCAACATGGGGCTCAAACTCACAACCCCAAGATCAAAAGTCACATGCTCCCCTGACTGAGCCAGCCAGGTACCCCAAGACTAGGGTCATTTTAAACAAAAGGCCCAGAGAGATTAAGTGGCTTACTCAAGAACATCTGGGCACTAAACTCAGGTGCCTTGTCTGCTCTGAGGGCTGTGCTATAGGGTCTTTAAGGATTATCCTACCCATGCTTCCTGTCCACATCCAACGGGCACTTTCCAAGCCGTCTTTCATTCCTTCCTTCCTCAAGTGCCTCCTCTGTGGCAGACATGGGCCAGGGGCTGCAGGGGATTCAAAGTTACCCAGCTGCCCAAAAAGCTCGCTCGCTTACCCCCAAGATCCTCTGAGACCACTGCTTACTTACTCCATAATCAGGACCTCCCAGCTCCTTTATCCGGACTTCCCAGTGTCCCTTCTCTCTTAGCAGTTTGTTAATTTCATCATTCAGGTCACGAATTCGGAATTCGCCTAAACCGGCTAGAAAACAAAAAACATTAATATCGTTTCTTCAAAATAGCACTCAATGTTATACTCTTAAAAATGAACGTCAACACTTATAAAAGTATCCGGTACAAAAATACTCATTTAAGTTTATAAGAAAAACCATCAACACCCAAATAAAGGAAAAACAAGGATTAGTAACAGAGCTCTCACAAGCACAGGGGGAAAAATAAATCCTTGAAAAACAACTTCCTCCTCCTAACTGAAGCAATCCTGCAGTTCCGTTTATCCACCTATTAGAATGTCTCAGTGGGGGCGCCTGGGTTGGCTCAGTAGGTTAAAGCCTCTGTCTTCAGCTCAGGTCATGATCCCAGGGTCCTGGGATCAAGCTTCACGGGCTCTCTGCTCGGCAGGGAGCCTGCTTCCCCCTCTCTTTCTGCCTATCTCTCTGCCTACTTGAGATCTCTGTCTCTCAAATAAAAAAATAAAATCTTTTTTTAAAAAAATGTAGAAAAGAATCTGGTAACCTATTCACAAAGAAAAAAAAATCCTACTGGGATTTCGTCAATGTTATATGCTGAGGCTTCCCATCCATGAATGTTGTGTATCTCTTCATGTGCTGGGGTCATCTCTGATTTCCTTTATCAGTGCTTTGTAATTTTAAGCATACAGATTACAGGGGTGCCTGGGTAGCTCAGTCAGTTAAGCGTCTGCCTTCGGCTTGGGTCATGATCCCAGGGTATTGGGTTTGAGCCCCAATTGGGGCTCCCAGATCAGCGGGGAGCCTGCTTCTCCCTCTCCTCCCAACTTGAGCTCTCTCTCACCAAGAAAACTCTCTCTCTTCTCACCAAGAACTCTCTCTCTCTCAAGAAAATAAATAAATTAAAAAAAAAAAAAGGCATACAGATTGCACATATGTTTTGTTAGATTTATACCCAAGTATTTATTGTGTTTTGGAGGTTCTGTAAATAGCACTTTTTAAAAATGTTCTAGTACCAATTTTTCAGTGCTATGTTATAAAAATAGAACTGATTTTTGTGTATTGACCTTCTATCTGTGACCTTGCTAAACTCACTTATTCATTTTAGAAATCTTTCTATAGCTTTGTTGGGATCTTTTACAGGGAAAATTACATGATCTGAGAACAGAGAATTATAGTTCTTCCCTTCCAGTCTGTGTGCCTTTTATTTCCTTTTCTTGCTTTACTGCACTGACCAGGAACTCCAGTATGACCTAGAATATAAGTGGTGAGAATAGGTATCCACCTCATTCCTGCCCCTAGGAGGAAAGCATGCAATCTTTCACTATTAATTATGATACTAGTGATAGGTCTTTTGGTAGGGTTAAAAAAATTTTTTTCCTCTTATTCCCAGTCAGTGGAGTTTTCATCACGAGTAACAGTTAAATTTTGCCAAATATTTTTTCAGTATCTACTGAGAAGGGCATGTGGTTTCTCAACTTTAGAATGGTGATTAAGTGAATTACATTAAATTTTGAATGCTGAATCAGCAATGCATCCCCAGGATAAATCCCACTTGGTTGTGATTTATTACCCTTTTTATAAATTGCTGGATTTGGTTTGCTAATATTCTGTTGAAGATTTTTATGTCTACATGCATGTGGAGTATTGGTTGGCAGTTTTTTTCTATCCACATAATGTCGTTTTTTTAATTTTAGTATCATGATAATGCTAATACTAAAATTTATAAAATGAATGAGGCAGTATTCCTTCTCCTTCCCCTTCAATTTTCTGGAAGAAACTATGTTGAATTGGTATTATTTCTTCCTTAAAGGTTTGGTAGAACTGACCAGGGCCTGGAGATTTCTTTGCTGGAAGGCTTTAACGATGAATTCAGTTTCATTAACAGATACAGGGGTGCCTGGCTGAGTTAGTCAGTAGAGGATGCAACTCTTCATCTTGGGGTCATGAGCTCAAGCCTCACACTGGGCACAGAGTTTACTTAGAAAGAAAAAGAAAATTTTTTTTTATTATTTTTTAATAGGTATAGGGCTACTCAGCTTTAACTTTCCTTTTGAGCTGTGTTTCTAAACAGTGGCACTACTGAGATTTTGGGTCAAAAATTCTTTGTAGGAGGCACTGGAGGATACTTAGCGGCATCCCTGGCTTTATCCACTAAATACCAGTAGCAACCCAAGTTGTAAAAATAGAAATTTCTCCAGATCCTGACAAATGTCTCCTGGAGTGTTTTATAAATGTCAAATTGATTAACACTATTGTTCAGTTCTTCTATGTCCTTATTGATTTTCTATCTACTTGTTCTATTGAGAGAAGTGCTGAAATCCCCGCATCTAATTGTGGATTTGAGAATCAACACTTTAAAAGGCAGGTTAGGGGTGCCTGGGTGGCTCAGAGGGTAAAGCCTCTGCCTTCAGCTTGGGTCATGATCTCAGGGTCCTGGGATTGAGGCCTGCTTTGGGCTCTCTGCTCAGCAGGAAGCCTGCTTCCCCCTCTCTCTGCCCTCCTCTCTGCCTACTTGTGATCTCTCTCTGTGTCAAATAAATAAATAAAATCTAAAAAAAAAAAAAAAGGCAGGTTACCTTACCATTCTGAATTTGAGCCACTTTTTTTGAGATTTCTCCAATGATCTGTGAAAAAAAAAAAAAGGTAATTCTCATGACTTTTGAACATGTCTGAAAGCACAGAACAAATGTAATCCAAAATCAGTAATTAAAAATACTTAAGGGGCACGTGCGTGGCTCAGTGGGTTAAAGCCTCTGCCTTCGGCTCAGGTCATGATCCCAGGGTCCTGGGATCAAGCCCTACATCAGGCTCTCTGCTCAGCAGGGAGCCTGCTTCCCTTCCTCTCTCTCTGCCTACCTGTGATCTCTATCTGTCAAAACAAATAAATAAAAATCTTTCAAGAAATATTTAAAAAATAAAATTTAAAAAATATTAAAAACAAAACAAAACAAAACCATAGAATCCTAGTAATGAGCCATTCAGATAATAAGAAACAACAGAATACAAAATCAAAACCAAAATGAGGTTTCACCTTACACCTGCCAGAATGGCTAGAATCAAAAAGACAAGTAATAACAAGTGCTGGCAAGGATGTGGAGAAAAGAGAACCCTGTTCTCTTTTCTTTTTCCCCCTGTTTAGTGGGAATATAGACTGGTGCAGCCACCTTGGAAAACAGTATGGAGGTTCCTTAAAAATTAAAAATAGAAAGAAATACCATACGATCCAATATTTCCACTACTGAGTATTTACCCAAAGAAAATGAAAACACTAATTTGAAAAAAATGTATGTTAACTGTAGTATTATTTACAATACCCAAGATATGGAAGCAGTCCACATGCCCAGGGACAGAGGAATGGATAAGGAAGATGTGGTGGGCATATACAATGGAATATTACTTGGCCATAAAAAAAAAAATGGCATCTTCCCATTTGTAACAACATGGATCGACCTAGAAAGTGTTATGCTAAGTGAAATAAGTCAGACAAAGACAAATACCATGTGATTTCACGTATATACAGAATCAAAAAAACAAATGAATAAACAAACAAAAAAGTAGAAAGAGACCCATAAATACAGAGAACCAACTCATGCTTGCCAGAGGGGCGAGGTTGGGGATGGGCAAAATGGATGAAGGGGAGTGGGAGGTAAAGGCTTCCAATTATAGAATGCTAAGTCACAGCGTGGGGAAAGGTAAAGCAGAGGGCATATAGTCAGTGGTATTATAATTGGGTTTATGGTACAGATGGTAGCTATGTTTGTGGTGTCACCATGCTGTACACCTGAACCAATGTAACATTCTGTATCAATTATACCTCAATTCAAAAAGAAGCAATTAGAGACTTGTTACTTCTACTAAGACCAGATTCACCCAGAACATACTTGTCGTCTCCACTTCTCAGCTTTGGGCAGCTCAGTACATTCTGAGGCAAGGAAGGGTCTTCGTTCCTAAGAAGAAGCAAAATACACATGTTGCCACTGTCCTAGTTACCAGCTTTATACAGCATCCACAACTGATTCAGCCCTGAAGACTAAACATCCAATGGACTAAATACATCTGAAGCTTCAGTTTCAGATGATCTTCAAGCCTTTTCACTCTCCAGTCTCTACTTAGGAAAGAAGTATACATACAAAAACATACATACAGAGGCTGCACCGTATCTAGTAGAATGAACCACTGGAAACTACTTAAAATTCCAGAGAGATGGCCAAGTAAGCTAGGTTATATCCATTTCATGGCATATTCATATTATCTTAAGAAATAATGGCTTCGGTGTTTAGAACAAACATACATGTGTATACATGTGCGTGTTTGTAAGCATGTATGTGTATAATTTTTCTTTAAAAACAAAAAGTAGGGGCGCCTGGGTGGCTCAGTGGGTTAAGCCGCTGCCTTCGGCTCAGGTCATGATCTCAGAGTCCTGGGATCGAGTCCCGCATCGGGCTCTCTGCTTGGCGGAGAGCCTGCTTCCCTCTCTCTCCCTCTCTCTGGATGCCTCTCCGTCTACTTGTGATTTCTCTCTGTCAAATTAATAAATAAAATCTTTAAAAAAAAATAAAAAATAAAAAATAAAAACAAAAAGTATTGAAAGAATGGTACATATTATTCTTAACCTGGCTGAGCCTCCATGAACTAAGATCACTCACTGGATGCAGCTTTAGAGCTGCTCTCCATGGCACTTCCTATATTAGACAGAGCTGGGATAATATGGGAAGCTAATTATCATAATACAAAGGAGGCGGAAGAACAAGCAGCTAGATTGTCACACTGCCCCAGCTAGAGGGAGGTACACATAGAATTCACAGGTACAGACTCATAAGAATGTCAGCAAGCACAGACAAGGAACAGGAAATCGAGCCTGCTCAGAAGGGAATTTTACCACATTTGTTCTTGAGACTTTACAATTCACAAGGAAGCTTTACACCAACCTTCACTTTTCCCTCTTCCAGCTGAGCTTGGCGAAATCTTGCTAAGGCCGTCCTATCAGAAAGAGAGAAAAGAGAGAAAACTCCGTAAGATACTGCTCCCAGAGTTATCACCCAAGTTCCTAAATGGGGTAGATTGGCTCATGACCATCATGTAAGGTATTCATTATATATATATATATATATATATATATATATATATATATATATATACACATATATATGTGTATATATATATATTATTATATACTTTTTTTAACTGTCCAAAGTATTTGTTAGTTGTTTATTTATCAAGGCAAACAATTCCATAACCCAATATTCACGCTTCATAGTTTAGGAACACAGGTCAGTGACAAACTTCAATTGAACTCAACCTAAAGAAATTCTTTACATTCCGAAATCACTTTGCACTCTGAAAGATACCAGCCTTCTTCATCTCCTCAAAATCTTTCATGGAATCATAATTTCTGAGATATCTGCCGTCTTTCTTGGTTCAGCCACAGCAAACTTATAGAAAGTGCAACCCCCAGGGATACAACGAAGGCTCCAACAACATGAAATCGCAGACGCTTGGCCAGAAAGCCTCGCACCTGACATTCCGTCAAAGCACTGGAAGTGATGGTAGTTATTCTCCTCAAAACCAACCTCAAACCTAACGTCCTTCCTAACTGATAAAGAAATGGACCTATTATATACTTTTTCATAATACTTATTCATTAAAAAAAAAAAGAGAGAGCATACACGAGAATGTGAAAGAGATTATGACACCACAGAGTAGTTCTGAGTTTCCATGTTCCAACAGTGAGGGACTTAAAAAAGCCACTGGTGTTCCTGCACACCCAAGTAACTATTTTACTTATACTGGATGTAAAGACTGTGGGGAGCTCCAAGCATCAGACCACTGTGGTGAGCAACACATCCAGATGTTAAAAGACTAATATCATGGGGTGCCCAGTTGTCACTCTCACACCCCGTGCACCATCCCCAGGTGAGCTAATGTTTAACCAGTATAAGTTCTGGGATCTGTCAGAAAACACTAATGGGGAAAACAAACAGCAAATATGGGAATACTATTTTAACACATGTAGAGAAAGAAACATACCAAAAGGAGCAAACACACAAAGAGCTCCGTGGTGATAATTAAGTAACATAAAATTTACAAACAAAATTAAGTTGATACTTACATGGCCTTTTCTGCATTTCGGGCCTAAGAGAGAAGGGAAGAAAAATGCCCATGTTTAAAATACCCTTTTTTTCATGTACTATTTAGAGAAAAGTATCACAAGGACAGTCACAAACATAAAGTTTGACTTTACAGGAAAACTAGTATATGTACACTGTAACAACAACAACAACAGCAAAAAAAATCAACAGATGTCCAAATCCTGTGACTTTTTACACTGCTCCCTCCACCTAAAATCTTTACCTCTCCACTATCCCCACCCTCTTGGATCTGGCTAACTCCTATCCATCCTTCAAAATGTATCATCTGTGTCATCACCATCCCAGAAAGTTCTTCTGTAGCCCCTTCTTCCCAACGGGGCTGCTACCTTTTGTTTGGTTTATAACTACTGTGGTCCTTTCCACCTAGCATCCCAACTGTCTGTTTCCTGCCAGCAGAATTTGAGAAAGAAAAGCCTGGCTTTTCCAAACTGAGTTTTATGTAAGTATTGTCATACTAGTGTCAAGACAATTGTCCCTGAAACACAGTGTCAAGCACAGAACATGTTTTCTGGGTTGTAGTATTAAGTATTTCTGCTTATACTTATACTTGTTGAGTCAGGGACTTGAATTTTACTCTCAGCTTACCAGTCCTGAGAAGCAGTCTGTTTTCCCATCTTTACAATAGGGATCATACCTCTTATCTCATAGAGATGTCATGATGACTTGATGAGAAAAATACCTGAAAACATCAGGTATGCAGTTTATACTCAGCAAAAGCGAGCTCAATTTAGGTATCCTTTCTGGTCCTCCCTTTCAATGACCACAGGAAAAAACTTGGCGAAAGCTGGGTGGATACATGAATACATTATCTACTAAGGAATAAAATAGCTCAGCTTTCCCAGGGGAAACCATCATCTTGAAGGCTGAGGCAGTGTCCTACCTATTTCATTAAATCCTACAGATTCTGAATATTTAATTTAATGTTTCTCAATGGTTACTCCATGCTTAAAATACCATGGTAGGTGCTAGCAATTGAGCCATGGATCTTCTTCTTGAGGGGACTTCTTGGAACTACCCCCCCCCAGTGAATAAATGTGATAAGGGAATATACCCAGGATAATGTAGGCCCACAAATACAAATGTGTGATGGTTAGAGTGTTATAAAATAACCAACAACTCCTGTATCCAGAAATATCCAGGCCCAGGGAGCCCTCTCCCCTGCTAGGGAATGAAGAGATGGATTCCCTATGCTTGCTCGAGTTCAGAAAGGAAGAGCCTCAAGGCTGAACAGTATAGTATGAAGCAGTAATTTGGGGCATATTCTCCCACAGAAAGGGTTGTTTCTTTTTTTTCTTTTTTTTCTTTTTTTAAATTTTAAATAAACATATAATGTATTTTTTTCCCCAGGGGTACAGGTCTATGAATCGCCAGGTTTACACACTTCACAGTACTCACCATAGCACATACCCTCCCCAATGTTCATAACCCTACCTCCCTCTCCCAACCCCCCTCCCCACAGCAACCTTCAGTTTGTTTTCTGAGATGAAGAGTCACTTATGGTTTGTCTTCCTCCCAATCCCATCTTCTTTCATTTATTCTTCTCCTACCCCCTTAGCCCCCCCATGTTGTATCTCCACTTCCTCATACCAGGGAGATCATATGATAGTTGTCTTTCTCCAATTGACTTATGACACTAAGCATGTTACCCTCTAGTTTCATCCACATTGTTGCAAATGGCAAGATTTCATTTCTTTTGATGGCTGCATAGTATTCCATTGTGTATATATACCACATCTTTATCCATTCATCTGTTGATGGACATCTAGGTTCACAGTTTGGCTATTGTAGACATTGCTGCTATAAACATTCAGGTGAGGGACGCCTGGGTGGCTCAGTTGGTTGGACGACTGCCTTCAGCTCAGGTCATGATCCCAGAGTCCCGGGATCGAGTCCCGCATCGGGCTCCCAGCTCCATGGGGAGTCTGCTTCTCCCTCTGACCTTCTCCTCGCTCGTGCTCTCTCTCACTGTCTCTCTCTCTCAAATAAATAAATAAAATCTTTTTTAAAAAAAAAAAACATTCGGGTGAACGTGCCCCTTCGGATCACTATGTTTGTATCTTTAGGGTAAATACTGAGTAGTGCAATTGCTGGGTCACAGGGTAGTTCTATTTTTAACATTCTGAGGAACCTCCATGCTGTTTTCCAGAGTGGCTGCACCAGCTTGCATTCCCACCAACAGTGTAGGAGGGTTCCCCTTTCTCTGCATCCTCGCCAGCATCTGTCATTTCCTGACTTGTTGATTTTAGCCATTCTGACTGGTGTGAGGTGATATCTCATTGTGGTTTTGATTTGTATTTCCCTGATGTTGAGTGATAAGGAGCATTTTTTCATGTGTCTGTTGGCCATCTGGATGTCTTCTTTGCAGAAATGTCTGTTCATGTCTTCTGCCCATTTCTTGATTGGATTATTTGTTCTTTGGGTGTTGAGTTTGCTAAGTTCTTTATAGATTTTGGACACTAGCCCTTTATCTGATATGTCGTTTGCAAATATCTTCTCCCATTCTGTCAGCTGTCTTTTGGTTTTGTTAATTGTTTCCTTTGCTGTGCAAAAGCTTTTGATCTTGATGAAGTCCCAATAGTTCATCTTTGCCCTTGCTTCCCTTGTCTTTGGTGATGTTCCTAGGAAGAAGTTGCTGCAGCTGAGGTTGAAGAGGTTGCTGCCTGTGTTCTCCTCAAGGATTTTGATGGATTCCTTTCTCACATTGAGGTCCTTTATCCATTTTGAGTCTATTTTCATGTGTGGTGTAAGGAAATGGTCCAATTTCATTTTTCTGCATGTGGCTGTCCAATTTTCCCAACACCATTTATTGAAGAGATTGTCTTTTTTCCACTGAACATTCTTTCATGCTTTGTCGAAGATTAGTTGACCATATAGTTGAGGGTCTATTTCTGGGCTCTCTATTCTGTTCCAGTGATCTATGTATCTGTTTTTGTGCCGGTACCATGCTGTCTTGATGACGACAGCTTTGTAATAGTGCTTGAAGTCCGGAATTGTGATGCCGCCAACTTTGGCTTTCTTTTTCAATATTCCTTTGGCTATTCAAGGTCTTTTCTGGTTCCATATAAATTTTAGGATTATTTATTCCATTTCTTTGAAAAAATGGATGGTATTTTGATAGGAATTTCATTAAATGTGTAGATTGCTTTAGGTAGCATAGACATTTTCACAATATTTGTTCTTCCAATCCATGAGCAGGGAACATTTTTCCATTTCTTTGTGTCTTCCTCAATTTCTTTCATGAGTACTTTATAGTTTTCTGAGTATAGATTCTTAGTCTCTTTGGTTAGGTTTATTCCCAGGTATCTTATAGTTTTGGGTGCAATTGTAAATGGGACTGACTCCTTAATTTCTCTTTCTTCTGTCCTGTTGTTGGTGTAGAGAAATGCAACTGATTTCTGTGCATTGTTTTTATATCCTGACACTTTACTGAATTCCTGTACAAGTTCTAGCAGTTTTGGAGTGGAGTCTTTTGGGTTTTCCACATATAGTATCATATCATATGCGAAGAGTGACAGTTTGGCTTCTTCTTTGCCAATTTGGATGCCTTTAATTTCCTTTTGTTGTCTGATTGCTGAGGCTAGAACTTCTAGTACTATGTTGAATAGCAGTGGTGATAATGGACATCCCTGCAATGTTCCTGACCTTAGCGGAAAAGCTTTCAGTTTTTCTCCATTGAGAATGATATTTGCGGTGGGTTTTTCATAGATGGCTTTGATAATATTGAGGTATGTGCCGAAAGGGCTGCTTCTGGCCCACTGATTTCTCTTCTTCTTCCGATCTTGGGCTCATTAATCTACAAGGGCTTGTAATAAATACATCTACAACTTTATTACTGCATAGAGTGGTTCTTACGGGGGGCTTCACTTAATGAAAATATTATGGTTACCAAGACGTATGAGCAACTTTTTCGTACCAGCGCGATGTGCATTCTCACATTTACTCGTCGTGAGCGCTACTGAACGAATGGAGAAGCCAACAGACCACTCCAGAGAGATCACATCCTCACGCAATAACACTATATCATCCGTTCAATCATTACTGAACACCCACAACGTGCCAGACGCCGTTTTAGACATTAAGAAAGCAATGGTGAAAAAACCCTGACCTCGTGAAGTTTGTATCTCGTGGGAGAGACCGGGAACACATAAATCAAACAACCCAGAAACATACTGTCACAACCGCTGTTCATCTCCCGTATGAGACTTGGGGACAAACAAGTGGGCCCATGCCGGGCATCGTGACTTGGGGCCGGTCCTTGCGCCTCTCTATGCCTTACTTTTCCTGAGCGGTAACTTAAAGTGCTTGATCGACATGAAAACACTATCGGAAAAGAGAACTCCTCCGCTCCCGAGGTTCCCGTTTCCTCCCCCAACTTCTGACAGCTGAAGCAAGGAGAAAAAAACCCAAGTTACAGGTAGCCCAGGAGCCTGAAGCCTGCAGTGATGCCCGGCTGCGCGGGCCTACACCACGAGCACCCCGAATGGGGCCGGGAACCCTCACAGCCCGCCCGCTCGCCCCCTTCATCACGCACCCACCCAACTCACCATGGTTGAGCGAGGGTGCCGCCTTGGGGCCGCGTGGCCCCAGCCCCCGGAGTTTCACCGCCTCCCGCGAGGCGGACCCTAACAGGAACAGAAATACCCTAGGCGATCGCACTACCAATTTTTCTGTCGGAAGGGCAAAAGGAGAGGACCGGAAGTGGGGAGCCGGAAGTGAAATTGAAGAATTGACAAGGGGTGGAGGAAAAGTGAGCGCGCTCCTGTAAGGCTGGTCCTCCCCAGGAGTCTGGAGGTTGCACCAATACAGGCGCACGAAAAATGGGCGGGACGGGTGTTGGCAAAATTGCGCTTGCGTAGTGAGACTGATATGGTTGGCTTAGCCCCCTGGTTTTGATCTCGCGATAACAAGTGCAAATTTTCTCGCGTTAATTATTGGTATTGCGGAAGCCGGCGATACCTGCTGCTACTGAGACTGAGCTGTTTGGTGTTGGTACTGTAGGTCACATCCCTCCATCCGCCTTTCTGCTTCTTTTGGTGAGAGCAAGTGTGCCCTTGTGGAAATCGCTCATCCTCATGCCTCCGAACGAAGTCCTCCCAGCCTGCGCAAAAGAGGGTAGGCAGCTCCAGAAGTGGAAGGCGCAGACTCCAGCTAGCGGGCGCTGAAACGCCTCTTCGGGCAGAGCTGAGCGAGTGCTCTCCAGGAGTTCGAACTGGCCGCGCTTCGTCAATTCCTTCGCGTTTTCCTGTCATTTGCGTGCGGCCTTTTCCCGAGCTCTTCTGGAATCGCGGGCCTTATCAGAGCTGGACCGGTACTTGAAGTCACTTTCTTTTAAAGTAAAAAATGTAAGGACCGGGGAAGAAAAAGCTACCTACTCGGAGAAGGAGGTTGGTTAGAGAGGTGGTATGTGTAGCACTACCAGAGAGAGGCGGTCAGTGTGTGATGAGCTTACTGCTACGATAAGATGATCGTTACACAAGGACCCAGGAACACGGGAGAGGCCACTTGATGGGTGGGTATGGTTCTGGGGGCTCCTCCCGTATGGTGTCCAGAGCTGTGGTGTGGAATTCAGGGGAAGGAAGGTAGCAAATTAAGCCAGTAACAGCAGCTCTCCCTTTTCAGTGCCTTTCTCTGCCAGAAGACCTAACCAATGGTGAGCACTTCGGCTCCAACCTGAGACACAAGTCCGCGGGGGGAGGCGGAGGGGAAGGCAGCTAACTTGTGGTTCAGGATCAGGCAGGACAAGTACTTGGAAGAGTAGACACCAGAATCTCATGCCTGAACCATGGTAAGGACAAGTTGTCTCCTTAAAAGTTTCAGGTGGGCGTTTGGCCATCCAACCAGACTCCACCTTCCCACGTTTCTGGCAGCTAGTTATGGATTTGTGATTATATAATAGTCAATGGGAATTGAATGAGAGGATTGTGTTGCCACTTAGGCAGTGTCATGAAAAGTATGGGCATGCCTTTCCCTTTGCCCTTTCCCTTCCCTGCTGAGAGGCGAGTATGGCAACAGCCACCTTGAACTCAGAAATGGAAGAATTGTGAGGATGCCAGAGCCACCTCCCAGCTGTGGAATATCTAGCTCTGTAGAATGAGAGAAAAATAAACATCGTCTTGTTTAAGCTGCTGCATTTGGGGGGTCTTTTATTGCCTTTATTAACCTTTACCATAAGTAACACATAACAAAGCTTGTTGATCCCAAACAAGCAAGGTCATTCCTCACTCAAATGAGGTTTTCTGAGACAGAAGTTTCTCAGACTTCTGTATCTTTACCCATTAAATCCCTGACACTAGGATGCAGAGGTCATATGAAACAGGATTCATAAGTCATTACCTATATTGATTGTCCTTCCAGCATTCGTTCTGCCTACCCACTTACCTGAACTCCATTTGGGAATCTTAGGGTTCAGGGGAAGGAAACTACATTCCCAGCTTTAAGAACAGAATAAGAAGTCCAGGTTAAGCTAAACAATCCATGTCATCTCCCTATGAATATTGATTGAGTGATGGGCTTAAGACCCAGGCTGACCCAGAGTGAGTCTCCAGACTTTGCTTGCAGTGCTGGGTGGATGTCAGAACAAACGTAATACCAGAGCTGCTGTCAGCCACTCAAGGACTCCCAAGACAAGACTCAGTATTTGGGGACCTAAGTGAGTTGCTGAATAAGGCCTCAAGCCCACGGCTCAGTCTTCACTTGTATAGACCAATAAACTCTTAGTGTAGAAACCAGTAAGAGTCGGACTTACGGTAAACTAAGAGCATCCTGATGATACCATTCATCCTGCCACAGTCTGCTAATGTCCTTTCTTTCTCTGTGCACACTGGTCCTGTCTGCCCATACTGTTCCTTCTGCCCGCAGCACCCTTCCTTCATTTTGCTACCCAACTAATCTCGTTTATGCCTTCCTCATTTGAGACAATTTAGACAGCCTTAGATGACTTAACCTCTGTGTTTAATTTCTAGTCTATGAAATTGCCATAATAGTATTTACCTTTCTATTTTCATTTTTCCTCATTCATGATATTGGGGCATTTGCTTTAGAGTTGTTAAAAGAAGCAACTATATATAAGGAGCTCAGAACAGATCTATGTAAAGTACTCAATTATTTTAAAACCAAAAACCCCATGATCTGCAAGTCACATCTATTATGTGGCCTTACCGAAGTCTATGTAGTCAGCTGGTCCAGCCTCAGGGACTCTGTAAAAACTCTTTTGGCCTGCTTTTTTTTTTTTTTTTTTTTTTTTTTTTTTTAGAATCTATTTGTCAGAGCGAACACAAGCAGGGGAAATGGGAGAGGAAGAAGCAGGCTCCCAGCTGAGCAGGGAACCCGCTGAGGGGCTGGGTCCCAGGACCCTGGGATCATGACCTGAGCTGAAGGCAGTCACTTAACCAACTGAGCCACCCAGACGTCTCTCTGATGACCTTTAAATAACTGAATTTAAGATTTACAGGCTTTTCCCTATTGGAATCTTATCTTGCCCCAAAGGTCTGGCTCGTGAGATAGGATAGCCAAATGAGTAAAGCAACAGAGACACTATACTGCCTTTTTTGGTGTGCCAACAGCCCCAACTTACATTGTTTCTCAGCCACCCTGTAAATCTGAACAGCCTGTTGTATTGCTAAGATTTTCTGTACTTACATCCCAGTGTCAATCCTAAATATCTTACTTATCTATGCATCTACAGTTGAGACCTATCATTAGATCACATCACTAATCTACAGAACAATTGTAAACTGACCAGCAGGCTGAATTGGGCCTACAGGGTTGGTTTTGACTTCCGTCGTGAAGAACCGGAAAATCTCACACAGAAATCCTGATATGAGGCAACACTAAACCCTTCTTCGTGCTCGGTAACTGTCAATACAGGTGAAAATCCTGGGTGGCTGAATTGGTTAAGCATCTAGCTCTCAGGGTCTTGAGTTCAAGCCCTGCATTGGGCTCCACGCTGAGTGTGGAGCCTACTTAAAGAAAAATGCAAGTAAAACATCCTAATGTTAAGGGTGCCTAATGTTAGGGGCCCAGTCATTAAGCGTTTGCATTCCGCTCGGTTCATGATCCCAGGGCCCCACATCAGGCTCCTGGCTCCCCAGGAAGTTTGGTTCTCCCTCTCCCCCTGCTTGTGTTCCCTCTCTCGCTTTTTCGCTGTTCCCTGTCAAATAAATACATAAAATCTTTATTTAAAAATCCTAATGTTAGGGGCGCCTGGGTGGCTCAGTGGGTTAAAGCCTCTGCCTTCAACTCAGGTCATGATCTCGGGGTCCTGGGATCGAGCCCTGAATCGGGCTCTCTGCTCAGCAGGGAGCCTGCTTCCCCCCCACCCCCCGCTGCCACCTGTCTCTCTGCCTACTTGTGATCTCTCTGTCAAATTAAAAAAAAAAAAATCCTAATGTTAGGTCAGTGCATGTTAAAATCTACAAGTGGTTTGGAACTGGGCAATTGACAAAGGCTGGAGGGATTATGGGGATGATAGGAAAAACCTAGAATGCTTTCTGCAAATGGTTAGTACAAACATGGATAATAGCAACTCTGCTAGTGAGGACTCAGAAGGAAGTGAAGAGCTCAACAGAGAAAATCTGTGTCTTAGAGAACACATAAATAGAAATATGGACACTAAAAGCACTGCTGATGAGGGCTCAGAAGGAATTGGGGAATGTTATCAGAAATTGGAAAAGGGACGCCTGGGTGGCTCAGTGGGTTAAAGACTGCATTCAGGCTCAGGCCATGATCCTGGGATGGAGCCCCGCATCAGGCTCTCTGCTCCGTGGGGAGCCTGCTTCCCCCCCTCTCTCTGCGTGCCTCTCTGCCTATTTGTGATCTCTGTCAAATGAGTAAATAAAATCTTTTTTAAAAAAACTGGAAAAAAGGGAAATCCCTATATGATAGAAATCCCTATATGTAGCTGAGTTGTAGACTAGTTATGTGGAAGGTGGAATTTGTATATGACAAACTTGGATATTTAGCTAAGAGGGGTTTTGGTTTCTTTTTTGATGCTTATAGTAAAATGCAAGAGCAAAGAGATAACCTAAGGAAGTACTGTTAAAACAGATTCTGAACTTGATGATTTGAGAAAATCTTAGCCTATCCATACTACAAAAGATGCTAAAATTAGGAGGTTCACTGGAAAGTTTGCTCTGGAGAAAAAGCTAAGGGTGTGGTTGAACCACCTTTTTCTAGTGCCTTAGAATGATCAAAAGGTCAGAATATTCATCCACTTTGGAGAGAGGGTAAGAGATTAGGTGTGTGACCCCTGAATCCTTTCAATCATTGCAGCAGAACCCAGGACAGAGATGGAATTATCCAGGAAAGTTCTGTGGAGGAGCCTCTTGTCTAATGAAGTGAATTCCCATCACAAACACAGAAGACCCATAAGGTTGTACTACCAGCTTGGACTCCAATGGACAGAAAAAGAACAAAATGAAAAAAGGCTGTTAAATTCCCCAAATTTTATATGGAGGAAACAAGCTGATAAATCTACTCAGCTATACTGGGACGCCTGGGTGGCTCAGTCAGTTAAGCATCTACCCTTGGCTCAGCATCTACCATTGGCTCAGGTCATGATCCTGCGGTCCTGGGATCTAGTCCCGAATCGGGCTCCTTGCTCAACAGAGCCTGCTTCTCCCTCTGCCTGTCGCTCCCCCTGCTTGTGCTCATTCTGTTAAAAAGAAAAAGAAAAAAAGAAAAGGGGTTGGCTCCTGGGAGGTCAGCTTGAGCCTGGAGAATATCCTCAACCATTAAACCTGATACTGTTTGCCCAGCTAGATTTTTTAATTGAGACCAGTGACTCCCTTTTCCCTTCTAGTTCCTCCCATTTTAAAGGGCCTTATCTGTTACTAATGTTCTATACCTTTATTACCATTGACTTTTGGGAGAAGATAACTTAAAACCAAACCACAGATGGGGAGGAATTTCACCCCAGGATAGATCATATCTAGCTCTCACCTATACCTGATTGATTGGATTATTTTTTGTAAAGATTTATTTACCTGGCAGAGATCACATGTAGGCAGAGAGGCAGGCAGAGAGAGGTAGAGGGAAGCAGGCTCCCCACTGAGCAGAAAGCCTAATGACGGGCTCGAACCTAGGACCCCAGGATCACGACCCGAGCCGAAGGCAGAGGCTTTAACCCACTGAGCAACCCAGGCGCTCCTCACCTATACCTGATTTAGACAATGAGACTTGGGACTTTGGATCCAAGACTTAGAAATGTTGCTTTGGTAGTGTGTAGTGGTCGACACTTGGGGTGACGCTGGGATGAAATGAATGCATTCTGCATGTGAGATGGCTGTGAAATCTTTAGGGGCCAGAGTCCAGACTAAGGAAGAATAATACCCTGCCAAAGTGTACATGTCCTAATTCCCATCACCTGTGAATGTTACTATACATGGCCAAGGTTCTTTTGGGATGTGATGAAGTTACATCATCAACAGGTAACTAACACAGTGATTGAGTCCTTGTCCAGGGGCAAGAAAACCCTTGAATGGATCCTGTAGAATTCTGTCCTTAGGAGAAAATAAGATGTGACAATATGAGCATAAAATAGTAAAAATGAGGGGTGCCTGGGTGGCATAGTCGGGTGAGCCTTGGACTTCTGGTTTCACCTCAGGCCATGATCTCAGGGTTTTAAGATCAGGCCCGACCTGGGCTCCCCACTCAGGGTGAGATTCTCTCCCCATCTCCCACCGGCCCTTCCCCCACCCTCTAATAAGTAAAATCTTAAAATAAAAAATTAAAAAAAAAGGAAATTGTAAAAGCCCATGAGTTCATACTTTTGCTAAGAAAAGTTAAAAGTTAGGGTGCCTGGGTGGCTCAGTGGGTTAAAGCCTCTGCCTTCAACTCAGGTCATGATCTCAGGGTCCTGGGATTGAGTCCTGCATCGGGCTCTCTGCTCAGCAGGGAGCCTGCTTCCTCCTCCTCTCTCTCTCTCTGCCTGCCTATCTGCCTACTTGTGATCTCTGTCTGTCAAATAAATAAATAAAATCTTTTAAAAAAAAAGTTAAAAGTTAGTTAAAAATTAGTTGCAAAGATATAAACATGAAGGAGTTCTGCTAAGTGAACTTCTTGTTACAGAAAGTACTTATTATATAAATGTATTTTTTTAAAGGATTTTATTTATTTGTCAGAGAGCATAAGCAGGGAAGCAGCAGGCAAAGCAAGCAGAGGGAGAAGTAGGCTCCCCACTGAGCAGGGAGCCCAATGTGGAACTCTATCCCAGGTCCCTGGGATCATGACCTGAGGCGAAGGCAGACACCAACCGACTGAGCCACCCAGGCATCCCCAGATTATTCTTAGTAAGTGTACTTTTCACCTGCAAAAAATTGAATAAAAATGTCCATTTTATATGAGCTGCCAAAGTGAGCACGAATAAAAATGTCCAAAATCAGCTAAACAATCCAGAAAATTTATAAACTATACAAAGAATAGAAAGGTCCGATCAACACCTGTAGCCTAATAAAAAAATATTTCAAGAACACTTTGTTTCTAGAAGAAAGGGTCCAAACATTTTTAAATATGCTTAAAATATAGGGATTGGGAGACCTGTTGCTGAATGACCATACTAGGAGAAACTGTTAAAAAGAGGATTCAAGCTCACTTGCAACATCTCACACTTTAATCACCTTTGGACTTCTGTGTCCTAATCTAGGGCTAACCAGCCCAAAATACCAGAAACTCCCATGCTGATAACCCAAGATGAGATGGTATCCTTTTTCTCTTGGGTCTGAGAGTGTTTACACTCCAGAACAAGTATAAAAATGGAATATGGTAGAGTTATAAAATCCTGGGGTACCTAATCATTAGGATGGCGTCACAAAGGCAGAACATTCTACAGTTATAAACAAAATTTAAAACCACTGTATTTGTAGTGTTTCCAATTTTCAAAGCCAGATTAAATTTGTAATCAAAGTTTAAATTTAGAACAAATTTAGAATCAAGATCAAAATGCCTAAGGAAAACTGATTTTCAAAATGTTCCTCAGGTTTAACAGAGTATGCATTACACAAAGTTCAAAATAGTAGACTGCTCCTCCATGCATGAAAGCATTAGACAATCTCTCAATTAAGAGAAGCCGAGTAGCTATTGTCCTCAGAGGGATGTGGGCTCTTCTCCAGTTCTCTATAGCACCACCTCCTCCATCTCCCAGCTGACCAGCTTCATTCACATCACCATCTGCTGCCTTCCAAAGGCTCTGGAGGTAAAGGCATGCATTAAAGGTATCCCTGATCTGGTTCAACCAGGCCTTATCTCAGACTTGCCAAACATACTGAGAGGTATTCCTCTCAAGGTGGCATACAAACAATCTTATGGCACTGTAGGAAGTTTGCATAAAACAGTTAAGTACCATTTATTATTCCAGTTAAGTGGTAGGCCCTTTATGAGTAACATTTTGTGTAATCCATCATAGTGATCCTGCAAAATATAAGTTTTGGGTTTTTTTCCTTCACTTTATATTTGAGGAAACCAGAGCTTAGAACTGCTTGCTGTTTCTTTTTTTTTTTTTTTTTTAAGATTTTATTTATTTGTCAGAGACAGAGGGAGAGAGAGTGAGCGAGCACAGGCAGACAGAGAGGCAGGCAGAGGCAGAGGGAGAAGCAGGCTCTCTGCCGAGCAAGAAGCCTGATGTGGGACTCGATCCCAGGACCCTGGGATCATGACCTGAGCCGAAGGCAGCTGCTTAACCAACTGAGCCACCCAGGCGTCCCTGCTTGCTGTTTCAAATTGGAACAGACATTCCAGTCAAGTCTGACACCACAGCCTATAATGTTTACATGATGCTATGGTCCCTAAAATGGGCAAGGCTCTGCAGCTAAAATCGGGTTTTTGGATGCCCAGGTACTGCAGTTCCAATAGACCTTGGGGGATAAAGTGAAATATAACTTGGCCAGCATTTAGAAGTCATACCTATTAATTCCTGGGGTCTTCTATCCTGGGCTTGCATTTTTAAGGATTTAAGGTCCTTTAACTATTTGTTCTTTATAACTGAGGTATTGGTAGAGATCTAGTTATCATCTGTGGCTGCTAAAACCATGAGGTGCAAGGCTATTGGAAGACTTTATAATAGAAAACACTGAAATCACCGCAACCTACGGATCAAGACTAGTACCACCAGAAGTAAGGCAACCTGATATTATGTCCCTCCTGATGTGATGCAACAGGACATACAAAACCCCCTACGATGTACCTAACCTAAAAAAAAACAATCAAAATGTAATCACGCTTCTAGACTTGACTACCACTAAACTCTGGGAGGTAAAACCATATGAGACAATACTATAGGGATACAACCAACCAAATGCAGGTCATTAGAGATTCTTAAACTTGTCTTTTCCAAAAAGGATGGACAACTTAAAAGACTTAAGAGATATTACCAAATGCAATATATAGAGAGCACTGGATCCTGACCCAGCAGGAAAAAGTTAAATGAAATCAAATTTGTGTTTCCTCCTACATTACCATATTTTGCAAATATCCCAACTCCAAGGCATTTTTTGGGCTGATCTGATTCAGAAACCCGTTAATGAAGCAATTTTGTACAAAGTCGATATAAACTTGGCAGCTAGGAGAACTGATCTAATTCTGAAATTTGGCACAAAACCCACTAGAGTGAATTGACTTTCTCTTCCATTCACAACAGAATCAGCAAAGGTTTGAAAGTCAGTGACAAGTAACTTTTTGCTTCTGTTTCAGCCCTCAGCTGTATGGTTTAAAAATGTAAAAAAACAAAAATCTTGCCTCTAAATTTTTGTCCTACTCAGAAAAAACAATCTGTGACTATAAACTCTGACCTCTTGCCCTATCAGTTCGGGTTCGCTGTGTGAAAACTATCACCCCAAAATATTAGCAGACAAGCAAATAGCAATAGCCTGAAGAGTGTCATCTTGTCTGTGTTACACGATATAATTTGCACAGTTTCTGACTTTTCCAAATTAAAAATACCACCTGGAAGCACTGAATGAATGCCATTCCTCTAAGGAGCTTTAAATCAGCCAAAAGCCTTCTGACCACTCAACCAGGTATAATCAGTTCTTGATTAGAAAGCTCCTGAGAGGGGCACCTGGTGGCTCAGTGGGTTAAAGCCTCTGCCTTCGGCTCAGGTTATGATCCCAGAGTCCTGGGATTGAGCCCCCCATTGGATTCTGTTCCGCAGGGAGCCTGCTTCCCCGCCCGCTCTCAGCCTGCCTCTCTGCCTACTTGTTGATTGCTGTCAAATAAATAAATCAATCTTAAAAAAAAAAAAAAAAAAAAAAAAGGCAAGCAAGCAAGCTCCTGAGTTCCAACATAGGACTGCCTCATAAATGTTAGGTGCAGTCAACTAAGCATCAGACATCAAGTACATGTGCCTATTGCCTACAGTTTTGTGGCCTGATCCAAGAAGTATAAATGTAGTAGACATAAGGACTGGAGTTCCCCATTCTCCTTCCAGGTAACTGTCTCCCTGCCCCCCCTGATTCCATCCCACTTGCATCCACTTTGAGGTCCCAGTGTCATAACACGTCTCCAATGACTTTCATTATTGGGGACACAAGAGGACATACTAACTGCAACTAAGAATATTTGAAATGAACCTAAGGGCAAAGGATGGTTGTTCTGTGAAAGCAAAGCAATGAAGGAGCCGCACTGAGGAAAGAAGTCCATCCCAGTCAAGTGGTCATTCACTGAATGACTTCTCTGCACCACCAAATTATTTCTGCCCAAGTTTGGTCAGTTAGCAATGTTCTCTGGGGAGATAAGAGTAGGCAGGTTCTAGGACCTGGTTCATGGGCCATGCTGCAGAGTAACCTCAATGAAACTTCAATGCTGGAAACCAAAACTAGGAAGGATCAAGACGAAAACACATCCAAACTACTTGAAATTGCTTGATCTCTTCAGGCCCATTTAGGAAAGGATGTTTTTACAAGTAAGTAATTAAGTAAAAAAAGACAGGCTTGTTATTTTTAAGAAAACACTACAACTATCCTTGCCTTCGGATATGTAACAGCTACCTTAGGAGGTAAAACACTGTAGCTTGCTATCAGAACATACACTTGAAGATTATAGATAGCAGCTAAGTTCCTTGTAAAGGTTTGTTGTGCGGTTGAAAATGGACAGAAGGGAAGCAGTTATGTGTAATGAATGTTCTTTCCATTCTAACGCAAGCAAGAGGGCGCCTGGGTGGCTCAGTGGGTTAAGCCGCTGCCTTTGGCTCAGGTCATGATCTCAGGGTCCTGGGATCGAGTCCCGCATCGGGCTCTCTGCTCAGCAGGGAGCCTGTTTCCTCCTCTCTCTCTCTGCCTGCCTCTCTGCCTACTTGTGATCTGTCAAATAAATAAATAAAATCTTAAAAAAAAAATAAAGCAAGCAAGAAAGGGTAATTACACACAAATCAGTGTAATTAAGAGCATAAGCACAGGCCTAGTTCTCAAATTCCAACTGCACCACCAGGACTATGACCTTGGTTACTTACACCAATGGTTTTCAATCCAGTGGTACCTGAGAATCATCTGGAAGCTTATAAAATAGCGCTCAGGACCCACCTAGACAAATTAGAGCAAAATGGCTGCATGTCTAATTCTAGAAGTTACTAGCTCCCAGCCGTTAAGCCTGTTGCTAAGATTCACACTTCTCTGCTGCTTCAGCAGTTACCTGCTCTTCACATCAAGCACCCAAGACTCAAAATAGGAGCCCCCAATACTTCAGGTTACACACATGAAATGCAATGTTTAATCCTTCCTATGACATACCAGAGCCTACCACAAAAATGTGCCCCCAATCTTTTAAAGAATTTTCAGTATCATGGAGGTTTAACTTCAATGATCACAAAAAATACTCATACATATTAAGGCAAACACATCCAAAACAGATAAAGCTGGTAAAAGACAAATATGCACTATAAACTTCACTCCCCTCAAACCTCAAGGTTTTACCTCTGGCACTTTAAGTAGACAAGGTTACAAGTGAACCTGAACCTGTACCAGATACCTTAATCTAAATGTTTTCTGGAAGCCAAGTTCCCCAAAGTCCTATGCTACTCATCAAAAACATGTCGGAAAATTGTAGTACAGTGCAGCAATGAACTCCCAAATTAAAACCAGTGTCACTACATTAACACCATCGCTGTTAATTCTTCATTGTAACACAGCACATTGATTGGATAGGGAAGGGAATTTATTATTATCTACTGTAAAGAAAGGAAGGAAATCTTTTCAGTTGTCTTTGAAGTGTCAAAGCAGGAGCACCTAGATGGTTCAGTCAGTTAAGTATCCAACTCTTGATTCTGGCTCAGGTCATGATCTGGGGTTTTGCGCTCAGTGGGGAGCCTGCTTGAGAGTTTCACTGACCCCACCCTTGCTCACTCTAAATCTTCAATAAAATAAAGTTTCAAAGATCACTGAAATTAACATTTTAAACTACTACTTAATAGGAGCACCTGGATGGCTCAGTTGCTTAAGTGTCTGCCTTCAGCTCAGGTCACCATCCCAGAGTTCTGTAATGAGGCCTGCACTGGGTTCCCCTGCACAGCAGGGAGTCTGCCTCTCCCCTAGCTCATGTTCTCTCAAATAAAATCTTTTAAAAAGCCAACTTAATAATGTAGCTTTAGTATGCACATCTAAGTTAAATGGAATGCTCAATTTGAGTATTTTGAGAGTGTATGCATGAGCAGTGGGGTGGGGATGGGGACACAGGTAGAGAATTTTTAAAAAGATTTTATTTATTTGACAGAAATCCAAGTAGGCAGAGAGGCAGGCAGAGAGGGGGAAGCAGGTTCCCCGCTGAGCAGAGCCCAACGTGGGGCTCAATCCCAGCACTCTGGAATCAAGACCTGAGATGAAGGCAGAGGCTTTAACCCACTGAGCCACCCAGGCACCCTGAGGTAGAGAATTTTAAGCAGGATCCATACCCAGTGCAGGACCCTGAGAGCATGACCTATTTTTTAAAATGTAACCTCCAGGGATGCCTGGGTTGCTTAGTTGATTAAGCCACTGCCTTTGGGCTCAGGTCATGATCCCAGGGCCCTGGGATCGAGTCCCATAGTGGGCCCCTTGCTCAGCGGGGAGCCTGCTTCTCTCTCTGCCACTCTGCCTGCTTGTGGTGCGTGCACTCTGACGAGTAAGTAAAATCTTTCAAAAAAAAAAAAAAAAAGTAACCTCCGAAGCCCTATGTGGGGCTTGAACTCAGGACCCCAAGATCAACAGTTGCATGCTCTACTGAGCCAGCCAGGTACCCTTCAATGTATGGATTATTCTTTTTTTTTTTTTTTAAAAGATTTTACTTATTTATTGGACAGATGGAGATCACATGTAGGCAGAGATACAGGCAGAGAGAGAGGAGGAAGCAGGCTCCCCGCTGGGCAGAGAGCCTGATGTGGGGCTCGATCCTAGGACCCTGGGATCATGACCTGAGCCAAAGGCAGAGGCTTTAACCCACTGAGCCACCCAGGTGCCCCTTAACTATTCTTTACTAGATTCTTCAAGGTAAGTTTGTAGGCAAGATTTCCATCTGATCCACTCCTGTTGAAGCAGCTTCAAGAGGCTGAGAAATTATTGTAGAAGCAAGCAAAAAGGCAGCAAAACTTAACAGGGATGCAAAGATGAAAATGTTAGACAATGTAGAATTCTTTGCAGCACCTCCACTTATCCTTCCATCATCCCCTCAACCCTTGGTAGGAGAAATCCTTGCCCTTTTATCGACTTGGCAGGCATAGGACTCTCAGACCTTAAGAAATGGGGGATTGGTTTCTTACCCAAAGTGAAAGCTGCTAAATCCCAAACCAACCCCATTTTTGACAGAGCTGACCTATCAAGGCAATATACTACTTACTATCTGAAAATTATTTTTAAAAAGTTGCTTAAAACCAAGGCTCGTGGGTGGCTGTTGGTTGTTGGGTGTCCAACTCTTGGGACTGAGCTCAGTGTCAGCCTCCACACTGAGGAGTCTGCTTCAGAATTCTCTCCCTCTGCCCCCTCCAATAAATAATCATTTTTAAAAGTCTTACAACAAATCCTTCCTTGCTACAGGAACTTCTCATTGGCTTTCAGCAATTAGTTTGAATTCCCTAGAATACAAGTATTTTCACGTTGTACTTGCTCAGTCAAGATCAATGCAACTAAATGCAACCTTATGAAAGAACACTTATGTGGCCTGTGAATAGGCCCTCAGTTATGCGTATCAAAGGGCTTTAAACAAAAGGCTCCTTCCTAGGTACTACAAATGCAGGACAAAGAGCAGTTGTGTGAAGCAAAAACGGTTCTAAATATCTCACTGCTAGGTTTTCCAACTTGAGGCTGGAAAACCTCAGGGGGAAAATAACCCCATGCATACCACCCCCTAAACCTGAATCTACATTTAACAATATTGCCTTTGAAAACAGATCTTCCTTTATGCTATCTTTTCCTTGCAACAAAAACAAAAATTATCAAGACATTTAACATGTCTAGTTAACATCTGATATATATCATTTGCTCAATACAAATATCAAAGGAGAAAGAAACTTGTTAGCTTGTAGTCATGAGTGAAAGGACCTACATACCAGGGCTTCACACTTTTTTACTTTGCCTCCTTCTGACTATTAATGAGACCAAGTAGAAATTGGCACAGCACAGCTTAGACACCAACATCTTAATCTTGCAATGGTATAGATAAAAAAAAAAAATGGACTACCTGGGGAAAACAATATATATCCAATGTGAAGAACCACATGGCAGTATGAAGGGGAAAGAATTAACTAAGTCGGGAAAGCATAAATCACTAACTACAGTTAGTTTAGCTGGGGGTGTGGGGTACCAAAAAAAGAGGACATAGTGTGGGGGAGGTATACTTGCATAGGTGTAGGTTCCAGACTCTAGGTAACTGTATTTCTCAAACAAGTTAAGCTTCCACTTATGTATGCTTATATGAGCTTTGAACTCATTTATAAAGTGAGTTTGTTCATTAAACCAAGTAATTTCTAAGGTTTGTCTCAACTCTATAACAATCTTAGAGACAAGAAATGAAAAACATTTCACATCCTTGTGATGCCCAGGAAAAATATCACATGTTAAAACATAACAATGGCATTAAAACTATCAAGAATGAACATAGAGGTAAAGGACAGCACTGTAATGGGTTACAAAGGGAATTTTTTATATCCCCTGCATAACAGGACACCAAAGGATCTATACTTCCTTATAATAGCTGTTTTTCATTATTGAAGACATGACTGGGTTAGAACACAAAGAAAAGTCCAAACTGTCAGCTTTTAGTCCTCCACATTCCCCTCTTTAATATGGCATTTTGCACTATATACATTAATGAAAATTTGAAACAAACAAAAAGAACTTTAGTCAAACTCCCCTTCCTCCTCCAGCTTTATTGGATAGTTTAAAATTACATTTCTATTTTCTAGGACTTCAGTTGCTTTTTCCATCTGACTTTTTAAAAACTGATTACAGCAAATGAAACACAGTTGTCTAAGTGATATAGTATACAAAAATAACATCTTGATTTCTGTGAAAATGCATTTCTCTGCAATTCCTGAATAACTCCAAATTATGCTAACTCTGAGCATAGATGTTTACTCTGGGTTTTAGATTTAGTCTTTGAAAAAATGTGTTCTAAACCTTTGCCATCACCTTATGTATATCCAGCATCAACGCTGTGATGAAGTTGTTCCTGTTTAGGCCTTTATCCCGATTTTTCTCGCACAGCCATTAACACACGTTTGTCTTTTTATTTTGTTTACTCCCACTCAACTGTATGTTCTATGTAGGGCCTGATACAGATGTTACTTGATGTTATTTAATAGCTACTGAGGTCAGACAATCCAAGGCCATCATTATGCTAAAATTAAAGTTATTTATGGAAGCTCATAAATACTTCCAGAATTGGTTTTACCTCCTACATGGGAACATATCCAAGAAACCCAGAATGGGCTTACTGGTCTGACTCAACTCTTCCCATTCCTCAATCCCTATTCACCAGTGGCGCGGAAAGGGGGTTCTTTAACAAAGCATTATACATAACACCTCTACCAAACTAAACATAAACTTTTTTTTTTGTAGTTAAATGCAGAAAGTCGATTTTTTTCCACCCCTTTCCTCCTTTTACACGGCAAGTAAAGCTCACTGGCCTGGGAGTAGCCTCTATCCGCCAACCTTTGGCCAGTGAAGAGGATTCAGAGAAAATAATACAACCATCAATCAGAAAAAGGAGGGGCGACAAAGGAAAATAATTAAGCTGTGGCTTCAATCGTGCATTCCCGTGCAAGGTGCCCTGACTCGCCACAGCGGTAACAGTTGACTTCACTTGTCTTGCTGCAGTTGATGGCTACGTGACCAGTTTCACCACACCTTAAAAAAAAGAGAGAGAGTTTTCACAATGTACTCAGAAAATGCAAAACTGTACTGGAGCAATAGTAACTGAGGAACAAAAAGCATAGCAATGAAGCAATGCATTTTTTTCCCTCAAGAGTCTCATTAACCCCTAAATTAAGAGCAGAAACAGGAATTAAGTAACAAAGCACTCAATTATGCAGCCAAATAAAATTAGAATTTTCACCGTTAACAGATCCACCAAAAACAGGGACACCTGGATGGCTCAACTGGTTAACCAACTGACTTTTAATTTCAGCCCAGGTCATGAGCTCATAGTCATGATATCGAGCCCTAAGCCCCATTCTGTGCTGGGCATGGAACCTGCTTGGGATTCTCTCTCCCTCCAAAATGCTAAAATCAATGACACTGGCTAAGATGTACCTTCTTCTTAAGTTGTATTTAAGTAATCTCTAAACCCAGGTAGGACTCAAAATCATGTCCCCAAGATCAAGAGTTGCACTCTCCTCTGAATGAGCCAGCCAGGTACCCCAAGATGTACCTTTATACAAATTAATCTCTAAGATTTCACTGGCAGATACTTATCAAAACTTTCCAAGTTTTATACCTTAAATATGTACATTTTATTGTATGTTTTATCCACAAAGATTTCTGGTTATAGGACAGAGTATTTGTATATGGGAATTAACAGTTTTCTACAATGCCTCTGAAAACTCCAAATTACAGCATAAGAGTTCTTATTTTTAAATCGTTAAAAGTTCCAAAGTTGTGTAAGTTGTCCAGCTGCCATAAGCCACAAGCCTTGATGGCAGAACAGTGACTCATGTACAGACAGGCTGCTGGTTACATATGCTGAAAATTATCATCATCTGGTCACAGCCAACTTTCAGTAAATGGTCCCCAAGTCCCTTCCATTTATACGTAACTCACTTCTAAAATAATCTCTGCCACAAGGCTTCCTCTAGCAACACTCTAACTTACCTATAGCACTTCACTTTGGTGCAGTCTTTCTGAATGTGTCCAAATTCTCCACAAGAATAGCACTTCTGCTCATCCGCATGGTCACAGTCACGAGCCAGATGGCCTGGTTTGCCACAGTTGTAGCAGCATTGCTCTCG
This sequence comes from Mustela nigripes, assembly GCF_022355385.1. Taxonomy (NCBI): domain Eukaryota; kingdom Metazoa; phylum Chordata; class Mammalia; order Carnivora; family Mustelidae; genus Mustela; species Mustela nigripes. The sequence goes on from NC_081558.1 coordinate 57,154,413, forward strand.
CTCTCTCTTGGGCTCCTTGCAGTCCTTGGCAATGTGGCCACCTCTACCGCAGTTATAGCAGGCTTCAACAATAAGGAAAAGAAGCAGACCAAGACTATAAAACCTTTACAAAACATTGCTTTGTTTTAAGCCATACAATACAAAACCTCAAAGGTATTAAGTCTTTCCCAATGCTATGTGCAGCAGTAGTACATGCTCACCTCTCCAAATTCTACAAGAGTATGAAAAGAAGTGTTAAATACTTACCATCCTCTTGAAGATCACAATCCTTGGCAAGATGACCAGACTCACCACAGCGATAACAGATGTCTGGAAGAGATGAGGAAACAAACTGGAAACCTATTTTGGGCAAAAACAAAAGAATTTGGCTAATTAGGCCAGTCTTGATACTAATAAACACTGAAGTGCTTCAAAATTTTTTATTCGACAAAAATACCTCTATCCGAGGTAAAACCACCTCTGCCACGGCTTCTCATTCCACGACCACGGCCTCCACCAGTAGGGCATTCCCGGGCCCAATGGCCAGATCGTCCACACTTGAAACACTCATTGCTGCTCATGGCTGCAGTTAGATCTTCGAAATATTAAAAATGACATTGTTAAACTACTTGAAATTACTTTTAGCTTTTACTGCCCTTTTAGTGTATTTTTGGATAATTATTCTGAAGGAAGCCAGCATATATACTGGTTAGAAAAAGGGCCACACAACTATGTACTTAGGCATCATATGCCTATTAAGAAATATAGTAAAACTGAAAAAATGTAAAACGTTTTGATATAATTTGATTTTTAAAACCATTAAATTATGAATATGTAGACTAATACAAATGTTATTCAGTTATTAATGGGGTGATAGAATGCACATCCATATAAGAAATAATAGTATCTCCTTCCAGGTCTAATTTAATGGCCACATTTTCATGGTTATAAGCCAGTCAACTTTATTTTGAGCAACTGGTTATTTAATGGTCATAAAATCGGAATAGCTCAAAACAACAGAACCACAGTATGTACTTTTGAGAGTGAGGGGTAGCTAAAGAGAAACTTTCTAACTTTAGCATCTAACAGTGCCTGGTTAACCACAGCACTTGTCTGCAGACTCTTTACAGCAGACATGTTAAAAGAAATGCAGGATATAAATTTTCTCTAGAAGATACAATATGTTAAAAATATTAGAAAAACAACAAAAGGGTACACCAAAGTATCAAAACCATCTAAAGCCCAGGACCTTTTTTTTTTTCTTTTATTCTCTTCTTTCCCAATTTTCCTGTAGTTTTACATTTCAAACAAGGCTATCTGGAATGTCACAACAGATTCCTTTATTGGGTATTATTTACAAGGGGGCCAAAACTCCCACTAAAGCAAATGAATTTTATACTACTTATGTAACAATCTAAAAATAAACAGGAACTATTCCTAGAATAGAATGGAACTCCTAGGAAAGTGGTTTTTAAAAAACAAATTAGCTCAGAATAATGCAGCATAGTAACTTCCACATCTCAGTATCTTTACCCTATTCCCAGTGTCAACCCATGGTACACCAAGTTTTTAAACTACCCTCTCAAAGATAAGCACCATGATCTAGCAAAACAACTAAGACTGACTAGAGAGTGTAATTATCCAAGTCAACCACAGTACCAAAATTCAAGTGACAGTGAAATGCTAAAGTCCCCCCTCCCCGCCACCCTTTCAGTAACCAGTTCATTGCTAAGTTATAGAGAATCCACTAACTAAAAATTAAGCTAAGTTCAGTTTCAGACGTTTCCATTGTGAAATATTCAAAAGAACTCAATACTTACCCCAAGTATCTACAATCAGATTCAGGGTAAGTTTTCAAAGGGATCTTTTTATCAATTCCTGCTACTTGGCATATAAACACATTACCAAAAATGGGCTGGGGGGGGGGGGGGACAGGCAGGGACCAGCATGGGATACTTAAGAGTTAGTGGTTTCAGGGGTACTGAGTGGCTCAGTTACCTAACTGAGCCAACTTGTGATTTAAAATGACTCAGGTCATGATCTCATAGGCAGATCAGCAGAGAATCTGCTTAAGATTCTCTCTCCCTCCCCACCCTTCAAATAAATCTTAAAAAAAAAAAAAAAAAAAAAAAAAAAGGTTAGTGGTTTCAGGATACATAATGCACATTTCTAGTCAGAAGAAAGCAGCCAGGGGCACCTGGGTGGCTCAGTGAGTTAAAGCCTCTGGCTTCGGCTCAGGTTATGATCCCAGGATCCTGGGATCAAGCCCCACATCGGGCTCTCTGCTCAGTAGGGAGCCTGCTTCCCTTCCTCTCTCTGCCTAATGTGATCTCTGTCAAATAAATACATAAAATCTTTAAAAAAAAAAAAAAAAAAAGGAAAAAAACACCCAAAAAAATTAAAAATGTGTTTTTGCAAAGCATGAGATTACTTTTTTTTTTTTTTTTTTTAACTAGTATTTGCCTTTTAAGTCATATAAAGTACTGGTTACCACCAAAAAGAAGAGTTAGGATAAAAAATAATAAAAAATAAAAAGATCACAGAAAAGAGCTGCTTATGGTACCTTGTACCCTCCTTTTCATTTTGCATCTTCTCCAGTTTATTATAGCCAGACCAATTTAAGCACATTTAATTACTGCTGTCAATGAATTCTTTGCACAGAAATGATCACTTCCTTTTATAAGGTAATACAGGCAATCTGACAAGTCCTGAGTATTTTATCATTTAATATTTAAACAAGAGGGGCTCCTGGCTGGCTCAGTCAGTTCAGTGTCCAACTCTTGATTCTGGCTCAGGTCATGACCTCAGGGTTGTGAGGTCAAGCCCTGTGTCAGACTCCTCCTACAGCAGGGAATCTGCTGGAGGTTCTCTCCCCTGCCCCCCCACACTCACTCTCTAAACGAATCATAAATATTATATATGTATAGGGCTCCTGGTTGGCTCAGTCAGTTAAGTGTCCGCTTAGGCTCAGGTATGATCTCTGGGTCTTGGGATCAAGCGCTGCTGGTCTGCAGGGAGTCTGCTTCTCCCTCTCCCACTTGTTCACGCTCTAATAAGATCTTTTTTTTTTTTTTTTAAAGATTTTATTTATTTATTTGTCAGAGAGAGAGAGAGCAAGCGAGAGCAAGCACAGGCAGACAGAGTGGAAGGCAGAGTCAGAGGGAGAAGCAGGCTCCCTGCGGAGCAAGGAGCCTGATGTGGGACTCGATCCCAGGATGCTGGGATCATGACCTGAGCTGAAGGCAGCTGCTTAACCAACTGAGCCACCCAGGCGTCCCTTAATACACATTTCTTTTTTTTTTTTAGAAAAGATCTCCACATTGTTAGTGGTGATTTTTTTTTTTTAAGATTTTATTTGACAGACAGAGATTACAAGTAGGCAGAGAGACAGGCAGAGAGAGAGAGGAGGAAGCAGGCTCCCTGCTGAGCAGAGAGCCCGATGTGGGACTCGATCCCAGGACCCTGAGATCATGACCTGAGCCGAAGGCAGCGGCTTAACCCACTGAGCCACCCAGGCGCCCCCTTAATACACATTTCTAAAGCTACTTTCAATCACCCCTTTAGACTGATGCTTTAAAAGAACACTTTATTCTATAATAAACTACAAAAGAAATATGTTACAATGAATCATCATGTATATACTCAAGAACTGATTTCTCTGGGTGCCTGGGTGGCTCAGTAAAGCACCTACCCTTCTACCCTTCAGCTTGGGTCATGATCCCAGGGTCCTGAGATGGAGCTCCCATCTGGCTCCTTACTCAGGGAGCCTGCTTCTCCCTCTCTGTCAAATAAATAAGTAAAAAGAAGATACCACACCCCCCCAAATTGATTCATCTATGTGTACAGTTTTTCATGAATTGTTTCTCCATTTTGTCTTATCTGAATGCACAGAAACCAGATCCAAAATGAACAGGAAGAAAAAGAAATCACAGGAAAAGTACTTCTGGAAAGAAGACAATTAGTTAAAATAACATTTAAAGATTAAACACTACACTCTACTTCTTCTCCTCACCCTAATTCCTAATTGAAATTTGGTTAAAGTGTAATCATTTCTATATGAACCACAAATTATTTAGGGAAAGCAGTATTTCTCCATTTAGACAGTAATTAACAACTCTACTAAAGAGATAGGCAACTTTATACACTTTAACTAGTTTTAGATATTTGCTTTGCCATCAACAAATTTTAGTCTCACATAATTTTGTTTACTGGAATAAATCCAGGTCAAAAAACAAAACAAAACAAAACATGAAGTCTTAAAGGGAAAGAAACATTTCATTAACATCCCAAAGACCCATCATCAGTAGGCCATATGCTTTCTCAAAGTTCTTCCCAGTGGGCTTAGGTAATGTATTTGCAATCTGCCTTCTCCCCCTTTGGTCAAACCAATCACAGTCAATTAGCTGTTCTACATTTTCACTTAGTCTCCTGTGATAGATCTGTCTCATCAGTAACATTAAACCAACTGATTCCCACTATGTTTTAGAGACCAATCATTTATCCTAGAAGAAGGTCCCCTTACTAATATTCATCTTATATGCAAAATGTAGTTAATTAAAAGGTCTTTATAGAGAATTATATGCTATTCCCTATGAAAAGAGGCAGTAAGGTAAGACCGTCAAGAATTATAGTTCTGTGATTCTCACTGCCTATGACTACTCCTGGCTGGAATTTTGCTGTACTGTGCTGCCGCTGCCCTCTCCACCTGTCACAACCTTTTCCAACCTTCAATGGCCAACTCAAATGCCAACTCTTATAAAAGAATCTGACCACATCTCCTAGACTGGAACTCTCTTTCCTATTAAAGCTGACAGTACTTTATTGGTATGTCTGATGACACTACTATATTGACTTTTATCATATTCCTGAGGGCAGAGAACAAGTAATTCACCTTTCAATCACAACACCCCATACAATTTTCCTTTTAGTAGAAGTTACACTCAGTACTTTAACTGCCTCCGGGAAGGGGACAATTAATAATCATTTGCTGAATGAAACAAACTGTTTCTTGTACAGAGTCAACCCAATCTAACCAAGTACTAACACCTAAATTCTTGCTATCACAAGAGTTACTGCACCATTAATTTAAAGTAACAATGTAGGAGCACCTGCGTGGCTCAGTCAGTTGGGCATCTGCCTTCAGCTCATGATCCCAGGGTCATGGGATAGATCTGCAAGTTGGGCTCCCTGCTCAGTGGGAAGTCTGCTGCTTCCTCTCCCTCTGCCCTTCCTGCCCGTTTGTGTGCTGTGTCATAAAATCTTAAAAAAAGTAAAAAAAAGGTTATGTATTTTTAAATTATGTTCTCAATGAGGATGTACTATCACTCTCAAAAAATGTTTATTTCGGATTATCTAATAAAATTCTATTACTCCAGGAATTCACAATCTACTAGACCTCTAGTATTTTATGGAATGCTACAAGACATATCTACTAATAAAGATAAAAGACAAAATGCTGTATTTTCACTGTTGCCAGGCAGAAGGAGAGCATGTATTTCCTTCTTTTTGCTGCTAAAAATCATTGCTTGTATCTACAGCAACTATCACTGTCACACAGTAAAGATCTGGAAACTCTTTTAACAGGTAAGCCTGGGTAACACCTGCTGGGTTACCTCAGACAATTTAAAGTCTGTCCTTTTCAGGAAAAAAAATGATAAAACTGATCTGTAATAAGGATTGTTACCAGGGATCTTGTCCTTAACAGGTGTCCAACTTAAAAACTTTATGGGTTTATGTCCCCCGTTTAGTCTTTCTACTCTTCCCTCAATTAAGTTAGACTGCTTACAGGTGGATTAGAACCCAGTGCAATGCCTATAGAGCAGCTTACAACAGGGCACACTCTGCTTATAGTCAAGTTTCCCATCTCGAAGTCTACTTCCTAAATGGAATGAAGACGTAAGAAAAATTGGGTAATAATGCCAAACGACTTTATATTTCCAACAACAGAAACCAGTTATTTAGTTTCCACTTCACATTTTCATGACACAAACCAGCTTAAAGAAATGCAGGAGGGGTGCCTGGGTGGCTCAGTGGTTGAGTGAATGCCTTCTGCTCAGGTCCTGATCCCAGAGTCCTGGGATGGAGTCCTGCATCAGGCTCCCTGCTTGGCAGGGGGCCTGCTTGTCCCTCTCCCACTCCCCTGCTTGTGTTCCTTCTCTCACTGTGTCCCCGTCAAATAAAATTTAAAAATCTTAAAAAGAAAAAAGAAATGCAGGAGAATGTGGCATGCCAGGCAGCAGTAAGACAGTCAAGATACCACTTGAAAAGACCGAAAATCCACTGAGAGACCATATATAATTAAGAGGTCCGACTATTTTACACTCATCTAGGCTTAAATTCTGGAATTGATACGAAAACAGTATTGATTATACTAACTTGTCTTTATCAATGTAAGTGTTCCACCATTTCTGATACTAAGTACAAAGCTAGTAAACTACTTAAATCTTAACAGCACACTTTCAAGACTAACAATGTGAATCCCAGTTAAGACCCTAACTCTGGCTATAAATGTATTTAAATAAGTAGTAACAGGCAAGTGGTGGTGGGGGGGACAAGTTTTTTGTGGATCTGGCTCTCTATTGCTTTACATGGTTTTCATAACCTAGCTGTTGTGTATCCACACTTACTGTATCTCCTGTTATTTCCCTTAAGTGTAGGGTTATCTCTGACTCATTCATGCTGCTGACCTAACTATATCCACATCATAGGGGAGCTTTTGCCCCTCTGAAGGTACTCATCATTATGCTCTAATAAATCAGTTTAGTGTTCCAACATGGTACTGAAACACTTCAGACCCTTAAGATAGATAAACTACAGACAGAAAAGAAGGAAGCAAGTTACGCTGTACACTGCCTGCATTCTGGCCAGAATAAAGGAGACCAGAGTTTAATACTGGGAGTGATTCTGGGTTTTCACCCTGGTTCCTGCCCTGATTACCCCAAAGGGTTTTAATAACTAAATATCTACTATGACTCAAAGGTTAATAAACATATTATCTGTAATCCTTACAACCCTGCAAGTTAAGGTATTCTTGTTCCCATTTTACTGACAAGGAGACTGAAGATCTGAGACTGTGTTAAAACATGTTAATTTGTAATGCCAAAAATCTTCTTTTTAGGTAAACTGAAACTAGAACTCATCAACCTTTTAAAAACCCACTGTCATATATTAATTTATTCACAGTATACCATCACACAGCTTTCCTGAATTTTAAGCCAAGACAGATTTTCTCAACCTTCTTTGTGGTAGAACTTAAAGAGTGTCACCACAGAACCAAAGACTGGCAACCTGATTTCACCAGTTAACAGCCTCATTTGTAATTATGGAGCCACTCCAGGTGAGCACTATACTACACTTTCATACTACTGCTTAACAGATTCTACCTACTTACAACTTAAATTTTGGTGGCCACAAGCTCTCACTTTATTATTCCAGCAGTTATTCACAACACAAAAATGATGCACAGCTTACTGAATTCTCACAAGCATGCCCTTACTGCAGCAGCAACTGACACTGCCAGAATAGGAGTTCTATTAAGTCAGACAGTAGGGAAAGAGCATTCTCCACATAGCAGACCAGGATGCCTTGGCATCAGTCTTCTGGCTCTCCACTTACTGTCAGAAGGCTAGGAAGAGGAAAGAAGCCAACAATTTTTAAAAACTCTCTCTCTCGCAAGAGGGGGAAAAAAAAAACTGCAAAATCTCTCTTGTGGTCAAGTGCTTAGCTAACAGACCATTCCAATTATTCAAACTGTAGTTCTATCGCTTTTAAGCACCAATCCGGTAACTTCTCATATACATACCACATATTTTTATTAGATTTTTTTAAAAAGGCAAAATAATCCAAAGTCATATAACCATTTACAAAACCCATTTATAATATCTTAAAGAAGAGATCCAGTTGTTCAAACGCTAGTGAAATAAATGCCCTTTGGTCTTCCACGGATTTGGCTCAAAATATTTGACAGAAACTCTACATCTGTTTGAAACACATTACCTCCCATCAGTATGAAAACGTGGACCTTTAGGCTGCTAAGACTTACCCAAGTTTTCCAATGTGACACATGCAGATAAGTACACAAACATAAACTGTTAGCTTTAAAAACAAAAAACAAAAAAACAACCCTGCTGCCAAGAGTTGTGATTTGGAAAAAATTTTAAGTCCTTAATTCAGCCCTTGGGAATCTAATAAATTATTTTTTTATATTCCAGTACAGAGAGCTCCTTGTAGACAAGAATCAGGCTCAACAAGCTAAACACAGCATGTACATAGGTACATCGCTTTTGTAGGGATTTGATTAAACCATGATCAGAGTGATCTTTTAAGCACTGAAAATGACAGCTCTGCAGAAGGAAAAAAAAGCCTAAGAGGTAAGAATTTCATCTCATACATCTTTTAAAAGCCCGCAAAATGGTACATGCAATTTATAGTGTTTGGGCAAAAGTAACCAAGTTGCTATCTTAATTTATGGTAACTCCTCCATGCGGAAATTAACTGGTTATATTTCTTTCAAAAATGAGATCCAACAATAGGAAAGAAGGAAACTTTTTTTTTTTTAATTTGTATACTCTGGGGTATGATGAGGATGTAGGATGTAAATTTATCCAGACTCCTGGCTTCTTACCTTCTCTATGGCTCTTTCTGGATAATGACTGAAACACACTATCCCAAGTCACAGAGGACTACTGAGCAGTATTTGCTTTTTCTAAGACCTCCAAGATCAGATGTAGTCACTTCCTTTGGAAGTGCCCTGTGGCTGAGAACATGTGGTTAACATGTGGCAACAAGCATATGCCTTACCCATAATAAAATCAACACTCAAACCCAAATGTGGGCAATTATGTCGTCCTATAATAGGTTTTCACATTTGGAATATCTAGATGGGGACTGGTCCATCAACTTTCACATCTCAATTTCAAATTAAGTTGTATTTGTTTAATCCACGAAATGGTTGGATTTCGTTGATTCACGGAAAGCAAGACCTATCTACCGCTTTTTTGAATTGCAATGTTAAGAGAAGTAACCTAGCATTTGAACCACGATAAAAATTCAAGTATGGAGAGTACGAATTTCGAAGATTCTCGGGCCTTCTGGCGGACTATCCCACCACTCTAAACCCAAGCGCGTCTCCAGTGACCCTTTTCTTAGCCCATCACAACCCTTGGCACATGGCCCGCCAGACCCACTACCCCAGCACATGGCCTGCATAAATACCAAAACCCATCCCCCCTCCAACCACACCAGGGTCCTTTTCCCACCACACAGCCTCCTTCCAAGAAGTTCCCGCCAAATCGACCCTCCGGCCAGCATTCCGCGACCCTCGAAGTCTCAGGGCCTCAGTCCCAAGGGCGCACGGGCTGGGGCCTCTTTTGCTGTGAGGCTGCGGCCTGGGGTGCGGCCTTGGCTCTGGAAGAGGCCCCGAGGCGCGGCGACCCAGCTTCCCAAGACGGAAGGAAAGGCGGCAGGGACGCCCGACTGCGGCAGGCCGGAAAGCTGAACATGAGGTGGCGGTGGCAGCCGAGTTTCCCGCCTGACGCAGCAGCAGAGCAGGCCAGAGTGCGGCCGCCATCGCCGCCTCACCGCTCCCAACCTCTCCGTCCGCCTCGGCCAGGGCCCGCACCGCGACTTCCCCCCAACCCCAGGCCCCGCTCTAGGCCCTCACCTTCAGCGTCTGAGCGGGCCCGCAGCGGCGGAGACTCGGACGCAGGTCTGTGAAAGGAGGCTCACAAGGTAGCGGCTGTTTATTTTCAGGGTCCTTGCCTGCGCCACACGCGGGTCTGCACACGGCCCCACACACGCCGCTGCGCACGGCTCTCCTCCGCCTCGCCCACGCGGCCAATCAGCACGCGGAGCTCCGCCGTCCAATCAGAGCCGCCCCAGAGGAGAGCCGCCCAGCTTGAGCGCGGCGCCGGGCGGGGCGGGCTTCTACCTCCGCGCGCCACGGCCTTTCCCGGCGTGCCCTGCGCGCGGCCTTTCCCGCTCGGAACCCCAGGTCCCGACCTTTCTTGGGCCCTTTCCGCTTATTCCAGGCTCCACCCCACCCGGGGGGAATTTGGGTGTCCAGCGTTGTGATCTCTCGCGGCGCCTGGCGACCAGGGATGCTAGAGGGCGGGTCTCAGTGAAATGGCTGTGATTAGTGTGGGATCAGGGAAAATCCCTATCCCTTTTGGGGCTCAGAAAAAAGGGTCTGCTCGGAGACCTCTGTTTGGGATTTTCAGAGCTAGGACCCATTTCCTGAAACACACATCTCAGTTTAGGGAAAGGTCGCGGCAGCCAACTGACAGAAGTTGCTGTGGCTGTAGGTCACAGGCCCTAAGTTTTGTTTTGGTTTTTGTGTGAGCCTAGGCAGAGCCTGGGAGCCCTGATGCTTAAACCTCTTAACAGATAAACTAGCACCAACAACGCTCACAAAATGCTCCCCAGGAGGGAAAGGGACCTGCCCTGCGGAGGGTGTGAAGACGCCAAAGGAATGGCCCTGAGACTTCTCTGCCCCACAACACACCTTGTGACCATTTAACACATTGATGAGTCACATTCCCTGCGACTCAAGGGGGTCACACGGTGTGCCAGGAGATCCATCTGGCCTGGGCTATCATTTTCAGGAATGGCTTTAGTTGAGATTTCGTATCTTCTCCAAGAAAGCCTGGATACGTAGTCATAGATATAAATTGTTGAATGTGAACTAAAATTTCAAGACTTTTGTGTACCATCTTGAAATGACTTTTGTTAAAAAGAGGAGAAAAAATTGAAGAACCCCCCCCCCAGTCTCTTGAGCTCTAAAAGCCCTGAAATTACTATAGTCACCTATTAACTTAATATGCTCCTCAAGGTTGGTAAGCTGCCAAGTTGTTGGCTGGTATATCCCAGAAATTTACTTTTCATTCCTTTAATGAGCATCTTATTTGAAATTAATTGCACAGATCTATTAAGATGTTAAAACCGTCATAAACAGTCCTTGTTTGTAGCATTAGTTCGGTGAGTAGCTGTGAAGACTTTACCCGTCCTTTGCCCTTGGTCTCATCCCATTGAATCCTCCCAGTCCCCAGGCTGTATGACTTTTGAAATCATGTTGGTAGGAAGACACAGTGGTTAAGAGCACAGGTGTTGAGAATAAGGCATTAAACCTGGATTCAAATCACTAGTGCTTAATCACTGTATAGTGCATTTAGCAAGTTGTGCTCAACACAGCGCTTAATGAAGGATAGCAATCATCAAAGAGTGAATCACCTATTTCAAGGGCCAGTGATTTTTTTTTTGCAAGCTTTTTTTAGCCAAGAAAATTAAAGTAAAAACATATGAAAATTCAGTTTGAAAGGGTCCCAATCTTCCAATAAGATTGAACTGCCTAGCAGTTTGTATATTGAATTTTATAACACCAGAGTTACCAATAATAAAACTGTTTTGTGCTTACATGGTTTTATTACCAAGAAGCTTACTCAGCTTTATAGATTTCCCCTCCCTAACTGATTAATCTTTATAATATCTCCAGGTAAGTAGTAGTGCGGCATTTGCAGACACTTAAGTAGTGATTTCCTAAGCCCCAGCAGTGAGTCAGTATAATGCAAGAAGCTAAACGAAGGAAGTCCACCTTGTATGCATCCAAGCCACGCCAGGAAGACTAGTTAAATTATCATAGTAACCATCAATTCCTATTTTTGACCTGATTTTTATTTATCATTCCAACCACAGCTTACATAAATGTTTGATATTTATTATAGATGCAGGGACAGAATGTTCCTAATGTTAAAAAATTTTTTTTAAAAAGAGGGTGAATGTAAAATAGACAGTGGACATAAGGTTTTGCAGGTTTCAAAAGACTAAAGTGGAAGGAATGGAAATGTAATGTGGTTTTTGCTGCTTAGCTCTGGTAATAGGTAATGGCTCTTCTCTACCTGGCATCCAGCTTTCTGCAATAACTATTACTATTAACATAGCCACACTGATCATGAGGCATTCTGTCTCCAGAGGTTTATGATGGAATTTAAGTATACTTGTTTGTGTTGTCTGGATATGCCCTTGGGTATACCTATTTCACTAGAGATGCTTGAAAAGAAGAAAGGAAAAAGCCAGCCTACTCAAAAGATAAACTGCCAACTATATATGAAGAAAGAGTCCCTCCTCTAAAAATATGTTTTCTCCCCCTCCTCCCTTCCAGTATTCAGTCTTACCCAGTCTTTCCCACTTTTTGTGCTCAGCACTGTTAACTGTTACAAAGATAACTAGCTCAGATGTAGATCTTTCCCCAGAAGATCTTGCAAGATGAAATGGACCATAAGAAAGTACTAAGTGGGGGTGCCTGGGGGGCGCCTTGGGGGGCTCGGTTGGTTATGTTTGTGCCTTCTGCTCAGGTCACAATCTCAGGGTCCTGGGATCAAATCCCGCATCAGGCTCCCTGCCCAGGGGGGGCTCTGCTTCTCTCTGCTTCTGTTCTCTCTCTCTCTCTCAAATTAATAAATAAATCTTAAAGAGAAAAAAAAAAAAGAAAGTATTAAGTGTCCTGAGGGAGGACCAGCTAAAATGCTATGATTCAGCATGATTCAGGATTCCTTAAAATGAGTAGCAGTTGAGAAGCAAGACCTGCCAATTCTTAATTTCCGCTGAAATGCCCAACTGCATAGTACATGCCTTAAATTCTGCTGTCCAATGGAGATGATATCGTATATATCTTTCTAAACCCTCCATGTCTTGCTTTCTCTGCCTACCGGGAAAGAGTCCCTGTGACTTACATTGGAAAATATGCAAATAAGTTTAAGGAGCATAAATCCTTTCACCATCTCCTGTCTTCTTCTTAAAACAGTTTACTAAACTAAATCCTGAAACTGGAATCAGTTAATCTAATAATAACTAATAGTACATATAAAGTTCTTTAACAGGGCCTGGCACAATTACTATAAAAGTGTTATCTACTATTTTTGTTATTATTATGGATGCTTATTATATGCCAGTCATTGTTTATGACCTCTTTTTAGGTTTACACAAAACCTCTATGAGATATGTACTTTTATTATCCCCATAAGGAAATAAAATTCCAGAGAATTCAAGGATTCTGCCAAAGGTCAGAGAGTGAATAAATGACAGGACAGGCTTCAGACAGAAGAAGCCTAAGTGCTTAAACACAAAGCTTCCAGCCTCCCAGTAGTTATCGAAACCTAATCCTACAATTTCCCATTGACTCCTTAAAGTGACAGTATAGGGAATACTAACGGATGATAAGGAAAATATGAAACACTGACTAATGATTTAGTGAGCTTTCCATTAGTTGGCTTTCTCCTCTATGACCCCAAATTGAAACTATCTCTACTTCTTTTTTTTTTTTTTTTTTTTTAAAGATTTTATTTATTTATTTGACAGAGAGAGATCACAAGTAGGCAGAAAGGCAGGCAGAGAGAGAGAGAGAGGAGGAAGCAGGCTTCCTGCTGAGCAAAGAGCCCGATGTGGGACTCGATCCCAGGACCCTGAGATCATGACCCGAGCCGAAGGCAGCGGCTCAACCCACTGAGCCACCCAGGCGCCCGAAACTATCTCTACTTCTGCAAAATAACTGGTAAGAGAACATCATTTGCAAATAGTTGTTTTTTTTTTTTTTAAGATTTTATTTGTTTGACAGAGAGATCACAAGTAGGCAGAGAGGCAGGCAGAGAGAGAGGGGAAAGCAGGCTCGCTGCTGAGCAGAGAGCCCCATGCGGGGCTTGATTCCAGGACCCTAGGATCTGATCTGAGCCAAAGGCATAGGCTTAACCCATTGAGCCATCCAGGCACCCCTCGCAAATAGCTTTTAAAGGTTCGAAGTAAAACCATCCATTTTTTTCTTAAAAGAAAAGCAGATGCATTCATATAAAAAAGTAACTTCATATGGATCACTTTCATTATTTAAACTTTAAAACAGGTAGTGAATGGCAAATCACAAAATGTCTTAAGTTGTTTTTTGAGAGAGCATTAAAAATGTGATCACCTGGCTCTCATAATCTACAGAAATAATGTAATTGACTTTTCGAGGTTAAATTGAAAAATAAGTACTATATAATTGGGTGAATTAGAATCTAATATCTAAAAGAGTATTTAGCCTAATCTCAGAATATTTCATCTAATCCCCTCATATTTTTCCTCATTTTTATTTTTATTATTTTTTTAAAGATTTTTTAAAAAATTTATTTGACAGACAGATCACAAGTAGGCAGAGAGGCAGGCCGATGCGGGACTCGATCCCAGGACCCTGAGATCATGACCTGAGCCGAAGGCAGAGGCTTTAACCACTGAGCCACCCAGGCGACCCTTTTCCTCATTTTTAAATGAGACAGAAACCTATAGAGTTACCTAGAGTCCCTACAAGTCCCTAAAAGAACTGATGTTTTTAAACATGAGCAAATCAGAGTCCCACCCACATATCATAAGGAAGGAACAACTACTTACGCTTATGACCTGATTAATCCAAGTAACTGCAATGGTGATAAGAAAAGGGGAACCCAGTGCTCGCTTCGGCAGCACATATACTAAAAATAGAAAAGGGGAGCCCAAATCTAATACCCTACACTTGTGCCTTGTGTCTCCAGCCTTTTTCTCTGGAAATTAACTCAATGGTCATTCTCATTTATAAAGTAGTGATAAACTTATGAGTTTAACGAGGATGAACAAATAATTTCTAAATCTTGGGACATGTACTTAGACTTCAATATAAGAAACACTAACTTGGGGGCGCCTGGGTGGCTCAGTGGGTTAAGCCGCTGCCTTCGGCTCAGGTCATGATCTCAGGGTCCTGGGATCGAGTCCCGCATCGGGCTCTCTGCTCAGCAGGGAGCCTGCTTCCTCCTCTCTCTCTGCCTGCCTCTCTGCCTACTTGTGATCTCTGTCTGTCAAATAAATAAATACAAAATCTTAAAAAAAAGAAAAAGAAACACTAACTTGAAACTCTGTGTGTTTATACTAGGAAAATGCCTTTCAATTATGAATTGTAACTACAAAAGAGAACATTTGAAATTACATCTGGCAAAAGAATGGCTTTTAGGCAATTAGAATATCATAGACACAGCTAATGTTCCCTTTATCCCTCCTTACCCTGAGTCCCACTTCTTTTCTTTCCTCCTAATATCACAAAAACGGTGTGTATCTTTTTGGTCTATTTTTAATAATATATAATAAAACTACTATATATATAGTATATAATGATTCTATATGTATACATATACTACATACATAGTATGTAGTAACTCCACACTATGTAGTGCCTACATTACATATATATGTACACACATAACTACATATATATGTGTATGTGTGTATATACACATGAACAGCTAAAAGTTTTACATAAATAACCTCATATATATTTGCTTATTCATTTGTGTTCCCTTCTAAGAACTCTGGCTTTGTCTGCTTTCTGTTATACTTCCAGGTCCTAGAACAGCTTCTTATATATGGCAAGCTCTCAAATATTTGCTGAATGAATAAGTATCACTTTGTATCTTGCTTTTTAAACTTGATGTTGTGTTTCTGAAATATTTGATATGTAAATATAATATATATTGTATATATAATATTATCTGGTTCATTTTTACAGCTATGTATTATAAATATACTATATTTTATTTAGCCATTCCCAATTTGGAAGGCAATTATATTACTTCCACTTTTTGTTATTATAAACAATGTTGTAATAAGCACCCTTGCATACAAGTCTCTTCAGGGACATGTAGGAGACTCTCTAAGGGTATACAAACCAGAAGGAGAACAGTTGGGCAAGGAAGGGTATGTATTTTAAATTTCACTGGCTGCCTGCCATATTGCTTTCCAAAGTGGTCCGAATTATACTCCCCGCAGCAGGGAGTAATGGTGCCATATTTCTCAAATCTTTGCCAACACTTCACACTGTGAAATTATTTTTTGCCAATTTGATGGATGAAACATGTTGTCTCTGTTTTGTTTGTTTTTACTGAGATAACTGTGGATTTACATGTAGTTGAAACAAGTAATACAGAGAGGGGCGCCTGGGTGACTCAGTAGATTAAGCCTCTGCCTTCGGCTCAGGTCATGATCTCAGAGTCCTGGGATCGAGCCCTGCATCGGGCTCTCTGCTCAGAGGGGAGCCTGCTTCCCCCATCTCTCTCTGCCTGCCTCTCTGCCTCCTTGTGATCTCTCTCTCACTGTGTCAAATAAATAAATAAAATCTTTTTAAAAAAAGAAGTAATACAGAGAGATCTTGTATATCCCTTACCTCAATGGTAACATCTTACAAAAATGTAGTATAATGTTACAGTCAGAATCATGAAATCAATACAGTCCAATTATTTTGTTCAGATTTCCCCCATTTTACTTGAACTCTGTGTGTCTGTGTTTGTGTGTAGCTGTTTGTGTGTAACTGCCTACATACTCAAGATACAGAACACCTGGACACCTTCAACATCACAAGAGTCACTCCTGTTGCCCTTTTATACCCACACGTACTTCCTTCCCACTCTTTTCCTCCTCCCTAATTCCTGTTCTTCATTTCCAAAATGTCCTTTGAAAAATATTATATATAGGGGCTCCGGGTTGGGTCAGCTGGAGGAACATGTGACTCTTGAGTCCTAGGTTAGGCGTAGAGATTATTTAAAAAATAAATAAACAAACTTTTTAAATGTTATATATAAAATTTTTTAAAGATATTTATTTTTTTAATTTTTTAAAAGATTTTATTTATTTGACAGAGATCACAAGTAGGCAGAGAGGCAGGGAGAGAGAGAGAGGAGGAAGTACGAACCCTGCTGAGCAGAGAGCCCGATGTGGGGCTCCATCTCAGGACCCTGAGATATATATAAAATTTTTAAAGATTTATGAGAGAGAGAGAGAGAGCAGGGGAGGGCAGAGGGAGAGGGAGAGAGAGAATCCTCAAGTAGGCTCCCTGCTGAACGTGGAGCCCCACAAGGTTTGATCCCAGGATCTTGAGATCATGACCTCATCAGAAATCAGGAGTCGGATGCTTTAACCAAGTGAGCACCCAGGCGCCCCAAAAATGTTATATATAAAATTTTCAAAAAGTTATATAAATGGA
Organism: Mustela nigripes; assembly: GCF_022355385.1. Taxonomy (NCBI): domain Eukaryota; kingdom Metazoa; phylum Chordata; class Mammalia; order Carnivora; family Mustelidae; genus Mustela; species Mustela nigripes. Next base: position 57,171,415 of record NC_081558.1, read on the forward strand.
ATTGTGCAGTATGTTACCTTTTAGGATTGGCTTTTGTTTCACTGAAATAATTGGCTAGAGAACCATGGGAGTTGTGTGCATCAGATAATTTGTTCCTTTACTACTGAATAGCATTCCACTTTATAGATAAACCATCGATTAACCAACAGTAGAGGACTACTGTTTCTGATTTGGGGCTATTACAAATAAAGCTGCCATGAACATTGGTGTGCAGGTTTTTGTGTAAACATGCTTTCATTTGGTATTTCATTTTTCAATTAACATTTCCCACATTACCAGTGAGGTTGATCACCTTTTCATATATGTGTAGGCTCTTCAAGTTTCCTCTTTTGAGAAGGGCCAATTTTGATCATTTGGTCTATTTTGTTTGCCTTTTTCTTACTGAGATGAAAGCATTTTTTTTAAGATTTTATTTATTTAGTTGACAGGGAGAGAGAGAAACAGCGAGAGAGGGAATACAGTGAGCTGGGGGAGTGGGAGAGGGAAAAGCAGGCTCTCTGCTGGACCCTGGGATCATGACCTGAGCCAAAGGCAGACACTTAGTGACTGAGCCACCCAAGTGCCCCTGAAAGCATTTTTTATATGTTCAGGATGCCAATCCTTTGTCAGTTATATGAAATTGTATGTGTTGACATCTTGGTGATCATTGTTTCTCAATGTGATGTAAAGTTCAGACAGGGATAAAGAATTCCTGAAAATTGGATTTGGATCACTGATGAAGAGACAGAGTGATTTCATTCAGGGAAGGTCACTCAGGGCTACCCATTGAGAGTTTGGGGAGACTACTGCAACCCCTACATTTTGTAGCACCATTGCATCTGTTAAATGCCAACGATGTGCTTTAATGATGTCATGTTGAAGGCCAGGCAGAGCATATCAAAATTTCTGCCTGCTTGAGAGCAAATGTCACGAGTCCTCGGATTTGATTTTAGCAAACCCTTTGCCTCGTTTTGGGGGAGGGCATTCAGATGCATTTATTGCATCCCAAAACCATGATTTGCAGCATTTTAATCAGCCCTCGGAAACTGCTGACATCATGATGTACTCCTCCACTGGTATTTCCATTTTCCCTAGCGCTGCAGCCAGAATTTAGAATCCTGACTCACCCTTCAGCCCGCCACAGAGAATGCTGATCATTCTGGTATGGTCAGTGTTCTCCAAGTGACTTTGAAACGGGAAATAGCTTTTGAACAAACCAAAAGTAATGCAATTTCAGGTAATAGTGAGGCTTTTCCTTTCTAATTTTCTCTTCTGCTCAGCTGCTCTCCTTTCTCCTTTGACTGAAGAGGAAGCCACCCTTCTGCAATCCTGGCCATAAAGCTGTGGATTGTACGAGCTGGCACAGCCAGTACCGTCTTCTGAGCTCAGTGAGCTGTCTTTCCCATCTGCAGAGTCCCGGCTGGGGCGTGGTGCTTACAGTGAAACAGTCTGCATAGCTGAATTAACAACTTCAAATTTAGCTCTCATTTCAATAAATTACCTTATAAAATATTCACTACCCAAAATTATCTTGACTAGTTTATTTATAAGAACACTGCAACTGTTCATGTGGATTGCCTGTGAAGAAACTGATATACAAAGCTTCTTATGATTTCCCCTCAAACCACAGGAGGGGGAAAAAAACCATAAAGGAGAGTACCAGGATTTCTAGGAGCATGAAATTTACCACTATGCTATACAAACAAATGTTAGGGGTCTCAGTTGGTTAAGCATCTGACTCTTGATTTCTGTTCAAGTTGTGATCTCAGGGTCATGAGATCGAGCCCCACTCTGGAATAGAGACTGCTTAAGATTCTATCCCTTTCCCTCCGTACCCCCAAGCACATCTCTAAAAAAACAAACAAACAAATAAATGTTAAAGAAAAGAGACTCTGGATATTTTCAAAGGGAAGTGGTGAAGATTGAATAAGGTATTTAAATGGAAAATGCTTCACAAATTCCCAAGTGTTTTACTAAGGTAAAATATTAAGAACAGTTTCTGAAACATCTAAGGCATGAAATTTCTTTCCCATGCTGATTAAAACAAGATATAAAGACAATATCTTGGACACTTGAATAGGCAATGATAATATTTCTATTGCATTTGAAGAATGATTGGAAGTAATATTTTTCCTTTATTTAGAGGTTGGCTTCCCTACTCCATGCAATAAAAGTTCTCAGGGGACTGACATTGACTCTAAAACTTCTGATGCTGAAGATTTATCCAAAATGAAGTTTGCTTTCGGTGGCACAGAATTCAAGGACAGCTCTAGACTAAACTAAAGGGGGTGGTCAATGGGATCTTTCCTGTGCTTCCTATTTTCTTCCTTTCTGACCCTTCAAATACACATCTAGTTTCCTAGTGATTTCCTGATTCCGTCAGGGTCAGCTTCCTTCTCTCGTCAACGTTGACATGCCTTGCTCTATCAGGGACTATCATTTTATCAACCAATGCATGCTAGGTTAATAATAACTTCATTTACATAGCACCTTATAGTTTCCATATAAACGTTCAACCAGAATTTACTGAGAGATTATTACAGACACACCACCCAGGGTGTCTTTTTACTTTATTTAGTTCTTACAGATGCCTCATGGGGCATCTGGGTGGCTCAGTCCATTAGGCTCGTGCCTTCAGCTCAGGTCATGGTCCCAGGGTCCTGGGATCGAGCCCCATAATGGACTCCCTCCCTGCTCAGCGGGAAGCCTGCTTCTCCCTCTCCCACTTCCTCTGCTTGTGTTCCTGTTCTCACTATCTCTCTCTCTCTGTCAAATAAATAAAACCTTGCAGGGGGGGAAAAAAAAAGGTCTATATATTTCTACTTAATATGTATAGACCTTTTTTAAATATTTCTTTTTATATTTTCTATATCTTATATTTTTATATTTCTACTTTTATATTTTCTATTTCTATTTTTTTTATATTTCTGCTTAAATATATAGACCGTTTTTTCCCCCCTCAAGATTTTATTTGTAGGAGGCATCGGCCTCCTTAGTGTTTTTCGCAGAATGGGATGCATTCAGTGCTTTCAGGTGGCATATGGCAGGGCATCAACTAAAGTGACATCAGACGGTAATAAAGTCTCATTTCAAGTTCTTTCAAGCCTTCTATCTGTCTCAAGGGAAAACTCCCAGTTTGGTGCTTGCCAGTCTTTACCTCCACAACACTGTATTTAACCTTTCTTAATGAGGAGAGCATAGGTCCAAGTAACATCTAGAACATTATCTTTTTATTATGAAAACATAAGAGATAAATTACCCTGTTTTCTCATTTGTGTAATCAAACTTCCTCTTCTATTCACATACATACATACATATTTTATTGCTAAGGCAGCTGAAAGTAAGTTGCAGATTTGGGGCATTTTAAAAAAATATTTTATTTATTTATTTGACAGAGAGGCAGACAGAGAGAAAGGGAGAAGCAGGCTTCCCACCGAGCAGAGAGCCTGATGGGGGGCTCGATTCCAGGACCCTGAGATCATGACCTGAGCTGAAGGCAGAGGCTTAACCCGCTGAGCCACCCAGGCAACCTGGGGCATTTTTAATCAAGATAAAATTGATAAAGGGGTGCTTGGGTGGCTTAGTCGGTTAAGCACCAGCCTTTGGCTCAGGTCATGATCTCAGGGTCCTGGGATCAAGCCCCATGTCAGGCTCCCTGCTCAGTGGGGAGTCTGCTTCTCCCTCTTCTTCTGCCTTCCACACCCCCCAGCTTGTGCTCTCTCTCTCTCTCTCTCTCTCAAATAAATAAATAAATTCTTCTTAAAAAAAGATAAATTTGATTTAAAAAACACATTAGTTTTGGGGCACCTGGGTGGCTCAGTGGGTTAAAGCCTCTGCCTTTGGCTCAGGTCATGGTCTCAGGGTCCTGGGATCGAGCCCCACATCAGGCTCTCTGCTCCCCAGGGAGCCTGCTTCCTCCTCTCTCTCTGCCTGCCTCTCTGCCTACTTGTGATCTCTCTCTCTCTGTCAAATAAATAAATAGATTAAAAAAAAGTATTAGTTTCAGGTGTAACAATATAATGATCTCATATTTGTATATATTGAAAAATGATCCCCACAATACATCTACTTAACATTCATCACTATACATAGTTATACATTTTTTCTCATTATGAAAACTTTTAAGATTAACTCTCTTAGAAACTTGCAAATATACAATACAGTATTATTCACTACAGTCTCTCTCGCAAATAAATAAATAAAATCTTAAAGAAAAAAGAAAGAAAGAAAGGAAATGGGGCACCTGGCCAGCTCAGTTGGTGGAGTAGGTGACTCTTGGTTTCAGGGTTGTGGGTGCAGAGATAACTTAAAAATAAAATCTTTTAAAAAAAAAGAAATTAAGAAAATAATACCATCTATAATTGCACCATCAAGAATAAAATATCTAGGAATAAACTTAACCAAAGGTGAAAGACCTGCACTCTAAAAACTATTAAACATCAGTGAAAGAACTTGAGGGGCATCTGGGTGGCTCAGTGGGTTAGGCCTCTGCCTTTGGCTCCGGTCATGACCTCAGGGGATCAAGCCCCACATAAGGCTCTCTGCTCAGCGGGGAGCCTGCTTCCCCCTCTCTGCCTGCCTCTCTGCCTAATTGTGATCTCTCTGTCTCTCTGTCTCTCTCTCTCTCTCTCTGTCAAATAAATAAATAAATAATCTTAAAAAAAAAAAAAAGAAAGAACTTGAAGATTCCATAAACAAATGGAAAGACATTTCATGCTTATGGATTGGAAGAATTAATATTGTTAAAATGCCCATATTACCCAAAACTATCTAGAGATTCAATGCAATTCCTACCAAAATACCAATAGCATTTTTCAAAACACTAGGACAATACTAAAATTTATATGGAAGCACAAAAGACCCCAAATAGCTAAAACAATCTTGAGAAAGAAGAACAAAGCTAGAGGTATCACAATTCCACATTTCAAGATATACTATAAAATTGTAATCAATGGGATACCTGGGTGGCTCAGTGGGTTAAGCCGCTGCCTTCGGCTCAGGTCATGATCCCAGGGTCCTGGGATTGAGCCCCGCATCGGGCTCCTTGCTCAGCAGGGAGCCTGCCTCTCTGCCTGCTTGTGTGTTTTCTCTCTGACAAATAAATAAATAAATAAAATCTAAAAAAAAAAAAAAAAAACTGTACCCAAAACTGTATGGTACTGGCACAAAAAAACAGACACATAGATCAATCCAACAGACTAGAGAACCCAGAAATAAGCCTACAATTGTATGGTCAATTAATCTAGGACAAAGGAGGCAAGAATGTGCATGAGGAAAAAACAGTATCTTCAATAAATGATGCTGGAAAAACTGGACAGCTACAGGTAAAAGAATGAAGTTGGACCATTTTCTAACACCATACACAAAAATAAACTCAAAATAGATTAAAAACCTACATGTGAATCCCAAAAAAAAATCCTAGAAGAGAGCAAGCCAGTAATTTCTCTGACATCAGTCATAGCAACATTTTTCTAGATAGGGCTCCTGAGGCAAGGGAAACAAAAGCAAAATAAACTATTAGGACTACATCAAAATAAAAACGTTTTGCACAGGGACGCCTGGGTGGCTCAATTGGTTGGGCGGCTGCCTTCAGCTCGGGTCATGATCCTGGGATTGAGTCCCGCATCGGGCTCCTTGCTGGACAGGGAGCCTGCCTCTCTCTCCGTCTCTTCCTGCCACTCTGTCTGCATGTGCTCACACTCTCTCTCTTTGACAAATAAATAAATAAAATCTTTAAAAAAAAAGTTTTTTACAGTAAAGAAAACAATCAACAAAAACAAAAAGTCAACCTACTGAATGGGAGAAGATATTTGCAATGACATCCCTGATAAAGGGCTAATATTCAAAACATATAAAGAACTTAAAAAACTCAACACCAAAAATAATAATAATAATAAATGATCCAGTCAAAAAACATACAGAGGGGGGCACCTGGGTGGCTCAGTCAGTTAAGCATCTGCCTTCATCTCAAGTCATGATCTCTGAGTCCTGGGATCTGGGCTTTCTGCTCAGCAGAACGTCTGTTTTTCTCTCTCTTTCCCTCTGTCCATCCCCACCACTCATTTTCTCTCTGTCTCTCTGTCTCTTTGTCTCTCTCTCTCTCTCTCAAATAAAGTCTTTTAAAAAGATAAAAAATAAAAAATAAACAGGCAAAGGACCTGAAATAGACATTTTTCCAAAGAAGAACTCCAGATTACCAAGAGACACATGAAAAGATGCTCAATATCACTCATCATCAGGGAAACACAAATCAAAACCACAATGAGATATCACCTCACACCTTTGAGAATGCCTAAAAATAAAAAGACATGAAATAACAAGGCTTGGTGAGGATGTGAAGAAAAGGGAACCCTCTCCTACACTGTTGGTAGAATGTAAATTGGTGCAGCCACTGGGGAAAACAGTGTGGAGTTTCTTCAAAAAATTAAAAATAGAAATACAGTATGATCCAATAATTCCATACTGGGTATATACCAAAGAAAAAGAAAACATTTATTTGAAAGATCTATGCACCCCTATGTTTATTTTATTGCAGCATTGTTTACAGTACCCAAGATATGGAAGTATCCTAAGTGTCCATTGATAGATGAATGGATAAAGAAGATGTGAGATATCTGATATTTATATATATAATGTTTATATATATAAAATATTATGCATATATATAATATTAGGCAGCCATAGAAAAGAATGAGATTGTGTCATTTGTGACAATGGGGACAGACCTAGACAGACCTAGAGGATTTTATACTAAGTGAAATAAGTCAGACTGAGAAAAACAAATATCACATGATTTCAGTCATATTTTGAATCTAAAAAAAAAACAAAAAACAAATAACAAATAAAAAGCAGAAACAGACCCGTAAATCAGAGAACACAATGATGACTGCCAGAGGGGAGGGGATGAGGCGATAGACAAAATAGGTGAAGGCGAGCAGGAGATACAGGCTTCCAGTTACGGAAGGACTAAATCACAGGAATAAAAGGCATAGCCTAGGGAATATAGTCGATGGTATTTAACAATGTTGTATGGTAACAGATGGTAGCTACATTTGTGGTGAGCAGAGAATAATACAGAAATTTGTACAAATTCGTATGTTGTAGCCTGAAGCTAGTGAAACATTGTGTCAACTACATTTAAATAAATTTTTTTTCAAGTTTCCTTTTATTTATTTTTTTTTAAAGATTTTATTTATTTATCAGAGGGGGGGGGGAGAGAGCGAGCACAGGCAGACAGAATGGCAGGCAGAGGCAGAGGCAGAGGGAGAAGCAGGCTCCCCGCTGAGCAAGGAGCCTGATGCGGGACTCCATCCCAGGACGCCGGGATCATGACCTGAGTCGAAGGCAGCTGCTTAACCAACTGAGCCACCCAGGCATCCCTCAAGTTTCCTTTTAAAATAAGAGTAAAATGTGAATTAATGTAAGTGTAAATATGGGGCGCCTGGGTGGCTCAGTCGTTAAGTGTCTGTCTTTGGTGTAGGTCATGATCCCACAGTCTTGGGATTGAGTCCCACATCAGGCTCCCTGCTCAGTGGGAATCCTGCTTCTCCTTCTCCCACTCCCCCTGCTTGTGTTCCCTCTCCCGCTGTGCCTCTCTCTGTCAGGTAAATAAATAAAATCTTTAAAAAGAAAAAAGAAATTTGTCCATATCATTGTGTTGTACACCTGAAGCTAGTGGAACATTGTGTCAACGACAATTACAGAATTTTTTTTCAAGTTTCCTTTTAAAGTAAGAGTAAAACATGAATTAATATAAAAGTAAATATGGGGCGCCTGGGTGGCTCAGTCAGTTATGCATACTACCCTTGAGTTAGGCTCTTTTCCTTTACCCCCTCCCCAACTCCAAAATAAAGAAATAAATCTTTTTTTTCACTTGAGAGAGAGAGAGCATGGGCGGCGGGGAGGGGCAAGGGGAGAAGCTGACTCTGACGTGGAACTTGATCCCAGGACCTCAGGATCCTGACCTAAGCCGGAGGCAGACACTTAACCAACTGAGACATTCAGGAGCCCCATAAATAAATAAATCTTTAAAAAAAAAAAAAGAAAAGGAATAAATATGAAGTAAATAAGAGCAGAGGAAGTACAACAGAATGTAAACAATCCCAAAGATAGCACAAGGGATGGGTAGGTTTGCTAAAGACAGAGTGGAGGGTATGCAAAGGGAGCAAGTGTGGGAAAGCAGATGAAATTCAAAGGAATCCTTAACAGTGGAAGAGGAGGGGGCACCTGATTGGCTTAGTCAATTAAGCAGCTGCCTTTGGCTCGGGTCATGATCCCAGGGTCTTGTAGGGAGCCTGCCTCTACCCTGCCTGCCTCTTCCCTACCTTTGCTTGCTCTCTGTCTCTCACTTGGTCTCTCTGTGTCAAATAAATAAATAAAATCTTAAGCAAACAAACAAACAAACAGTGAAGAGGAGCAGAGAAGTAGACGGGGTGCACTTCCAGAGCCTCTCACCTAATCCAATCTCAGTATCTGCCTTTGAACTCTGATTTTGAGGGTTAGCTGCTGGAGGAATTTGTGTGGTAATTATGGTGGAAAAAAAGATCCTCAAGAAATACACTATTGCTGTTAAAAATAAAACACAAGATCATTTTCTCCCTTGAATATGACAAGGATGCTGTTGAGTAATCATACTACCTTGACCAGCTATCCTTGAGCATTAACAATGTTTTTAACTTGAGGGAGGAGAAAAAGAGGGCAGAAACAATTTCCTGTTTTCTATTCCCTCTGCAGTTTTCAGAGCTGATGAACCTGGAGCCTAGGAAGCACTGGAACCTTTGAATGTCTGACTGCTGTTCAACCATCTTTTCCTGTTGGTTTGCTATTCCCGGGAAACTGTCTACTGGCTGTTTGGTGGGTGTGAGGAGGGGAGTGAAGAAGGGCTAATGGAAGGGATGTTTGAGAGCTTTAGCACCTGAATGGTGTGTATGTCTGAAGAATTCAGTGTAGGTGTAGGTCTCCAGCTGCAGGCAGCATTCCAAGCTCAGAGCAGCAACCTGATTGTGTGTGTGTGCGTGCGTGTGTGTGCGCACGCGTGCATGCGCACGGTGTACACACCTGCCCACAGCACCTTATGTGCCCTTGATTACTAGAAGATCAAATGAAAAACACAGGAGGGTAAAACCTCCTCTGCATATCAACAGCTCCAAGGATACTGACAGGGCCTAGACCCAACTGGAGGGTGACAATTTTCTTTGATTCTATCCTTCTTCCTTTTCATAATGCCCTTTTCCACTCCTTACCATTGTCTTGCCTGTACTATTGACTAGTGATCTCAGCTGAGTAAAAGAACCAACACAGAGCTTCCTGTTGAGAAGTGAGGGGACATTAGCCAAGGGTCTTATCTTTTCCTGGGTTTCTTCCATGGGTCCTTCTTGAAGAGCCCATTCAATCCTTTGTGGTAGATTTCATAGAGAGGCTAATAAAGGACAGGCTCTGGGCACCTGGGTGGCTCTATCGCTTAAGCATCTGAATAACGGCTGTCCCCTTTGGGCAGGTGGGCTCTCATGATCCTGGGATGGAGCGGCTCATCAGGCTCCCTGCTCAGCGGGGAGTCTGCTTCTCCCTCACCCTCTGGCCCTCCCTCTCCTATGTGTGCTCTCTCAATTTCACTCTCTCTCAAATTAATTAATTAATTAACTAAATATTTTTTAAAAGGGCGCCTGGGTGGCTCAGTGGGTTAAGCCACTGCCTTCAGCTCGGGTCATGACCTCAGGGTCCTGGGATCAAGTCCCGCATCCGGCTCTCTGCTCAGCAGGAAGCCTGCTTCCTCCTTTCCCTCTGCCTGCCTCTCTGCCTACCTGTGATCTCTGTCTGTCAAATAAATAAATAAAATCTTTAAAAAAAAAAAAAGAGGATAGGCTCCTCAAGTTTCCTTACATCATAGGCACAGACGCTTAACTACTTTTTTATTCTACCCACTTTTAAGACTTTTATATGTTGCCATATAAAGGACAGTACATTGGGTTATCATGTGGGGACATAAAAGCTGAAACTGTATTTTAAGATCCACAATAGGGAAAATGAGGAGAACTCTGAAAAGTAAAATCAGAGAAAGTCTTTGAAAACAAATTTCCTGGGCACCTGGGTGGCTCAGTTCATGATTCCAGGGTCCTGGGATCTAATCCCCCATTGGGCTCCCTGCTCAGCAGGGAATCCTGCTTTTCCCTCTCCCTCCTCCCCTCCTCTCACACCCCCACACAGGCTCGAATCCATGTGCGTGCTTTCTCTCTTTCTCTCTCTCAATAAATAAATAAAATCTTTAAAAAAGAAAAGAGATTGGTTAATCTCTTAAGGTCGTTATATGATTCTAAACTCTAGACTGGGGGTAGGCAAAGTCTGACTAATTTTTATAGGACCAGTACCTAACAGAGTATCTTGAACATCGGAGTTCAGTGAATTATTATTTTTTTTTTAAATACTTTATTTATTTATTTGTCAGAGAGAGAGCAAGTGAGAGCGAGCACAGGCAGACAGAGTGGCAGGCAGAGTCAGAGGGAGAAGCAGGCTCCCTGTGGGGCAAGGAGCCCGATGTGGGACTCGATCCCATGATGCTGGGATCATGACCTGAGCTGAAAGCAGCTGCTCAACCAACTGAGCCACCCAGGCGTCCCACAGTGAATTATTATTAAGTGAATGAAGATTTCATTTTCCCTCTCGGCATCAGGCCTGAGAGTGCTCAGATTGTTCATTATCCTCAGAGCCAGCATTTATTATATCTCACTCGAAAGTCGCTAGGACAAGGCATTTTCCACAGACTTTTCCTGTTTTTTCAGTACTGGCCAACCTTGATTTGCTGATGACAACATCAGTTGGCTTGGGTTTTATGAGACCTTTGCAATGATGCAGTAAGAATCTGGAATCTCCAGAACTGTTGTTAACACAAATAGCTTTAAAATGGAACTACCATAGAAAGGTAAGATTGGATGCTTACCTAACAAGAGGGTTGAGAGAGTTTACAATGATGTCTGTACAAAGCACTTTTTATTTTATTTATTTATTTATTTATTTATTTGACAGACAGAGATCACAACTAGGCAGAAAGGCAGGCAGAGAGAGAAAGGGGGAAGCAGGCTCTCCGCAGAGCAGAGAGCCCGATGCGGGGCTCGATCCCAGGACCCTGGGATCATGACCTGAGCCGAAGGCAGAGGCTTTAAACCACTGAGCCACCCAGGTGCCCCGTGCACAAAGTACTTTTTACACTGTAAAGTGCTACCCATATTTAGCTACTATTATTACTAGAATATCAGAAAACTACCTGTTGGACCTTACAAAGAGTATTCCAGGACATTTTTACTCAACATGACAAAACAGTGGTTCTCCAATATTTTTTGGTCAGTTAATTATTCTGGCAAAATACCTCAAGACTTGTTATCTCATTTACTCTTATCTAATGTAAGTGTTTTATTCCAATGAATGGGAAGAAAAAGACTACTTTTAATTTCCAGTTTTCAATAACCTTCTGTCTAGGAAAGAGAAAAAGGAATAAAAGAATTACAGAAAGGTGTTCCAAGAACAGGATCAACTACAATTAGACTCTTCAATGACTCCTCCAAGATCAACTATGATTGGATTCTTTTTTTTTTTTTTTTTTTTTTTTAAAGTAGGCTCCATGCACAGCATGAAGCCCAACACAGGGCTTGAACATGGGACCCTGTGATCAAGACCTTAGCTGAGATCAAGAATTGGACGATGGGCGCCTGGGTGGCTCAGTGGGTTAAGCCACTGCCTTCGGCTCAGGTCATGATCTCAGGGTCCTGGGATCGAGTCCCGCATCGGGCTCTCTGCTTGGCAGGGAGCCTGCTTCCCTCTCTCTCTCTCTCTCTCTCTGCCTACTTGTAATCTCTCTCTGTCAAATAAATAAATAAAATCTTAAAAAAAAAAAAAAAGAGTTGGACGCTTAGCAGACTGAGCCACCCATGTGCCCTAGTGATTAGATTCTTGGTGAAGCAACAAAAAGCCAAGCTAAGGATTAGGGAAACCCAGAAAACGGCTCAGAAGAGGAACATATGTTCGATGGAACATAAGGCCTACCAATCTTTAATTATTGGTGTTCCCAAAGGGTCTGTCCTTACTGCTTAATTTCCTTGTTCCAATTACCATTTACCTAAGAGGAAAGGAGGTAAGGGGAAAGTTACCTAAGATAACTTAGGGACAGAGTAGAACGAAATGATCAAAACAAACTTGAGCATGCAAGCCCACCTGCCCAAAAGGGATAGCCCTTATTCAGATCTTTCTGAATCTTTCACGGTTGTCTTTGGAGAATATGGGATTAGGATTGTCAGGTGTCTCATTTGTTTGTTTGTTTGTTTTTGTTTTTTGGTTTCTTTCTCATATTTTCTTTTTTTTTTTTAAAGATTTTATTTATTTATTTGACAGAGAGAGATCACAAGTAGGCAGAGAGGCAGGCAGAGAGAGAGGAATGGACGCAGGCTCCCTGCTCAGCAGAAAGACTTGATGCAGGGATCGATCCCAGAACCCTGGGATCATGTCCTCAGCTGAAGGCAGAGGCTTTAACCCGCGGAGCCACCAGGTGTTCCTCTTTCTCATATTTTGAAAGAAGTTGAAATTCTTGGTTTTTATGACAAATCTCCCACTTTCAACTGTTGGAAATTTATTTTTTAAATTGCAGAAGATTTTTAAGGGAGTGAAACTACTCTATATGATACTATGAAGGTGAATATATATCATTATAAATTTCTCCAAACCCTAAGACCAAGAGTGGAAACTATGGGCTTTGGGTGATTATGGTCTGTCAGTATAGGTTCATTGACTGCAACAGATATACCATTCTGGTGGGGGATATTAATAGTGGGGGGCAAAGTGTGTGTGTTCAGGCAGAGGGTATAGGGGAGCTCTGTACCTTCCATTCAATTTTTCCAGGAACCCAAAACTACTCTAAAAAATAGTGTCTATTAAAAAAATTACTGTAGCCAAATGGGAAACCCATTTGTAGTCTGGATTTGGCCCATAGACTGTGGTTAGCAACCTGTGACTGACAGCCCATTTCCTGGCTTTACCTTACACTTCTTACTTGAGCTTGAGACCTATATATTTAATGAAAATTTGGATAAATTAACTGGGGCATTCCACAGACTACTCAAATACAATTTGTTTAAACTAGAGTACACCTTATTCAACGTACAAACAAACAGAATGAAACTTGCCTCCCATCCTGAAGTCCCTGTTGGTCATAGTCCATCTGTTTGTCCAGATTAGAAGCCCTGGTGTCATCTGTGGCCTTATCTCTACTTTACCTTTCATTTCCAATTCCTTTATTAAACCTTTGCTGAGCATTCCCTAAGTGCTAGGTACTGTGCTAAGCACTGAGGATATAAATATAAAAGATGCAGTCCAGACTCTGGAGGGAAAGGTGGAAAGGGACAAGTATTTACAAAACAATATTTACTAACTGTTATAATACACATATATAAAATGACTCATTTTAACCTTACCTTTTTTTTTTAACTTGAAGGTCTAATTGGGTTAATTAAGTGATTCATGAACTAGGAAGCAAGTAGAGGGGAGCTCCCCCTCATGAACTTATTTAATCTGCACAATCCTATGAAGTGGGTATCTTTTTTTTCATAACAGCTTTACTAGGATATAATGGATATGCCATAAAAATCACCCTTTTATAGTGTATAATTCGGTGGGTTTTAGGACATTCACAGAGCCATGCAATCATCACCACTATCTAATTCCAGATTTTTTTTTTTTAAGAGCAATTTTAGATTCACAGCAAAATTGAACGGAGAGTACAGAAAGTTCCCACATCCCTCCCCTGGGAACTCTGGCAAGACGGCTCATTTTACTGTCTCCAGTTTTGCCTTTTCCAGGATGTCATATAGTTGGAATCATACAGTATATAGCCTTTTCAGATTGGCTTCTTTCACTTAGTTACATACATTTAAGTTTTCTCCATGTCTTTTTGTGGCTTGATCACTCTTTTTGGTGCTAAATGACATCCCATTACCGGGATGGACCAGTTTACCTATTCATTAACCTACGGAAGGACATCCTGGTTGCTTCCAACTGTTGGCAATTATGAAGAAAGCTGCCCATAAACATCTGTGTAAAGGTTTTCTGTGCACAAAATTTTTCAGCTCCTTTGGTACACATCAAGGAGTATGGGTGCTGGATGCTATGGTAAGAGTATATTTAGGGGCACCTAGGTGGTGTAGTTGTTAAGTGTTCAACTCTTAGTTTTGGCTAAGGTCATGATCTCAGGCTCATGAGATCAGCCCCATGTCAGGCTCTGTAGTCTGCTTAGATTCTTGTCCTGACATCAATAAATCTTAAAAAAAAAAATCTTTTAAAAAAAAGACTCTTCTTTTGTATTTATTGATGTTAGAGAGAGATAACAAGCAAGTGAGCATAAGGGCAGAGGGAGAGGGAGAGAAAAACTTTAGCAGACTCCTCGCTGATCTTACAACCCTGAGATCATGACCTGAGCCAAAACCAAGAGTCAGACACTTAACTGACTGTGTCCCTCAGGGGCCCTGCATATGTTTAGTTTTGTAAGAAACTGCTGAACTTGCTCTGTCTACTTGTGATCTCTCTCTCTGTCAAATAAATAAATAAAATCTTAAAAAAAAAAAAAAACTGCCAAACTGTCCTTCAAAGTGACTGTACCTTTTTTGCCTTCACACCAGCAATGAATGAGAGTTCCTGTTGCTCCACATCTTTGTCAGCATTTGGTGTTGTCAGTGTTTCAGACTCTGGTCATTCTGATAGGTGTGTAGTGGTGTCTCATTGTCATTTTAATTTGCATTTCCCTAATGACATATGATGTTGAGCATCTTTTCAGATGCCTTTTTTTTTAAAGATTTTATTTATTTATTTATTTGACAGAAGAGAGAGAGCAGGAGAACACAGAAGTAGGAGTGACAGATGGAGAAACAGGCTCCCCACTGAGCAGGGAGCCCAATGTGGGACTTGAGCCCAGGACCCTGGGATCATGACCTGAGCTGAAGGCAGTCACTTAACCAATTGGCCCACCCAGGTGCGCCAATCTTTTCAGATGCTTAGTTGCCACCTTTGTTTCTTCTTTGGTGAGATGTCTGTTCAGGTGTTCTGCTCTTTTTTTTTTTTTTTTAAAGATTTTATTTATTTATTTGACAGAGAGAGACACACAGCGAGAGACACACAGCGAGAGAGGGAACACAAGCAGGGGGAGTGGGAGAGGGAGAAGCAGGCTTTCCGCTGAGCAGGGAGCCTGATGCGGGGCTCGATCCCAGGACTCTGAGATCATGACCTGAGCTGAAGGCAGACACTTAACGACTGAGCCACCCAGGCCCCCCCATGTTTTGCTCATTTTTTAATTGGCCATTCCTTTTCTTAATTTTGAATTTTAAAAGTTATTTTTATATTCAAAAAATATTTTTAAATATTTTATTTATTTATTTATTATTTGAGAGAGAGAGAGAGAGGGATAAGGGAGAGGGAGAGAATCTCAAGCAGACTCCTCAATGAACACAAGGCCCAATGCAGGTCTTGATCTCATGATCCTGAGATCATGACCTGAGCTGAAAGCAAGAGTCAGATGCATAACACACCAAGCCACCTAGGCACCCCTGGATATTCAAAATATTTAAAAATTTCTCTTGAGACTTATTCTTTGACCCATGTGCTATTTAGAAGTGTGTTGTTCAATCTCCGCGTTATCTGGGGGCTTTGAAGCTCTCTGTTGTTGCTTTCTAGTTCAATTCCATGTAGTCTGTGAGCAGGCTGGGACCACCCAGATATCTCTCAGTACATGGCAGAGTTAAGGCCCTGAGTACCAGCACCACTGAATCTCAGCCAAGTCTGACTATAATTTTAACCTGGAAGGATTAATTGTCTTTACTGTTTTTTAAAGATTTTTTATTTATTTGACAGCGAGAGAGGGAATACAACCAGGGGGAGTGGAAGAGGGAGAAGCAGGTTCCCTGCAGGGAACCTGATGTAGGGCTCGATCCCAAGACCCTGGGATCATGATCTGAGCCGAAGGCAGATGCTTAATTACTGAGCCACCGAGGCGTTCCAGAATTAATCGTCTTTGAAATAAGTCCCCAAATCGCCACCTCTCTATGTTTTAAACCAATTTATGAAAATTAAAGAAAAAAAGGCTCAGTGTTTAGTAAAGGAATACTAAGCAGATTTCTGTTTAACAAGCCAAAGCCTAAATGTACAGAACTATGTGGATTCGAGGTAGATGCTCTAACCGAACTTTCTTTTTTACTTTAGTAAAATATACCTAACATAAAATTTACCATCTCAACCATTTTTTATTATACAGTTCGGTGGTGTTAAGTACATTCATGTTGTACAACCATCACCACCATCCATCCACAAAACTTTTGCATCCTCCTTCTTTCTTTCCTTTTTTCTTTTTAAGATTTTATTTACTTATTTGACAGAGAGAGAGAGAGAGAGGTAGCACAAACAAGCAGAGTGGCAGGCAGAGGGAGGCAGAGGGAAAGGGAGAAGCAAATTCCCCGCTTAGCAGAGAACCCGACATGGAGCTTGATCCGCCCCAACTTTTGCATCTTCCTAAAATGCAACTACATTCATGGCTACAGCTATGAAACAGCAACTTCCTATTTCCCCTCCCCAGCCCCTGAAAACTACCATTCTACTTTCTTTCTCCATCAGTTTGAAGCTTCTAGTAGTAGAACAGAGTATTTGTCGCATAAGTGGAATCATACCATAGTTGTCCTCTTGTGACTGGCTTATTTCACTTAGTAAGATGTCCTCAAAGTTCATCCATGTTGTAGTATGTGCCAGAATTTGTTCCCTTTTTAAATCTCTATCTGAATCTTTATTTCTTCATTTTGTTTCACATTAAAACTACAATGATCAAAATCGGTCCTGATTTTGCAAACAAATGTATGGAACCAAAGCAACCTAAAGACATGGGGTCCAAGAGGGACACTGGCTTCCCAGCCCTCTCCAGATGCTGCCTTTGCAATGATGATCATTAAGACAAGGAGCTCAAAGCTTTCTCTATTGACCGAGGCTCAGAAGTAGCAGAGCATTCTTTAGTTTTCTTTGCCAAAGAGAATCTAAATTGTGCTGAATCAGAGCAACTATAAACGTTGTTTGCTTTTAGATATTTTACTTTATCCCGCAGGCTCTGAGATAATCAGCCTGTGTTCTGGAGCTGTGTTTCTGAGAAATAGATACAAATGAGTCCGCAGAGTCCATGAACAAAATATCTTAGGACTTTCCATTCGAGGACAAACCAATTAATATAAATCATGGATTGTACTGCATTATACAAATCTTTACAAAAAGTGTGCATTAATTGGCGCAAGGAAAGTTTTAGTCTATAGAAAAATGGCAATGTATAAAATATTTAATAATGCCTTATTCTCATACTTTAACATTCTACTATATACTTTTTCATACAATATTCTCTAAGTACAATAATTTTTATCACCTCTTCCTATCATAAGCTTGTCAAACTGAACTCAAAGCAATAACTGCTAGTGCATCTAGAAAAAAATCCAACCAGAAAACACTGCTTTCTTACACCATATTACCATAAAGAACGTAGTTATATTCCATATTTATAAGTATATCCATAAATGTAGCATATTTGTATTACCATAAAGAATATAAATATAGATTTATATACGTATGCAAAATTAATGGTATTTACTGTTTAAAAGAGTACCCCCTAAAATATCAATTGTGACAAATAAAAGCTGCTTTGAGGGATTCCTGGGTGGTTCAGTTGGTTAAGCATCTGCCTTTGGGTTGAGTTGTGATCCCAGGCTCCTGAGATCGAGTCCCACAGAAGGGCTCCTTGTTCAGTGGGGAGTCTGCTTCTCCCTCTGCCTGTCACTCCCCCTGCTTGGGCTCTTTCTCTCCCCCTGACAAATAAATAAATAAAATCTTGAAAAAAAGAAAAGCTGCCTTGATGGTTTTATCAGTAACCATCATAGGAGGAAAATTCAAGACAAGATAAATGTTATTATTTAAAAATACATAAAGCAGAGGTGCTTGGGTGGCTCAGTTGTTGAGCTCAGCTGGTTAAGCATCTGCCTTCAGCTTAGGTCGTGATCCAGGGGTCCTGGGATTGAGCCCCACATCGGGCTCCCTGCTCGGCGGGAAACCTGCTTCTCCCTCTCCCGCTTCCCCTGCTTATGTTCCCTTTCTCGCTGTGTGTGTCTCTCTCTGTCAAATAAATAAATAAATAAAATCTTTTTTAAAATACATAAAACATAATAATAACAATATTTCAAATGCATGTGGAATGTAAACTTGAGTCATTCTGTATGATTTCAGTTAAAACCAATTTTGAGGCATAAATCACTCCTGTGATTTGGATATAAAGGTTTAAATATAATTAGGATCTTACTTTTTAAAATCTCAACATCAAGCTTGGGCATATTAGAAGTGTTACGAAGACATACTATATGACTGGGTTCCTTTTTTCCAAGACAGACAATCTTCTGAAAAACTAACTCAGACATGATATCTCCCAACATCCTCCATGAGGCAATAAGCCCAGAAAATGTCAGTGGCTTGCTGCTGGTCACAGACCTAAGACACCAACCCTCTCCCAAATCCACCAGGCTCTAATAAGAAATTCTTATTTTCTTTTCTTTTTAAAGATTTTATTTGTTTATTTATTTGACACAGAGAGAGAGCACGACAGCACAAGCAGGGGGAGCAGAAGAGGGAGAGGGAGGAGCAGGCTTCCCGCTAACCAGGAAGCCCAATGTGGGGCTTGATCCCAGAACCCTGGGATCATGACCTGAGCCGAAGGCAGATGCTTAGCCAGCTGAGCCACCCAGACATCCCAAGAAAGTTTTCAAGGAGTTGAAAAAATATGTAACAAAGCAGAAATATGCTAGAATAAGGGAGAGCTAATAGCTTTGCTCAGAATCTTCATAGTGTGGGATCTATTAGGATTAAAGAGAAAGGTAATCACTATAGAACCACCAATAAATAAATAAATAAAAGCCTTAGGCACTGCAATAGCCCAGAAGCAGGCAGTTTACACAGAAGTGATTTCCTAATCCCCCAACAACACTGCAGCAAGCCAGGAGGGAGGTGGCTTGGGGAGGGTTCTCTTATTTCAGTGGTGCTCGAAATCTTCCCGTGGCCCTTTGTGCATTACCGGTAGGAATGTAAAATGATGCAGCCACAGTGGGAAACAGTTTGGTTGTTCCTCAAAAGGTTAAACATAGAAATGCCATATGACCCAGCAATTCCACTCCTAGGCACAGATCCAAAGGAACTGAAAACGGACTCAAACAGATACTTGTATGCCAATGTCCATCAAGCATTAGTCATAATAGCCACAAGGTAGAAACAAGCCAAGTGTCCTCAACAGATGAATGGATAAACCAAATGTGATATATACATTCAATGGAATATTATTCTGCCATAAAAAAGGAGTGAACACAGAAAATAACAAGTGTTGGTGAGGATGTGGAGGAACTGGAATCCTTATGCTTCATTGGAGGAAATGTGAAATGGTTCAGTTGTTGTAGAAAACAGTTTGGGTTCCTCAAAAAATTAAATATAAAATTACTGTATGACCCAACAGTTCCTCTACTACCTATATAACCCAAAGAACCGAAAGCAAGGAGTTGAACAGATACTTGTCCATCAATATTCACATCAGCATTATTCACAATAACTAAAAGGTAGAAATGATCCAAATGTCCAAAAATGGATTAATGGATAAGCAAAACAAATGGATAAATAATGCAGGAATGGATAAACAAATATTCAGGCTTAAAAAATAATGAAATTCTGGGGCACCTGGATGGCTCAGTCAGTACAGTCTGTAACTCTTGATCTCGGGGTTATGAGTTCAAGCCCCATGTTGGATGGAGAGATGACTTAAAATGTTTTTGAAACCTTTTTAAAAAGCCTAAAAGAATAGGGGCCCCTGGGTAGCTCAGTCGTTAGGCGTAACCTTTGGTTCAGGTCATGACCTTCGGGTCCTGGGATTGAGCCCCACATAAGGCTCCCTGCTCAGTCGGAGACCTGCCTTCCCCTCTCCCACTCCTCCTGCTTGTGTTCCCTCTCTCGCTGTGTCTCTCCCTGGCAAATAAATAAATAAAAGCTTTTTTAAAAATCCTAAAAGAATAATAAAATTCTGACGTGTGCTACACCGTTGGTGAGCTTTGAAAATGTTACGCTAAGTGAAATAAGCCAGTCCCACAAGGACAAATATTCTATGATTCCATTTATTTGAGGTCTCTACAATAGTCAAATTCCTAGAGACAGAGACTAGAATGGTGGTTGCCAGGGGCTGGGGGAGAGGGAATGGTAGTTAGTGTTTAAATGGAGACAGAGTTTCAGTCTGGGAAGATGAAAACATTCTTGACAGATGGCAGGATGGTTGTGCAACAGTGTGAATATACTAATGCCACTTAAAAATGGATAAACTGGCAAATTTCATGTTATGTATATTTTACCAAAGTAAAAGCAAATGAAAACATGACATATTTATGACCCCCCCAAAAGGGGGAGTGGGATTCTCATACATTCTGCAACATGGGCGAATCTTAAAAATGTTTCTAAATGAATAAACTGAATGCAAAAGGACAAGTACTGCATGATTCCACTTAAATGAAATGAGCGAAGTCACAAGGTGCCTGGGTGGCTCAGTGGGTTAAGCCTCTGCCTTCAGCTCAGGTCATGATCCCAGGGTCCTGGGATTGAGTCCTGCATTTGGCTCTCTGCTCAGCAGGGAGCCTGCTTCCCTCTCTCTCTCCTTGTCTGCTGCACTGCCTACTTGTGATCTCTCTCTCTTTCTCTCTCTGTCAAATAAATAAATAAATAATCCTTTAAAAAAAAAAAAAGCGAAGTCACAGAAGTAGGAAGTAAGCTAGAGGTTACCAAGGGCTGGGAGCAGTGGGGAATGGGGAGTTGTTGCTTAATGAGTACAGAGCTTCTCTTTGGAGTGATGAAAAAGTTTTGGAACTAGGTAGTGGGAATGGCTGCACAATACCATAATTAATGCCACCGAATCGGACACTGAAAAGTAGTGGAAATGGTCAATTTTATAGGTATTTCCCCACCGAAACAGATGAAGAAGCAAAAAACCAAAAAAATCCTTCAGCTCCACTGCTTTGGAGAACTAAAAATCTACAACTCTATGGCTGGGAGGCAGGACCCGCCATTCTGCCTTTCCAGACTTCTTTTCCACCAGTTCTTCTACCTCTCCTAGGCTGCTCTTGGCTGATGCCCAAATCCTACTGGCCCAGCTCCCAATTCCCAGTTTCCCTCATGTGAGTAACCAGCCACTCCTGTACCACCACCCCACCCTGACCCCTCCTAGCCTCAACTCTGAGTCATCTGGGCTCACGCAGGGCTGTCTGCTCAGCAATTGTGTGGACCAAGAGAGAAAGAGGTTCGAGCAGGGGTAGGGGCTAGCCAAGGTCACACTTCAGGAACCGTGTGCTTAGGCAGAAAAGCCACCGGATGTGCAGTCAGAAGACAGATGTTCCGGGTCCACCTCTGCCACCACCTAAAGGAGAGACCATGGACAAGCCCCTTTCTGGATTGGCTTTCTCTTCTGTAAAATGAGAGGGCTACATTGCTATCTTCAAGAATGCTTCTAATTCCAGGGCCTGGGGACCAAACGTGGGTACACAGTACAGCAAGATAGAAATAATCTTTCCTACAGGTGTCAATTGATGATTTTATCCTCATCAGGGCACCTCAACAATCTCTAAAGGTTTCCTGAGAAACAAGTGGGAAAAATAAACACACTGGAGAGTTTTGGGGCTGACTTATCCGATAATTTTAGTGTTCATTACAGTATTGGGATTTTCACAAAAGAAATTATCCGAAGGAGATATTTAGTTATTCTCTCTATGCTTAGCCCACAAACGTCAGCCTGAGATGTTGAACAGAAGAACCTGGATATTAGTAATGAACAGCTTAATGTAGAAGTCACAGGAGGCAGTGGAACGGAGTGTGGCAGTCACTCTGCAGCAGTGACAAGGAACTGGGGAGGACTCCCTGCCACCACACAGATGTGTGTCAGAATCACATACTGTAGGACTCCCCTTTATCAAATGTTTGGAAGTGGCTGAAACTAATAGATGGTGAACCTCCTTATTCCACCACATGCCAGCTTGAGTTAACATTTAAGCATTTAAAATAAAATATGGAACAATTAGGGAAAAATATTTAAGACATTTTAACTCACCATTTTCATCAGTTTATCTTAATGGAATATTTGACAATGCGCACAAACACTTAGTTGTCAGGATGTTCGCTGAAGGACTGTTGCTGTGGACTGGATGTCTGTGTCCTCCCCCCACCAAATTCATATGTTGAAAACCTAATCCCCAATGTGATGGTGTTTGGAGGTGAGGTCTTTAGGAGGTATTTGCTCTTATAGGACAGAGTTCTCATGAACAGGATCAGCAACCTTTTAAGAAGAGGCTAGAGAGCTAGCTTGCTCCTTTTCTACCATGTAAGGACACAATGAGCAGATGGCCAGAAGCGGGCTCCCACCAACACTAGGTCTGCCAGCACCTTGATTTCCACCTTCCCAGCCTCCATAACTGTGAGAAATAAATACTTGTTGTGTAAGCCCCAAAGACTATAATTTGTTATAACAGCCAAAGGAACTAAGGTAATTGTTTATAATGAAAAAGAAGAAACAACCTAATGTCTAAAGATTACTAATTGGCTTTGTACATATTATATAGATAGATATGATAGTGTATTTATAAACAAAAACATACTGGTATGCAAATGCCACCATTATTGGTCTATCAATATATATGCCATATATATGTCATATGTATATATAATTAAAGAACATGTAAATATGTTTATATTTTACAAATTCTATAAATTTATATTTACTTAACATGTCAGTGTATCAATACAATAAAATGCTATATAGCCATTTAAAATTTTGGAGGAGTGTATTTAACCATTTAACCACTTAAATATAGTAACTAATATACACTAGACCTTAATTTGATTAAGTGCTCCACATGTATTATTTCATTTAATCTTTATACTATAACTCCCTATGATAGAATACTCGCATTTTTTAAATTTTTATAACTGAGAGCACTGAAGCATGGCGGTTAAGTAACTTGTTCAGGCCACCTAGTTAATAAACGGCAAGCTCAAAACACATTCATTAATTTGTTTAAGTGAAAAATAAGATATGTAACTGTATGTATACCATTATCTCATTTTTATTGCTGTAGTTTTTATTTTAACTTTTTCAAAATATGTGTCTGTACAGATAGGTAAAATACAGCAACACAACAGACATACATAACACATAATCACAACACATACACAACACACACATAATCTCAACAAAATATTATCAGTGATGGGATTATGAGAAACTATGACTTTCTTCCTTTTTATTTATATGTATTGAGTGGGTGTGCATCTGAGCTTTAACTCAAAGTCCTAGTTCTGCACATGTACGTTATCAACCACCAACATATGGGGGCTGCCCTCCTAGGGAGAGTCAACACCTCATCACAGTATCAACATATTGGGGTTATCAATTTGCATATTCATGCGACCTACAGCCGGGACAGATGTGCGCCAGTCATTCCTAGAAACAACATGCTAAGATTTGCTCATTTGCATGTGGCCCATCAGATCAGATGATGGGAGGCAATGGGCAATGATTTCCCTGAGGAAATGAATCTCAGAAAGCCACTCCCTACTCCAGAGTTCAAGAGCCTGAACTTGCACAGCTTGCTGTCATTAGTGCCAGTACAGCAGGTGTAGCATACTGTTCTCCCAGTTTCCAACCCTTGAAGGTGGGGGGAGTCTCCAGTTGAAGGCTCTGGCCTTCTCTCCTATGGGGAAGCCTTTGTCCTGGATCCTAGCCACAGTGAGCAAGCGCCTAGCAGCTGTAAGGAGGGGGCCTACCTAACAGGATAGTCACCTAGAAGTTAAGGTACTATATATGGCCTCTGCTCCTACCCACAGAAATTTGCCTCTGTGTGCTGCTGCTTAAGAGGAAGCTGGGATAAATCAATGCTTTTATATTGGACAATCTTTTGTTATGTTTAAGACTTGTATAATAAATTGGTGCCTGGCTGGCTGGCCTCGTCCGTAGAGCATGTGACTCTTGATCTCGGGGATGTGAGTTCAAGTCCCATGTTGGGTGTAAAGCTTACTTTTTAAAAAGCAGGGGAAGGGGAGCCTGGGTGGCTCAGTCGTTAAGCATCTGCCTTTGGTTCAGGTCCTGATCCTAGGGTCCTGGGATCAAGCCCCACATTGGCCTCCCCAGTCGGCAGGAAGCCTGATTCTCCCTTTCCCACTCCTCCTGCTTGTGTTTGGGTTCTTGCTGTCTCTCTCTCTCTCTGTCAGCTAAATCAATGAAATCTTTTAAAAAAGAAAAAAAAATTCAGGTACCTTCTCTTAAAAAATGGGGCGGGAGGTAAAGGAAGAAGTATTTGTTTGATCCCAGGGTCATGAGATTGAGCCCTGAGTCAGGCTCCACACTCAAAGTGGAATCTGCTTCAGATTCTCTCATTTTCCCTCTGCCTCTCCCCATGTTCATGCTTTCTCTCTCTCTCTAAACCAACCTAACAAATAAATAAATAACATCTTGTTTTTTAAAAAGGCATTTTATAATAAATAAAAGGAATTTGAAAAGGCTGCCTAAGCTTCCACTTCATTCTCTCAAAGCCAGCGGACTCAATTAATTAAGTAGCTTTGACAAGGTCTATTTTCTAAAGTTTCTTTAATGAATGGGTAAATATTTTTGCCATGAGTATTCCTTAATTAAAAAATATTTAAAACAAAATTTTAAAAAATTACGGGTGCCTGGGTGGCTCAGTGGGTTAAGCATCTGCCTTCGGCTCAGGTCATGATCCTGGGATCCTGGGATTGAGCACCGCATTGGATTCTCTGCTCAGCAGGAAGCCTTCTTCTCCCTCTCCCTCTGCCTCTCTCCCCTGCTTGTGCACTTTCTCTCTCTCTCTCTAAAAATAAATAAATATTTTGAAAAAAAATTTTTAATTAAAAAATATTGGAAGCATTTAGGGGGCTGACCATGTGCCAGGCCTCCAGGAGGAAGAATGAGACAAGATTTCTACCTCACAAGTTTATAGAATGCACATAGAAGCACCCATTTTCCTCTACTCTTCTACCCCCCATCACCAACAAGTAAGACCCTAGATTCTCTGTGTCTGTGCCTTTGGAGTATGGGCCCCCTGCCCTCCTGGCAGTCTCATCCCCGAAGCCACTTTTACAAAGTCTTATGGTTGTTCCAAGGCTACGGGAGTGCTAATCTGTAACAGTCTTATAACCATAATAATTTACATTTATTGAGTGCTCATTGCGTGCCAATTAACTCTTACTCTTCCCTATGATGCAAGGAGATACGTACTCTCACCTTAAAGGTGAAAATAATGGATGCATAGAGAGGTCAGGTAACCTACAGGCAGTCACTCATTGGGGTTTGAGCTCAGACATGCCAGCCCCAGAGCCCGAATACACTCTTAATCACGTGCTGCGCTTTGCCGCGTCCACCCGCAATGCCCACACACCACCTGGCTGGCTTGTCACATTCTGAAGGTGGAAATCAACCTAAGTTTTTCTGAATAGCAGCAGACATTACAGTGGTCAAGACATACTGCTTCAAAATCCAATTTTTCCCCGGAATCCAGACTATTCCTTTTCTTTCATCCCTAGGCTGCCTCTGCTGGGCCCTCACTGTCAGCAGCTTGCACATGATTTCAGCCCCTCCATCATCTCCACACTAACCACGGGATGGAGTCCAGTTTCTCACATGGCAAGCAAGGTTCTTGGTGACCCAACCTCAGCCAACCTTACCAGCTCCGTCCTGCCCTCACATAGATTCCACCACACTAGACCCCTCACCACGCTCAGCCTGTAAAGGCACATGCTGCCCTTCTGACAGATCCAAAGTGGGCAGAGGAGCTAGGTTTAGCTATGGTAAGTAAATGGCAGTAAATGGTAAGACCATCCCAAGAAAGAGAAGGCATTCATTGGGCTGAGAACAGCAGAAAGGGAGTCCCAGTGTAAAAAGATGTAAAAGAGCTTTTGTAAACTGTGATGTGCTCTGTGCTGTACAAATGTTACTTTATTCACAGTTACAGTGTGAAGACCAGGCTTTGGAGTCAGAGTCGGGGTTGTGATCCAATCCTGGCTCTACCCACTCCGCTCTGAGCTTGTTTACCAAGCAGTGAAAAGGAGATGGGGGTGGGGAGAGATAGGACATTTAAATAGGATATGGGAAGACCTAGAGCATCAAGTGTCCATTTCTTTTCCACTGCAAACCAGACAGCAGTGAGCTCTAGCACTTTGGGGATTGATGTGTCATCCCTTGAACCTGTAAGTCTACTACCAACCCTGTTGTGTTTTTTCTTTTTTTTTAAGATTTTATTTATTTATTTGACAGAGAGAGATCACAAGTAGGCAGAGAGGCAGGCAGAAAGAGAGAGGGAAGCAGGCTTCCTGCTAGGCAGGGAGCCCGACGCAGGGCTCGATCCCAGGACCCTGAGATCATGACCTGAGCTGAAGGCAGAGGCTTAACCCACTGAGCCACCCAAGCACCCCTACCAACCCTGTTTTACATTCAACTATGAAATCATTAATGATCTTGTGTTGGTATGATATTTTTTAAATTACACAATATATTCAAACCTACAGTGTTACTCCTGGGAAATTATTGAAACTAATTAATTGAATAAGTAGTAAAGGGCATATGCACAACATGCTTCAATAAAAAATGAAATATCAAAAGAACTTAAAAGTATCCAAAAGAAGAATAATTTTAATTAATTTATGGATCATTTGGGGGCACCTGGGTGACACGGTTAGGCATCAGATTCATGGTTTTGATTTGGGTCATGATCCTAGAATTGTGGGATCGAGCCCTGCATCAGGATTCCTGCTTAACCATGTGCTTGAGATTCTCTCTCGCCCCCTCCCTCTGCCCCTCCTGTTCATGCTCTATCTCTAAGATAGATAAATAACTCTTTTTAAAAAATTTATGCATGATCTCCAGATGGGGTATTATGTAGCCATCAACAATTGTGAGGGCTGTAACAAATGAGAAATACTTCTATCTTAAGGGAAAAAAGAGAAAGTGTATATGCATTACACTTATTGGGGAATCCAGGAGCTATAAAAGCAAAGATATTCATATTTCACCAATTAAAACATTGTAAGTTTTATGACAAAAAATACTATTGAAAATTCAGAGGACAAAGAATAGAGCAGGAAAAAACTAATATGTACAACAAAGGTTAAGATCCTTAATAAAGGAATTTCTACAAATTAAAATCCAGTAGAAAAATGGATAATTGATACATACAAACAATTTATAAGAGGAAATCTAAGAAACACAACCTGCAAATTCAGGCAACAATGAGGTATTAATATTCATTTTTGAGGTTGGCAAAAACCAAAAAGAATGAGAACATCCAGTCCTTGTAAAGGTTCAGGGAAGAAGACATTCCTGCTCACTGCTGGTAGGATTGTGAACTACCATAACCTTCTTGGAAGATAATGTAGTATCCGCAAAATTACACTCGGCAGCAAAGAAAGGGAGAAACTACTGATATGAACAAGATGGGCGGATCTTGAAGGCATTGTGCCAAGTAAAAAAAGACATATAATAATAAAAGAAGAAAGAAAGAAGTGCCAATAAAAAGACAAAAAAAAAAAAAAGCCAGACATAAGTGTCTACGCAATGATGATTCTGTTTACATGGAATCCTAGGAAACTGACACCTGTATGGACAGTGGGAGCAAGGCTCTTCCGAGAAGGAGCAGGAGGAGCTCTTCAGGGGTGATGAAATGTTCACATTTGGATTGTGTTGGTGGTTACGTTGGTTAAGACATTTGTCAAAATTCATTGAATGAGACACTTAAAATTCGAGCGTTTTACTATATGCACATTATATCTCAATAAAGTTGGTTTCAAAACTAAAAATAAGGGGCATCTGGGTGGCTCAGTCAGTTAAATGTCTGCCTTTGGCTCCATCATGATCCCAGGGTCCTGGAATCCAGCTCCCTATAGGTATCCCTGCTCTGCAGACGCCTGCTTCTCCATCTTCCTCTGCTGCTCTCCCGCTTGTGCTCTCTCTCACACAAAAATAAATACAATCTTAAACTAAAAATACAAATATATGTGTGTATGTGTATGCATATATGTGTAAATATATATGTATGTATGTTTGTGTATATGTATGTGTAGATTTGCTCTTATAAATCCCATTTTGGAGAATCAGGCCCATAGAAATAAAAGTGCCAGTAAGTGGATGTTTTATTGAAGCACTGTTTTTAGAGGCAAAAACCTAGAAATGATAGGGATGTTCATCATTAGGAAAATAGCTGAATAAATGAAAGTAGATCCTTTCTGTAGAATATTATGAACCCATTTATTTACTTACTTATTTATTTAGAGAGGGAGGGGGAGGGGCAGGAGAGGGAGAGAATCTTAAGCAGGCTCCATGCCCAGGGCAAAGCCTGATGTTGGGTTCAGTCTCACAACCCCAAGATCACAACCTGAGCCAAAATATAGAGTTGGACGCTTAACCAAGCGAACCACCCAGGTGCCCCTATTATGAACCCATTTAAAATAACAAGCTAAATTGGTGAGACACCTGGGCTGGCTCACTCAGTGGAGTATGCAACTCTTGATCCCAGCATTGTGGGTTTGAGCCCCACATTGGGTGTAGAGATTACTTAAAAATATAATCGTTAAAATAATAAGTTAAATTGGTATCCATTGACCTGGAGAAATATGCATGTTATATATTTTTAAAAAAGTGATTTGTCAAGAAATGTGAATAATATGCTATTCTGTTAAAAACAAAAAGTATGGGTGTCTGGGTGGCTCAGTGGATTAAGCCGCTGCCTTCAGCTCAGGTCATGATTTCAGTGTCCTGGGATTGAGCCCCCCATCGGGCCCTCTGCTCAGCAGGGAGCCTGCTTCCCCCTCTGTCTCTGCCTGCCTCTCTGCCTACTTGTGATCTCTCTCTGTCAAATAAAATAAATAAATAAAATCTTTTAAAAAACCACAAAAGTATATATATATTGTTTATGTCTGGAATATAGAAAAATATGCTTTGAGCACTCCAGGCTGTCAATATTTTTTACTTCGGGGGATGGAATTAGAGTAGGGAAGATATAATCCTTTTTTCACAAAATTCTTTATTATTTCCCTTGTAACAAATAAGCATGCATTGCCTTTGTAGTGTTTTCAAGTCTTAAAGAAGACTTAAGAATGACAAAGACTATAATAGTAAATATTTTGTAATATAACAGAATTAAAATATTAAATTGAATTCATGTTTGGATTACAACTGTAAAAATGAAATATGCATGTGGATAAGGGCTGGTAAGGAGAACTCAAACAGGTTTTTTTTTTTTTTAAAGATTTTATTTATTTATTTGTCAGGGATAGAGGGAGAGAGAGAGAGCGAGCACAGGCAGACAGAGAGGCAGGCAGAGGCAGAGGGAGAAGCAGGCTCCCTGCCGAGCAAGGAGCCCGATGTGGGACTCGATCCCAGGACACTGGGATCATGACCTGAGCCGAAGGCAGCTGCTTAACCAACTGAGCCACCCAGGCGTCCCTCAAACAGGTTTTTAGAGGTTTTTTTTTTTTTTTTTGGTTTTTAGAGTTTTTTAAAAGTGTGGGAGTATGTATTCTTTTTTTTAAACCTGTGAATGCTTGTGGGCATTAACTGGAATAGTTCTATTATGTAAAATATGCAAAATATGGATGCAGTGAGCAAAGTATAGATAGAAATGCAAAAATTAAAATTGTTTAGTGAAGATGGTAGACCTATAAATACATTTTTTTTTCAATTTCCCCAAACCTTATGTAATATTACACCATCTTAGGATAAAAAGTAACTCCTCCCCTCTAAAATCTAGGTTCTCTTTTTTTGGAATTAATGACATTAGAACACAAATTTGTATCATGCTACAAATGCAGCTTTGTCATAATATACCCTTAAATGGATGAGGGCTAGACAGGAAGAATGCTGAGATTGTAGAGGACTTTCTAATTTTTATTCTCTTTATTGTAATATTGCAAAAATACAAGTGAGAGTAGAAGGAAAAGATATTTAACTTGTGCTTTTCCAGTTCCCAGAAGCTCAATCTTCTTTTTCAAGTCATACAAAGTCTTTCCTAAATACAAGCAGATTGGGTCATCCCTGAAACATTAACTCGAGCTGCTGACCTTTGGAAAGCAAATCAGAGACTACATCCAGAAAGAATTGTAATCAGGCTTGGCCACAGTGAGAGGTATTTAGGACAGACACTCACACTCAGTTACAACCCAATCCTGGGGGGGGCCGGTGGGGTCACAGGAACATATGGACAGCTACTGTGTAAGGGACATAACTGGCAAGGACCTGAAACAGGCTGGTTTTCGGGAGAGAAGCAAAGAACTTCCTTGGCAGTCTCTGCCAAGTGAGGGGACTGTGATTGGCCAGTAACTGTTTTTCCTATATCTGAACACGGGGTGCAGCTGAACATAATCCAAGCAGGTCACTTTTCCCTGCAACTTAAAAAACAAAGTCAATCCTACATTTGATATGGTTCAAATCAGCCAGAGCAGAGGGCTTCTTAGGGGTTGAAAGACTCAGGCCACCTCTAATTTGTTTTTCCAATATGAGGACATATCAAATCATATTTTAATATTGTGGTATACTTTAAATGCTTTAAATGATTAACACTTTGAACACACAAGCATTCCATTTATAATAGTACTATTCTAAAAATGACTACAGTATTTTATATGCATGTACAGAGATACATGTATTTCCTTTTGGAAGATAGGTACTTTTGAAAGTCAGGAAACAGGAAAAGTTTGTTTTTAAATAGTATACTATTTATTTTTCAAAAAAATATGTTCAATATATGTTTATTTAACTGCTAGCAATTTTTTCAGGCAAAAAACATTCAGGGTCACCTAGGTGGCTCAGTGGGTTAAAGCCTCTGCCTGGGATCGAGCCCCACATCAGGCTCTCTCCTCAGCAGGGAACCTGCTTTCTTTCCTCTCTCTCTGCCTGCCTCTCTGCCTACATGTGATCTCTGTCAAATAAATAAAATCTTTTTTAAAAAATCTAAATTTAAAGCAAGAGATCTGACTGTTCATTTGAAAAAGTACATATATTGCAAAAGTTTTACATATAAGGGAATAATATATCTATCTATCTAACTACTCAGTAGTATACTCCAGGTGTTCTGGTTTGATAAAGACAAATTCAAGGTAATATGATAAGCGTCTTTTAATCCTTCCAGGCCTTCTCTGATTCATGCACACCCTTATATGGAGATGAAGCTCTTGGAGAATGCGCAACCTGGCTACCAGCCCATGGCAGGCCCTGCTATGAGACAGCAAATCTGCAGGGAGTGGACAAACCTATGGCACAAAATCAAAGAACTCATGTTGGTATTGCAGTTCTGCCATTTCTGACTCTGAGTCTATGTCCTCCACAGGAAGATGGAGAGAGAAATCAAACCTTCTTTACAGGCTTGTGGGGAAGAATAACTTGGGTAATACATAGGATGGTGCCTAGCACAGGGCTTGGCTCCACGGTTGCTCAAATATTTGCTTCCTGGGACTATCTCTCCTTGCTGAACATGAGGGTTACCTTGGATGATGTATGTGAAAACAAATGTTGGTTATAATTAGAAATGGGTAACAGGGGCCCTGAATCTATGTCAAGGCAGAATGTCTGTTTGCACTGTAGATGGTAGTGATGGAGGTCTTTGACTGTGCTGCCTCCCAACTTCCAGAACAGGGATGTTAGGCTTCAAATGCTGTGATATATTTTAACTTCCTTCTGAGCCCCTCCCTTTTGGACAGTTGCCAGATCTAGCTAGCTTCTCAGAAGGCTTCTGGAAAGGTACAAGGCCAGACTTATAGGCAAGGAAATATGGGTCACAGCTCCTGACATTGAATAAACACTTCAAGGCTGCATCCAAAGGTCCAGCAAGGCACCTGCCTGCTTCCTCTGACTTCACCTCCTATTCTCACCAAGCTCTTCTTAACTTCAGTCACTCTGGCCCTCTTTCTGTCCCTAAAACATGTCAGATTGAGTTTTCATCAAGGTGTATTCCTGCCTTTGTCCTTGTTCTCTCTTCCTAGAACAGTCTTTCCCAGACCATCACATGGCCAGCTCCCTCTCATCATTTCGGTCTCTGTGAAGCTACCCCCCACCCCCGAGGAAGGCCTCTCTTGACCTCTTTAGCTAACGTAGCCATCCCTTAACTCCTACTTACTTTTTACCCTGTTATACTATTTAACATCCTTCCTAGCACTTACCATCATCTAAGATTGCCTTATTTGCATCTGTATTTATTACTCGATATCCCAAAGAGGCAGGAGCACATCTGTCTTCCCTACACTGAACCCCCAGAACTTCCACACTGAGGAAAATATTTGTTAAGTGAATGAATGAGCAAAAGCCTCTATAATAGCTTCACAGCAGAATGAATAGCTTACTCCTGGGTGACCCATGGCAGTGTATTTATTCCTGTATGCGGTGCCTATTTCAGTTGTGCTAGACTGGCACATTGGTAGTCTCCAATGAAACACAACAACCAGTATTCATGCTCTTTTTAGTCCCTCACATATGAACTCCAGGCTTGACCATGCGACTTGCTTTTGCCAATAGGACATTAGCAAGTGTGATGCAAAAAGAGGCTTGATAAATACTTGGATGCTGCTTTGTCCTCTTGGGACCCTGTCTCTTGAGGTCCTCAGTTACCTTGTAAAGAGTTACCCTGATGAAGAGACCACAAAGAGAGATGCGTGAGCCCAGACAGCCCCCATTCTTTTAGCCATTCCAGAAGAAGTACTGGAAAGCTAAGTGAATAAGTTCCCTTGGACGTTCCAGTCCCAGAAGATATCAGGTAGAACCACCTAGTGAGCCCAGCCCAGGTTGTAGAATCATGAGAAATAATAAATCGTTATTTTTTTATAAGTTTGGCATAGCTTTTTACACAGCAACAGGTAGCTGAAACACCAGCTTATCTTCCATTATAAATGGTTGTGTATGAGTCTATTCCTAGACTGTGAGCCCAAGGCAAGGGATGCAACATAATTATCTCTGCTTACCCCACTTTGCCTGGCATCCTGTACAAGCTAAGTCAATCTAAGAGTTTTCATTCAAAGATGTGTTGAGCTCCTCTACACGCTAGTCTCTGCATCACCTGTGTGCAGATAGTTGTGTGTTTGTGTGCATGTATGTGTGTTAGATGGAGAAGGAGCCAAAAGAAGTAGTGAAGATTCACTCCCCAAACACTTCACAAGGCTGTTCCTTGAGGGCAAAGATCATACCCAACTCCCAGCACAGCAACCCAAATGCAGGAGGTTGAACATCAGTGGTTAAAACAAAGGTCTGTGGGAGGGGCACCTGGGTGGCTCAGCGGGTTAAGCCTCTGCCTTCAGCTCAGGTCATGATCTCAGGGTCCTCCAATAGAGCCTCACATGGGGCTCTCTGCTCATCAGGGAGCCTGCTTTCCCCTCTCTCTCTGCCTGTCTGCCTACTTGTGATCTCTCTCTCTTTGTCAAATAAATAAATAAAATCTTTTTAAAAAATGGGATTTAAAAAGAAAGAAAGGTCTATGGGAGGGCGCCTGGGTGGCTCAGTGGGTTAAGCCGCTGCCTTCGGCTCAGGTCATGATCTCGGGGTCCTGGGATCGAGTCCCACATCGGGCTCTCTGCTCAGCAGGGAGCCTGCTTCCTCCTCTCTCTCTGCCTGCCTCTCTGCCTACTTGTAATCTCTCTCTGTCAAATAAATAAAAAAAATCTTTAAAAAAAAAAAAAAAAGGTCTATGGGAGCCCAGAGAGGGTATGGCTAACTGCCACCAGAGACCTGGGGGAAGAATTTACCTACCTCGGGAGCAGCTTTTGAGCTCAGTGTCAGTGTTCCAGCCACTGTCAGAAAGCAGGGAAGTTGGCAAGATATTTGCAGTCATTTGCTCATGTGATCCTTAAGGCCACCAGGTGTGACAGGGTCATTTTAAAGCTCATGAAGGACTGCCATAGCTGGGCTACAATGAGTGAGCTCCCTGCAGACCTTCAAGCCACTCTGTCCCCTCCCTGACTCTGGAGGTTTGGGGGCCACATTCCCCATCCCTGTGCTGTGGGCAGGGCAGGCACACAGCCATCCTATCTCCTGGCCTCCTTTTCTACAGGGCCAGCTTCTCTTTGAGGGGGGGATGGAAATGGGATGGATCTGCCTCATCTTGAAGCTCACTCATGTTTTTAAAAACAAAGTCAAAACCAAGACTGCTCTACATGGCATCCAAATCTAAGTTTAAGTATTTCTTTTTCCTCTTTTTTAAAAACAAATTTATTTATTTATTTTAGAAACAGAGAGAGAGAGAGCATGCACATGGTGGGGGAGGGGTAGAGAGAGACAGTCTCAAGCAGAGTCTATGCTAAGCTCAGAGCCAAACTTGGGGCTCGAACTCACAACGCTGAGACCATGACTTGAGCCAAAACCAACAGTTGGATGCTTAACCATCAGCATCACCCATGTGCTCCTCTTTCTCCTCTTTTTTTTCCCCTCTTGGATGGAATTAAGTAAATTTAAAGTGATGACACAGTTTATCTGAAGGAGATTAGAAGTGATGATTGATTATTTGAGAGTAAAAAAATAATGAACTTCACAGTTACAAATAAATACATAAAAAAATTTTAAATGGGAGGGAGTAAGGGACTCTTTTACCCCTAAAATTTTTTTTGAATATTTTATTTATTTGACAGAGAGAGAGAGAGAGAGAGCACAAGCAGGGAGAGCAGGAGGCAGAGAAAGAAGGAGAAGCAGATTCCCCACTGAGCAGGGGGCCCAATGGGGTGGTTCCATCTCTGGAGCCTGGGATCATCGGATCATGACCCAAACTGAAGGCAGATGGCTAATTGACTGAGCCACCCAGGCGCCCTTACCCCTGAAATTTTTATTTTTATTTATTTGTTTATTTGACAGAGAGACAGCAAGAGGGGGAATACAGGGGCGGGGGTGGAAGAGGGAGAAGCAGGGTTCTCGAGAAGGAGGAAGCCCATTGTGGGGCTCAATCTCAGGACCCTGGGATCATGACCTGAGCTGAAGGCAGAGGCTTAACAGCTGAGCCACCCAGGAGCCCCACCCCTAAAATTTTTTTTTTTATTAAAATATTTTATTTATTTATTTGACAGAGAGAAATCACAAGTAGACAGAGAGGCAGGCAGAGAGAGAGAGGGAAGCAGGCTCCCTGCTGAGCAGAGAGCCCGACGTGG
Organism: Mustela nigripes; assembly: GCF_022355385.1. Taxonomy (NCBI): domain Eukaryota; kingdom Metazoa; phylum Chordata; class Mammalia; order Carnivora; family Mustelidae; genus Mustela; species Mustela nigripes. The sequence continues at coordinate 57,206,626 of NC_081558.1, forward strand.
GACTCGATCCCAGGACCCTGAGATCATGACCTGAGCCGAAGGCAATGGCTTAACCCACTGAGCCACCCAGGCACCCTAAAATTTTTATTACAAAGAAGTCTAGGGGCACCTGGGTGACTCTGTTGGTTAAGCATCTGCCTTCGGCTCAGATTATGATCCCAGGGTCCTGGGACTAAGCCCCACCTTGGGCTCCTGATCAGCAGAAGACTGCTTATCCCTCTGCTCCTCCTCCTGCTTGTGTTCTGTCTCTCTCAAATAAATAAACAAAATCTAAATAAATAAATAAATTAAATTAAAAAAGCCAAATATACAGAAGAGTTAAAAGATTCAACAGGCATCCCCAGGTGGCTCAAGTCAGTTAAGTGGCTGCCTTCAGCTTGAGTCATGATCTCAGGGTCCTGGGATAGAGTCCTAAGTCTAGCTCTCTGTTCAGCAGGGAGTCTGCTTCTTACTCTCTTTCTGTACTCTTCCTCTCTCTCTCTAATAAATAAACAAAATCTTAAAAAATAAACAAATAAATAAAGTAAAATCTCCAACAATTAGTAAGTGGCCATAGTCCCTCTGTGTGTGTGTGTGTGTATTTTCCTCAAAGTTTTAGAGGAAAGTCCAACTCTTCTACATAACTACCATGACATTGTTGTACCTAAGAAAATTAACTATAATTAGAATCTTTGAACACAGGGCTTAGAGGAAGAGGGTAAGCCCTTTATCTCCATCTCTTTATCTGGGAGTGTAGGAAAGTCAGCCAGGTTGCTGGGCCAAACGTAGTGGGTGTGAACAAAAGAGCCTTCTGATATTCAGAGACCTGGACAAATGTGTAAAGTTGGCATCATTGTGAGGTGTGCTTAAAACTATATGGGGTAGGAGTGCCTGAGTGGCTCAGTAGGTTAAGCATCTGACTCTTGATTTTGGCTCCGATCTTGATCTCATGGATCATGAGATCAGCCCCTTACTGGGCTCCACACTCATTGGGGAGTCTGCTGAGATTCTTTCTCCCTCTCCCTCTATCCCTACCCCCACTTGCTCATTCTTTCTCTCTCTCTAAAATAAGTAAATAAGCAAGTAAATAAATAAATAAATAAATAAACCTTTTTAAAAAACCGTGTTGTGGGAGCTCCTCGGTCTCCGGATTCTGAGCATGTATAATTAACTGTATATTAGCAAGCCCCAGGAGAACTTCATTGATGGGCAGCTTGAAAATGACAATGAAACACAGAAGTGTGTAAGTCCTTGAGAAAAGAAATAAACTGTAGTCACAAGTCCTCTTTGCATGCATTAGAGAAAAAAAGAAAGAAAGGTTTCAGGGCAAACAGTTTCTGCTGTGAATGAACCCAGGTCTCCCCGAGAGAGATCTAAGTGGGGCAATCTGAGGGAGGAAGGAAATGAGGCTTCAGGCAGAAGGAAATTCCTTACTGTGTTAAATTAATAAAGAATGTGCTGAACTAATACCTCACTTTTCCCACCTTTGCCAGCTCTGGTTACAGGGGATACTTCCTGCCCTGGAAGGCTTTTGGAGAAACTTAGTGTGCATCTATGTCAGATGAAGCCTACATTCCTTCCTCCTTTCCCCCACCCCCAAACACTCCTTCTCCACCCCCTACAGACTATTTTTCTTCATCTGAGTCCCTAATGTCCTCATCCATATAATGGAGCAGGGACATCTGCTGGCAGGGCAGTTTTCAGGCAGTCTACGTGGGGCTACATATTGGCAAACTTGTCTGGCAGTGTCAGGCGCAAGAGAACAGGCCCCAAGTAAGTGGTGTCTGAATCATTTCCTGGAGAGCTCCCACCCTCGTGGAAACTACACTTCCCAAGCTCCCTTATCAGCTGGCTCCTAACTAGGTTCAGCCAATAGGAGATGCTAGTGGGAGACTGAGGGAGGGAGAAACCAGAGTCCATCTCCCAGTCTCCCTCTGCTTGGGGGTGGGATGGGAGCTGATTCTTCATCTGTACAGCCCCTCCCTCTGGGGCCCCAGTGGTCCCCAGGTATCCCCACCCATCAGTTCCCACAGATGACCCAGCCTCTGGGCTCTGCAAACACTACCTCTAGTCCTAGGGGTAGGAGAGGCTTCCTGCTGCTGCTGCTGCTGCTAATTTCTGGGTTCCCTCAGTGCTTACTGCTTAGCTTCTCAACTCTTCCGTCACTGTGTAACCAACTCCTTCTGTTAAATCCTGTGTTTTCTTTCTTTATTTTTTAAGATTTTATTTATTTGACAGAGAGAGACACAGAGAGAGAGGGAACACAAGCAGGAGAGGGAGAAGCAGGCTCCCCACAGAGCAGGGAGCCTGATGCAGGGCTTGATCCCAGGGCCCTGAGATCAGGATCTGAGCCAAAGGCAGACACCCAAGCGACTGAGCCACCCAGGCGCCCCAATCTTGTCCATTTTAAATAACTACAGTGGTTTCGATTTTCCTAACTGGAGTCTGGCTAATGCACATGGTAATTTTTTAAACTAACTCTGCAGTAAAGGATTGATTAACTCAGCAAGCTTGGGGTGCTTAAACCCTGCACAAGCCACAGAAAGGACTGGCCCTTGGTTGGCTCTGGGAGATAACGTTTAAACCCTTGGAATATCTTGGAATATCTAGAGTATCTTTCTAGGGGTGCCTGGGTGGCTCAGAGGGTTAAAGCCTCTGCCTTTGGCTCAGGTCATGATCCCAGGGTCCTGGGATCGAGCCCCACATCAGGCTCTCTGCTCAGTGGGGAGCCTGCTTCCCTTCCTCTCTCTTTGCCTGCCTCTCTGCCTACTTGTGATCTCTGTCTGTCAAATAAATAAATAAAATCTTAAAAAAAAAAAAAAAGAGTATCTTTCTACACTGGGGGCTTTGGGTCATGCCAGATAGCTTATGCTAACGTGACTTAGGGTGAATGCCTGTTTTCAGTTGCCTGGGGCCTTGGCCACACTGTTTCAGTCTGACTTTACTGGGGCTGGGCAGTGGTTGTGGACACTGAATACCTGTGGTCAGTCACACCGGAGCCCCATGCCTACGCAACCGACCCTCAGTAAAAACCCTGGACACCGAAGCTCAGATGGCTGACAACATTTGTGCATATTGTCACACGTCATTGCTGGGAGAAGTCAGCTCTGTCTGTAAGGTTCCCCTGGGTGGGGACAACTGGAACCACACAGCTGGTCCCTCCCGGACTCCACTTGATGCACCTTTTCATTTGCTGATTTTTAAGCTTTATTCTTTTGCTATAACTGTAACTACAAGTAGAACAGCTTTTCTGAGTTGCATAAGTCTTTCTAGCAAATCAAAAACTTAAGGGTGGTCCTGGGGACCCCCAACGCCCCATTTACAAAGAAAACTTTTTCCCCCACAAACAAAATGTCTAGGGTCCCCAAAATTTAAGTAACGTGCCCGAACTGAAGGCAGGTTCTACCTGACTCCTATTACTGTGCCAGACTGCCTCTCATGAGGGAGAAAGGTGCATGCAGAAAGACCACTTGATTGAAAATTTGAAGTAAAGATGCCGTTAAGGCGTCTTTTGGCTCCAACGGTTCATATAACTGTAAGTTAATAAACACCTATTGAACTCTATTTTTTTTTTAAGATTTTATTTATTTATTTGACAGAGAGAGATACAGTGAGAGTGGGAACACAATCAGGGGAGTGGGAGAGGGAGAAGCAGGCTTCCTATGGACCAGGGAGCCCAACGCAGGACTTGATCTCAGGGCCCTGGGATCATGACCTGAGCCAAAGGCAGACAATTAACCAACTGAGCCACCCAAGCATCCCCACCTATTGAACTCTTAGATGAAGCAATTATTTGCTTGCCAGGGAGAAACTAGAGAAGGTCTGTGGGGGCAAGGTGGCTGGAGCCGCAGTGAAAGAGGGCTGGTCAGGAATGAAATAGGGTGGAAGCTACTGCAGAAGTCCAGAAGACAGGCAGACAGCCAGGACTCGGGGGTGGCAGTAGAGAGGGAGGGATAGGGTGGATTCAAGTGACCATGGAGGAAATGGCCTATTGGACCTCTTGGCTGGGAGCCTTGTTTTCCTCCCTTCCCCCACATTGATGGTGTCCTAGGTGACTCCCTTTCAAAAAATTATATTGGCTAATTAAAGCCAGACACAGGCATCCTCTTTGATTGCTCCCTTTCCCTTACCTCACTCACCCACAGCAGATCTTGTTGATTCTGCTTCCAAAACATTTCCTATGTGGGTCCCTTTCTCTCTCTCCACATCTTTCACCCCAGTCCAGCCCAGCACTGCCTCTCGCCTTTGCACTGGCTACTCCCTCCGGCCATGAATGCATGGCTGGTCCCTTCTCATCCCTCCAGTTTCATCCAAAATACGGGCTTCTCAAAGAAGTCTCCCCTGTGCACACCAGTGAGAGGAGGCCCATGCTCCTTTTCTCTTCCCCCGAATCCTCTCTATTTGTGGGGTTTCTTACTTTACCTAACAAGTAGCATTTGTTGAGCCTACTTACTATGTGCCAGATAAATTCTATTTTACATTAATTTTCAAGCTAAGGAAACAAGTTTTAAGCCACCGTGTCCGCTAAAGTATGGGCATCAAGAGAGCAGAGATCTTACCTGTCCTATTTGTTGCTGAGCCCCAAAGCCAAGCATACAGCCTGGTCTATAAGGAGGAACTCTACACATACGTGCTGAAGAGACAGTAAAGAATGTAGTATGGATTGGATGTGGAGAACAAGGGGAAAGATGTCAGGACGGTTCCAAGTTTCTGGGTTATCCAACTGGGTGGTGCCATTGACCAGGTGAGGAGCCATGCAGAGACAGTCAATGGGTAGACTGGAGACAGGGGGGTTGGTTGGTTTAGGGAATGCGGCATTGAGAAGTCAGCTATGATGTTCCCCTGGGTCTGGAGCCCAGTTTTGGATGGTGGACGTGGATTTAGGAGTGGCCAGCTGGTAGGAAGTAAATGGAGTCTGGAGGGAATTGAGATCACCCAAGGAAGTATGTTGAGTGAGATGAGAAGGCCTAGTGCAGAGCCTTGAGCAATGTCAACATCTAATGTTGTGAGAAGAAAGCATCCAGCAAAACAGCAGCTAAGAAGTTAAGTGGAAAATCAGGGTAGTGTGACATGCCCCCCCCCCACCCCCCGCAACAGAAGCCAAGGAAAAAGAGAAGTGGCTGCAATGTGGTATCCACACGCATTATAGGGTTGGAGCATGCTTTTTTTTTTTTTTTTCTTTTTGGTCTGTCTTCACAACCTGCACAATATTTTAAAACACCTCGGGTTAGTTGCTACAATTTAAAAATAAGAGTATTTCTTTTGAAATCTGTATTCCAGGGATGCCTGGGTGGGGCAGTTGATTGGGTATCCAACTCTTGGTTTCAGCTCAGGTTGTGATCTCCGGGTGGTGAGATGGAGCCCCAGCCTCAGTGCAGAGTCTGGTTGAGATTCTTTCTCCCTCTTCTCCCTCTTGCTCTGCCCCTCCCACGCATGCTCCCTCTCTCTTTATTTATTTGAGAGAGAGAGAGAGAGAGAGAGAGCATGCACAGGGCAAGGTGAAGAGTAGCAGGAGAGGGAGAAGCAGGCTCTCCACTGAGCAGGAAGCCCAACACAGGGCTGGATCCCAGGACCCTAAGATCACAACCTGAGCTGAAGGCAGATGTTTAACCAACTGAGCCCCCCAGGCACCCAAAATTAAAAATCTCTTAAGAAAAGAAAAGAAATTTCTATTCTAGTTTCCCTGGAATCATAATATAGGCCATTCTGGGCTTGAACAGACGCAGTGAGTCACGGCTGCCCCCATTAGCTGAGGTGTGTGGTCTCCTCACTATCTCAGTCTCCACCTATCCCTGCTCCGTCCCTAGGCCTGGGGGCACGTCATTTACCATCTGTCTTAGTCAGCATGGGCTGCTATAACAAAATACCTAGGACTGGGTGGCTTCCACAACAGACATTTACTTCTCACAGTTCTGGAGAAGTCTAAGAGGAGGATGCTGGCAGACTCAGTTCCTAGTGGAAGCCTGCTTGCTGGCTTGTATATAGCCACCTTCTTGCTGGGTGCTCACACGGCCTTTCCTTGGTTCTTATGCATAGAGAGAGAGTTCTTTCTTCCCATCCCATCATGAGCATCCCAGCCTCACCACCTAATCTAAACCTCCTAGTATCATCACATTTAGAGTTAAGGCTCCAACATACGAATCTTGGCTGGCAGGGGACCACAAACACTCAGCCTATCACACCATCTCAATTGCATTACTGCTTTTCTTCTAATCAGAGTCAAAAGAAAGGAGGGGATATCTTGAATGTATGTTTCTATTGAGAGTAGGAAAACAAAATGTAGACTGAGACAGGGATTTTTTTGAAAATGGGAGGAGCATATTTCTCAATGAAATGCCTTCTTTGCCTATGAGATTTCTTTCTTTTTTTTTTTAAGATTTTATTTATTTGACAGAGAGAAATCACAAGTAGATGGAGAGGCAGGCAGAGAGAGAGAGGGAAGCGGGCTCCCCGCTGAGCAGAGAGCCCGATGCGGGACTCGATCCCAGGACCCTGAGATCATGACCTGAGCCGAAGGCAGCGGCTTAACCCACTGAGCCACCCAGGCGCCCCAGCCTATGAGATTTCTAAGATAGTCCCCAAGGATTCTTGCCTGCTGGTGCTCATGACCTTGTGCCATCCCCTCCCTTTGAATGTGGGCTGGATCATTACTTGATTCTACTCAGTAGACTACAACAAAGGATGTCACTTTTGTAATTATAGTCTTTCATATCTGGGTTAGATTTTTTTTTAAAGATTTTATTCATTTATTTGACAGAGAGAGAAAGCAAGCAGGCACCAGCAGGAGGAGTGGCAGGGGGAGAGAGAAGCAGGCTCTCTGAGCTGAGCAGGGACCCTGAAGTGAGGCTCCACCCCAGAACCCTAGAATCATGACCTGAGCCAAAGGCAGACACTTAACCAACTGAGCCACCTAGGGGCCCCTCTGGCTTAGATTTTTAAACCAGGTTTATTTTTTTTTTTTTTTAATTTTTTATTTTTTATAAACATATATTTTTATCCCCAGGGGTACAGGTCTGTGAATCACCAGGTTTACACACTTCACAGCACTCACCAAATCACATACCCTCCCCAATGTCCATAATCCCACCCCCCCCTCCCCCACCCCCCCCCCCCCCGGCAACCCTCAGTTTGTTTTGTGAGATTAAGAGTCACTTATAAACCAGGTTTATTTTTAAAAGATCTTTATTTATTTATTTGACAGACAGAGAGAGAAAGGAGTTTCCCTTTCTCTGTCTGTCAAATAAATAAATAAAAATCTTTTAAAAAAATCTAACCCAGATATGAAAGACTGTAATTACAAAAGTGAGCAGCAGAGGAAGAAAGAGAAGCAGGCTCCCTGTTCAGTGGGGAGCTCCATGTGGGGCTTGATCCCAGGACCCTGGGATCATGACCTGAGCCACCCAGGAACCCTCAGTTCTGTAATTAGATTATTAAAATGATGGCTTCTACCTAACTAGCAGACTCTTTATATTGCCCTCTTGGTTTGCACACTTCAAAGAAGTAAGCTGCCACTCTAGAGAGGTTCACATATAAAGGAACTGGTAGTGGTCTCAAGCCAACGGTACACAGGGAATTGAATCCTGTCTACAATCGTGCCGAAAGAGGATCTTTCCCCAGTCGAGTCTTCAGATGAGACCCTAGCCTATGTGCAAGCTTATGATAGACCTGAAGTAGAGGACCCATCTAGCTATGCCCAAATTCCTACCCACAGGAACTGTGAGATAATAAGAGTGTTTTTTGAATTTTAATTGTGATAAAAGGACACAACCTAAACTTTACTATCATAACCATTTTTAAGCATAGAGTTCAATTGTGTTAGCTATATTCACATTGTTGTGCAACAGATCTCTAGAACTTCTTTGTTTTGTAAACTAAAACTCCATATCCATCAAACAACAACTTCCCCTTTCTCCTTCCATCCTAGACCCTGGTAACCACCACTCTACCTTCTGTCTTTATGAATTTGAATCTATGAGTTATAGAAGGCGAATCATACAGCATTTGTCTTTTTTTAAAGATTTTATTTATTTATTTAAGAGAGTGAGAACACTAGAGAGAGAGAGCGAATAAGCACTAGTGGGAGCAGAGGGAGAGGGAGAAGCGGGCTGAGCAGAGAGCCCAGTGCGGGGCTCAATTCCAGGATCCTGGGATCATGACCTGAGCCAAAGGCAGGCCGTTAACCCACCAAGACACCCAGGTGCCTCCAGCATCTGTCTTTTTGTGACTGGCTTTGTTCATGTAGCATAATGTCCTCAAGGTTCATCTGTGTTGCATCGTACATCAGCATTTCCTTCCTCTTTAAGCCTGAATCATATTCCATTCTATGCATAGACCACTTTTTGTCTATCCATTCACCCATCAGTGGATACTTGGGTTGCTTCCACCTTTGGGTGACTATGAATAATGCTATTACAAACACTGTGTATAAATATCTCTTCAAGATCCTATTTTCTCTTCTTTCAGATAGACACCCAGAAGTGGGATTACTGGATCATACAGTAATTCTGTATAATTTTTTCCAGAAGCACCATACTGTTTTCTACAGCAGCTGCATCATTTTACATTCCCACTGGCAGTGCATAAGGGTTTCAATTCCTCCACATCCTTGTCAACACTTGTTTTTCTGTTTTGGGGTTCTCTGGACTTTTTGATAGTAGCTGCCCCAAAGTGCATGAAGTGAAATCTCACTTCATGTGTGTCATTCTAAGCAGGTAAGTTTGGGGTGATTCTTACATAGCAAGAGGTAAGTAATATACCACTTCGTTTTGTGAGTTCCGAGAAGGGAGTAGTTATTAGTTTCAAATGTGGCTTAAAGGTTGAGCAAGAGGAGAACTGAAACAAAAGCTTCTGCAGTCATCACAGAACAAAGGTGGAGACCTCGACAGAGCAGACTCCGTGGGTGGAGGTGGGGAGAGGGGGCTGGGCAGTGGCAAGGGAAGAATAAGGGCAACTTTTTAAAGAGTGGTCTATGTAATCTTTTAAAAAGATTTTATTTGTTTATTTACTTGAGAGAGAGAGAGAGAGAGAGTGAGCAGGGTGAGGAGGACAGGGAGAGGGACAAAGACTCTGTGCTGAGCATGGAGCCAGATAGCCAGATGCCTAGACAGAGGGCTCGATTCCACCACCCTGAATTTATGACCTGAGCCGAAATCAAGAGTTGGCCACTTAACCAAGAGAGCTACTCAGGGGCTCCAGGAGTCATCTGTATAATTTGTATGGATTATCAATGATTTTCCTGAGAGGGTGAGATAATTCCAAGGGGGTGGTAGTCAGAAGGAGAGGTTTATTCTCTTTTCCTTTTTTTTTTTTTTAAGATTTTATTTATTTATTTGACAGACAGAGATCACAAGTAGGCAGAGAGGCAGGCAGAGAGAGAGGGAGAAGCAGGCTCCCCACTGAGCAGAGAGCCTGACGCAGGGCTCAATCCCAGGACCCTGAGACCATGACCTGAGCCAAAGGCAGAGGCCCATTCCACTGAGCCACCCAGGTACCCCTATTTTCCTTTTTAAAATAGGAAAGAATTAATTATGTTTAAATACCTATGGCACCGATGGCACTGATGGCACCTATGGCAGGTGGGACTGGAGCCCAACCCAAACGGCTCCTGAGCTTGTTCATTTACCAAAATGTTCTGCTCAATTGCCCAAGTCTGAAGCAAAATAAGAAAACAAGACAATATAATCTAGCAATGTTCTATTTTTTTTTTCCATGATGGCTATTTGGAGTGATTTTGGGTAGTAAATAGCAAGTATTTAATTATTTCAAGGATTCTCCTCTTCTCTCTTCCTCTCTCTTTCTCTCTCCCCACTTCCCTCCCTCCTCTTGATGCCTCTGTTTGGCTGGGGTGCAATTACATGCTAAATGTGGCTCTTGAGCATTCCAGCTCCATGCCCTTCCTTCCCCAACACAGCAACTCTTGTTCAAGTCCCTTCCAAGCAAAGCATAATGTATAATAGGTCCCCCATGACATTTTTTGCAAGAGAAAAATGAAATCAACCTTATGGCTGAACTCCCTGGAGGTTCCTGAGTCAAAGGTCCTTCACAAATTGTATCAATACCCTCCGGGGCAATGCCAGAACCAAGTCCTTGCACATGAAATGTGTTCCTGCTTTATTCACACAAGTGTGATTTGTGTACACTCTACCACATCATGCATGTGTATTTTAGCTGTTTATATAACTTGTCCTCTGGGACTTCTGACTACAGAATCCCTAAACCCCAGCATAAGCCAACGTTTACTGGACTCAGGCATTATGGGTTGTCTAAAACAGTCACTGAGGGGTGGGTGCAGGCCTCAGAGCTTATCATAGATACTCCCTTTGGATATACTGGAAGGTCATTATTCTTCAGTCTGATCAATGGAGATTTTCTAACCCTTTCTATTCGTGTCATCAGCTCCTGATGAATCACTAATAAGTATTCAGCTACTCCACCCCTCCTGCAGATGCTGCTTCTCCTCCCACTTTGCAGTGGCAGGAAATCATCTCTCAGTAACCTTGAAGCATTGCTGCAGGCCGACTTGACTTTCAGTTGGCTCACAGTCACACGGTCAGAGAAGAACAACATGGGTGTTAACTTGTTGCCTGGGAACTGAGGGTCCCCAAGAAGCTGAGTAGTGCCCTCAGATTCCCAATCCAGGGCTTTGTCATCACACACACACAAATCATACATTTGCACAGGGACACTGATTTGATTTTAGATGTTACATCATTTTCTTTTCAGTAAATCATCAGTGATCAATGTGAAATCATTTATTACAGAAAAAGAATAAATGTGAAAAAAAAATTAACGGGGAATTGCTTGGATCAAGGCTGGAATCTAGGCTCTATCATGCATTCATTCAGTTGTTATTATTTCACACCTACTATGTGCCAATTGCCAGGGACAGGACACTCAAGGAGCTGCCTTAGCAGCTAAAGGTGGAGAGATGACGATAAATAAGTGTGATGGCTAATATTATGTGTCAACTTGACTGGGTCATGGGGTGCCCAGATGTCTGGTCGAACATTTTTCTGGGTCTCTCTGTGAGAGTGTGTTTGGATGAGATTAACATTTAAATCAGTAGACCAAGTAAAGCAGATGGCCCTCCTCAATGTGGGTGGGCCTCATACAATCCGTTGAAGGCCTGAATAAAACAAAATTGCTGACTAAGGGAGAACTACACTTGCCTGTTTGCCTTCAAACTGAGATATCAGCTTTTTTTCTGCCTTTGGACTTAAATCGAAACATTGGCACTTCCTGAGTCTTGAACCTGTTGGTCTTTAGACAGGAATTACATGATCAGCTCTCCTCGTTCTCAGACACTTTGGACCTGGACTATAACCAAATCATCAACTCTCATGAGTCTTCAGATTGTCGATTCACCCTGAAGATCATGAGACTTGCCTACTTCTATAACTGCATGAATGAATTCCTTAGAGTTAATCAATCTCTCTCTCTCTCTCTCTCTACATACTCACACACACACACACACACACACACACACACACACACACACCCTGTTGTTTCTGTTTCTCTGGAAGATCCTGACAAATACAGCAAGCAAATCAATGACCAATCTGACAGTGATAAACTTCCATGATGGACATAAAACAAGATCATGGACAAGACAGGGGTCTTTTGTTATGTTAGCTGTGGACATTAGGACCAACTCATCAAGGAGGTGGAGCCAGAGTGGGAAAGCAACAGCCATGTAAAAGATGTGGGGAAATGGCAGGGCAAAGGCCCTGTGGTGGGCAGGATGGTAGAGAACTGGAGGGACAGAAAGAAAACCAGTATGGCTAGAGGGGAGCATGGTGGGAGAGGGAGGCAGGATGCAGAACATTAGGGATTCATAGGCCATAAGGAGTAGTTTGGATTTTATTCTAAGTGCAAGGGGAATCCTTTGGAAGGTTCTAAGGAGTTTAACACTCTGGCTGCTTACATTCCTAGCTTGCTGTATCACTTTGGACAAATGAATGTGCCTCTCTGAATTTTAGATTCCTGACATTGTTATGAAGATTAAATGAGATCATGTAAGAGTGAGTTAGTACCATGCCTAGCCCAAAGAAGTAGCTATAGAAACGTCAGTTTCATTTTCTGGTTGTTCACTAGGGGCGATGACTGGTAAATGCTGAAACTAAACTAAATGCTGAACCAAATGTTGAAACTAAATTAAACTAAAACAAACTAGAGAAATGGAACTGACATGAACTTTCTGGAAGGCAGTATCAGCACATCCTTTGACAAGGGGCTACCTCCCTTGTGGCCTAGGGAAACAAAGAGAAACAGAGACAAAATGTATACTAAAGATGTTTGTCACCATGTCATTTACATATCGAACAACTGGAAACAACTAAATGTCTGGGGTAAGTGCTGGTTTAAAGGCACTTTGGTGGGCACCTGGGTTGCTCAGTCAGTTAAGCATCTGCCTTTGGCTCAGGTCATGGTCCTGGGGTCGAGTCCTGCATTGGGCTTCCAGCTCAGCAGGAGGCCTGCCTGCTTCTCCCTCTGCCTGCTGCTCCCCCTGTTCATGCACGCTCTCTCACTCTCCGACAAATAAATAAAACCTTAAAAAGAAAAAGGAAGAGTTAATTTTCTACTTTTCATTTTATTTTGCTAAAAGTAAATGTCCTAAGTGTCCTAAGTTTTTTTCCCCCCAAATATATGTTTTTTTCCCTTGTAATTGGAAAGAAAAAAGCAACTTATTAAACTAACTGGAAAATGCCTCTTGCTAAATTCAGGAATCATTTATAAATAGAACTATGTTAGGACGCTTGGAAGAAATGGTGGAAGGAAAGCATATCTAGGAGGCTGACTGATTCCCCAGGTCATCTAATAACTATGTGTTCAGCACAAACCTTCCTAGAGACGACTTCTACTTGAAATTTCCTTTCAGTTGATGGTTTGGGGTTCAGGAGAAGAAGTAGCGGTCTTTGGCAACCTGGGAACCTAGTTTTTAAAGCCAGCTCTGTCATTTAGTAACTGTGAATCCCCTGGCAATGTACATAACTTCTCTGAGATCCTGTTTTTGTGACCATAGGGGCAGTGATGTTTACTCCAACCTTTCTTTGGGTAGGTTAAGGATAAAATACATGAAATGTCTGTCTTCTGATGAGTCCTTGATAAATGCCAGCTCTTATATCGTGATACTTCTGCCCCAATATTGATCATACCTTATTATAGTGTAGCCCTTTACGTTTGCAAATGTGTGTGGGGAGTTGTGTTCATTGTCTGATCCTGAAAAAAAAAGCCCAGTTTTTATTAAGATAATACCTTACCTGTATAGAGTATTTGCTATGTTTTTAAGAATTGCGTAGTAGTGGGTGCTCAGTAAGTGCTAACTGACTAAATGAATGAACTAATGAATGTTTTCAAAGGAGAAAAAATAGTGGACTGTTTCTTTGACTGGGGAATTCATTCTATGAGGCTAGATGCTCCCTAAAGCAAAGGTAACCCTGAATCTCCCTGTTATGTTGAGGGGAGCTTCAGGGCAGGCCAGGGCTCGGAGAAGACTGCCCAGAGTCATTCTGGTGGACCTTTTTCCTGCTCCGACTTGTGAAAAACTAGAGGTAAAAAGAGTGAGTTGGTGCCACCTGGAGGGTGAGAGTAAGCACCTCAGGAGAAAGCAAGAAAAATTAGAACAAAGCACTTCTTTTAGTTCAGGCGCACAGGTGGGGTGGTGGCGGTAAGAATGTACCCTAAAAATAATCTCTGCTTTTTGAGGCACCTGGGTGGCTCAGTCGATTAAAGCCCCTGCCTTCCGCTCAGGTCATGATCCCAGGACCCTGGGATCGAGCCTCTCGCATCAGGCTCTCTCCTCAGCAGGGAGCCTGCTTCCTCCTCTCTCTCTCTCTCTCTCTCTGCCTGCCTCTCTGCCTACTTGTGATCTCTGTCTGTCAAATAAATAAATAAAGTCTTAAAAAAAATAATCTCCAGGGGCACCTGGGTGGCTCAGTCGTTAAGCGTCTGCCTTTGGCTTAGGTCATGATCCCAGGGTTCTAGGATCGAGCCCCACATCAGGCTCCCTGCTTAGCAGGAACCTGCTTCTCCCTCTTACTCTGCTTGTGTTCCCTCTCTCACTGTGTCTCTCTCTGTCAAATAAATAAACAAACAAAAAATCTTTTTTAAAAAATCTCTGTTTTTTCAAAATTAAATAATTATTTAGATAATTATAGAGTCATGAGCAGTTGTAAGAAATAATACAAAGAAATGCCATGTATACTTTACCTAGTTTCCCCCAGTGGTAGCATCTTGTAAAACTATAGTACACAGGGCACCTGGGTGATACAGTTGGTTTCGGCTCAGGTTGTGGTCTTGGAGTTATGGGATCAAGCCCCCAGGTTGGGCTCAGTGCGGAGTCTGTGTGAGATTCTCTATCCTCAGTCCCTCCCACCCATTTTCTCTCTCTCTCAAATAAATAAATCTTTTTTTTTTAAAGATTTTATTTATTTGACAGAGAGAGATCACAAGTAGACAGAGAGGCAGGCAGAGAGAGAGAGGGAAGCAGGCTCCCCGCCGAGCAGAGAGCCCGATGCGGGCCTCGATCCCAGGACCCTGAGATCATGACCTGAGCCGAAGGCAGCGGCTTAACCCACTGAGCCACCCAGGCGCCCTCAAATAAATAAATCTTAAAAAAAAAAACAAAACTATAGTCTATAGATCAGTTGAATAGAATCTAGAGTCCAGAAATAAACCCACACATTACTATCAATTGATTTTTGACAAAAGTAACAATACAATTCAATAACAATACAATTCAATGGATAATAGAATAGTCTTTTTGACAAATGGTGCTGGGACAACTGGATATCCAGATGCAAAAAGATGAAGTTGGACCCCTACCTCACACCATATACAAAAACTAAAATGGGCCAAAGACCTAAAATGTAAGAGGTAAAACTACAAAACTCTTTGGAAAAAAAAAAACAAAAAAAAAACAACAGGATAAATCCTCATGACCTTGGGTTAAGGAATAATTTCTTAATATGGACACCAAAAGAACAAGCAGTAAAAGAAAAAATAGGTAAATTGGACCACATCAAAAATTTTTTTTAAAAGCGTTTCTTCTTCAAAGGACACTGTAAAAAAAAGTGAAAAGACAACCCAAAGAATGGAAGAAAATATTTGCAGGTCATATGTCTAATAAGGATCTAGTACCCAGAATATATAAAGAAATCTTACAATTCTACGATTAAAAAAAACCCCAATTTTAAAACGAGCAAATTCACTGAAGAATAGACAATTCTTCAAAGAAAATATACAAATGGCCTGGAAGCACCTGAAGTGTCATTAACCATCAAGGAAGTACAAATCAAAACCACAAAGAGATGCCATTTCACACCCACTAGGATGGCTACAATCAAAAAGATAATAATAAGCATTAGTGAGATATGGAGAAATTGGTGATGAATTGAAATTACTAGTAGGAATATGAAGTGGTGCCGATGCTTTGGAAAACAGGCAATTTCTCAAAAAGTTAAAATAGTTATCATATAACCCAGTATTTCTACTCCTAGGCATATACCCAAGAAAAATGAAATCATATGTCACATGAAAACATGTACACAGGGTGCCTGGGTGGCTCAGTGGGTTAAGTCGCTACCTTCGGCTCAGCTCATGATCTCAGGGTCCTGGGATCGAGTCCCGCATCGGGCTCTCTGTTCAGCAGGGAGCCTGCTTCCCTTCCCCTCTCTCTGCCTGCCTCTCTGCTTACTTGTGATCTCTCTCTGTCAAATAATTAAATAAATTCTTTAAAAAAAAAAAAAAGAAAGAAAACATGTACACAAATGTTCATAGAAGCATTATTCATGAGAGCAAAAAAGTAGAAACAACCCAAATGTCCGTAAACTAATGCATGATAAAATGTGGCATATTCCATAAAATGGAATATTATTCAGCAATAAAAGGGAATGAAGTACTGATTCATGCTATGACATGGCTGAACTCTGAAAACATCATGCTAAGTGAAAGAAGCCAGACACACAAAAGGCCACATATCGTATTATTCCATTTATACAAATTATCTAGAAGAGGCAAATCCACTGAAATGGAAGTAGATTAGTGGTTGGGAAAGGGAGGGGAGTAAGGAATGCTAATGGATACCACATTCTTTTGGGAGCAATGAAATGTTCTGGAATTAGTGGTGATGGGTACACATCTCCTTGAATATACTAAAAACCACTAAATTGTATATTTAAAAGAGTGGATTTTATGAAGTCTTATACCTCAATTTCTTAAACTAGTAAAATTAATAAGAAGTAGTATCAAAACCAGTATACGAATATTGGTACAATCTACCAATGTCATTCAGATTTTCCTAGTTTCTCTTGTACTTTCAGTATTCTGTGTTTCTATGAAGGACTTAGCAGTTATCCTGAAGAATGTATATTAACATTTAAAAATAATAAAAACCCTACAACTATATATATATAAGCCCATAGTTACAGCTAGAGTCACCACTCATAATTCTCATTCTCAGAAAGGTATTGTAAAAATTATACACTTTGGCCTCCATATAGAGTTTTACAGAATTTATATTAAGACATAAAAGGATATTTTAGTTCATCAGTATATAGCCCAATTCATCTGTATTTCACCTCTTAACATAACAATCCAAATTTCTGAGGTTCTTTTCTGCTTTTTAACCATGAGGCATATTTATTTCACCTTAATTGTGAACACTTTTACACCCTGCTTTTCTTGTTTAATGTCTCATTTATTCTAAGAAGTTTGCATTTTGCCTCCCAAGTCACCAGAAATACCCCTTTATAAAAGGTGAGGAAATTTTCATCTGATATATCTACCATAATTCCCTTAACCATCCCATTATTGCTGGACATTTAGGGTGTTTCCAATTATCTTACTGCAAACTGCTGCAGTGGGCAAGTTTATTCTCTTTTGGATGATTTCCACCGGATACGGGGTGGGGTTACTGGTTAAAGATTTTGAATCTCTTTCTGGGTCTTGACAATTTCACCTTGGTGCAAGATCCCCTTCCCCTGCTTCTCCCTAGCCCCCAGCCTCAGCCTCCGCAAAACTAACCCTAGAGCCTGGTCCCTCCCCTTAATTCCACTCTTCCAGCTACACTGTTATTCCCTTTTCATTTATTGGCCTCTGCCCCGCCCCGTGCCGCTCCTCTTCACCACTGGGTCACCCGGGCTCCTTCTCGCCTGGCAATGGGCAGCCTCCTCCCCAGGTAAGCTGGGGCTCGACACGCATTGCAGCACTCGGCTATCCTGACTCGGATTTGCCCAAGCCAAATGCAGTTTGGCAGGCTGGCATGCACCACCCTTACCTTAGCCTCAGAGTGTCCCGCGCAGGTGTCCAGGAAGACAAACTGTTGGGTGACGTTTCTCTTTCCCCTTTCAGTCCATTCCCGCCATCAGCGCTAGGGTGGCGCATCTAGGAGTTCGTTAAGTATCTAAAGTATTTTAAAAGCACATTGAAGTTTTTATGCTGGTTTTTTACTTTAGATTCCTGAAAGCTAATAAAGTACAAACCGATTTGCACCAGGATTAGATGTGACTGGGGAGTGGATGAGCAGATATGAATTATTAAGAAAAAGTTAACTCATTTCATGCATGTAAGTTCATTCATTCAACAAGAATTGACTGAGCACCTACTACATGCCAACACGATCCACGGCAGTAAATAAAAGACAATAAAATCAATAAAGTAAAAATACAGTGTGTTAGATGGTGATTCGAGCTTGGGAGAAAAATCAGGCAAGGTAAGGAGACAAAGTGAGGTCCCTCGAGAAGATGACAATAATAACAGGTTAACAATTGAGGGTCTACTGCTGGTCAGTGTGCTAGGGGCCTCACCTTCGAAAGCCCGTTTAAACTAACGCCACGATGCAGTGAGGGAGGAACTACTGTTTTCATTGCACAGAAAAAGAGGACGTAAGGTGCAGAGCTGGGGGTCCACGTCAGCCCCGAGTCTTAGGCCTCCACCCTTCCCGGCGAAACCCGGGACCTGCCACCTGTCCCTCCACTGCAGGGAGAGGGTTAAAGCGTGGAGCAGCGCCGGGTTGTGCGCTTGCGCAGAGCGGAGATTGCGCTTGCGCAGAGCGCAGGGCGACGTGGCTGGCCGGAAGTTGGCTGTGCGGAACCGCAGCCGGATCGCCGCCGTTCCCTGCCCGGGTCTACCGGAGGGCTGTTGCGTTGCGCCCCGCCAGCACTACCATGCTGAAGAAATTCGACAAGAAAGACGAGGAATCGGGTGAGGGGGCGTAGGCTTAGGGGAGGCTGGACCCTAGCGCAGGCTCTCTGTTCCTCCGCCGGGAGCGCTCGTTTTGGGCCGCTGCCTAGACCTAAAGCCGAGACCCAGTGAGGGACAGGGGTTGTGCCAAGGTCCGCAGCTGGTCAGTGGCAGGCCTCGGAGAGCCCGAGCATGCTCCACTTCCCTCTCTCGTGAGCTCGGACCGCGATTCGCGGGGTGACCTTGGGCGGGTCATGCTCCTCTGGGGGCCCCAGTTTCCTCAGCTGTCAAGGGGAGGGGTCCGGCCAGATGCACCGTTGTGACTTTGTCCGTGATACCTCTTGGGATTCGCCGAGGCTGCGCTGCTGCTGGCCAGATTGCGGCGTAATCCGTGGAGCCAGTGTTCTGCGGCTGAGAACCCTCTTCCATTCATTTATTCAGTAAACGTCTATTGCGCGTTTACGGGATGCGAGGCACCGTACTGCATTCTGAGACTGCAGTAGAACAAATGAGACACTCGGTGCCTGAGCTGGGAATATTACGTCACAGGCGTAGTGGAGAAGATACGCACCAGCCAGATAATCACACATGTAATTAATTACAAATGTGACATTTACTATGAAGATATCCTAGTCACTACGAGATGGGGGTTCTCACACATTGTAGGGCCTCAGTTAATTATAAGTTGCGTAAATGAATGCAAGATAAGTCGCTGTGAGAGGCACTATTACCAGGGCTGCTTGGTGACTAAGAGGTTTGGGGTAAAAGGGGCTCCCTGCAGGAGAGTGGTAAGATCTATATGCAAGGTGTAGAGCTTTGATTGCCATTCTGTAGTAATTTGAACTTGACTAGGTAGACAATAGTATGGGAGGTTTGCAATTTAGCCTTACAACCTGTACTCAGTCTTCTGTGTTCTGTAGGTGGAGGCTCCAACCCGTTCCAGCATCTTGAGAAGAGTGCAGTACTCCAGGAGGCAAGTGTCATTTGCCCTCTTTCATCCTAAGTGCTCATGTCCTACTCAAAATAGTAACACATTCAAAGTGGTGGTTTAAAGAACAGTAAGGGAAGGTCGCTGGGGTGGCTCAGTCGATTAAGCGGCTTCCTTTGGCTCAGGTCATGATCCCAGGGTTGTGGGATGGAGCCCCACATCAGGCTCCCCGCTTGGTGGAGAGCCTGCTTCTCCCTCACCCTCTGCCTGCTGCTCCCCTACTTGTGCTTTCTTTCTAGCTCTCTGTTAAATAAATAAATACAATCTTTAAAACTAAATAAATAATAAAATAAAGAACAGTAAAGGAGAAAACCTGTTCCCGGAAAGACAGGAAAGCTTCATTCCTGGACAGACTTGATGACGTTTGCATTTTTTGTTGTTGTTCTTTGCTTCTAGTTAATAAGTATTTACTACTGAGTATCTGGTAGTAAGTCAGCACATCCCAAACTAATATTTAGGGAATATTTGAGGAGTTGTTAATAGATGAATTAAAGAAAAAACAAAACAAAACTGTTCGCTTATGAAAATAAGCTTTTTCAGGCAAATGTATTTATTTATCCTGAAACTTCTCAGATCTTGAATGTGCTCGAGGGCAGTCAGTGGAAGGCAAATAAACTGGGCTAGAAGGTAATGTTTTTGGTTGCTGTTGCTTCTTAGGCCCGAGTATTTAATGAAACTCCCATCAACCCTCGAAAATGTGCCCACATTCTCACCAAGATCCTTTACCTCATAAACCAGGTAAGAGGATGGAGCTTGGGGGTGGGAAAAATGGTGCTGGGGGTTATTGGGAGGGGTGCTAAATCAGGTAGCTTAGGGTTTTTGACAGCTCCTGTGTGGTTGTCATCAAGCCCTGGGTCTCCTCCGTGTCCAACTCTGGTGCATTGCCCTTGATGGAGCCTCTGCAGGGTCTGGGGATCTGGCCTGGCCTGATCTGGCAGAAAGAGCCTTCTGGCCTCCCTCTCCCAAGCTGACACTTCTTTTTTGCTTAAAACAGGGGGAGCACCTAGGGACCACCGAAGCAACCGAGGCCTTCTTTGCCATGACCAAGCTCTTTCAGTCCAATGATGTAAGTGCCCTCAGTCAGTATTGTCTACCTCTGTGTGGATTGGAGTTTTCCTAACCTTGGTCCTCATGCTGAACCGAGCGTCACAGGGCTTTTCCTATTTCTTAACCAGCCCACACTCCGTCGGATGTGCTATTTGACCATCAAGGAGATGTCTTCCATCGCTGAGGATGTTATTATCGTCACCAGCAGGTGAGTCTTGGGTCTATGGATGGCTCCTCTGATGGATGCCATTGCCACAGAGGCCGTTTTTTCTCATGTGTGTCTGGCAAAGAGTCTTTTGTTTGACATCATGCCAGGTATCCTTTCCTCTTTTGTCTTCCTCATCTTTCAGTTACTGCTGCCCATCCCATGGCAGCCTCTAGAGTATACAGTTTCCCTTTTAATTCTCTGGACTTACCTTGGCACACATCCTTCCTTGCCTTGATTTTCTCTCAGTCAGCTGAGCCAGCCTGGAACTTTCACAAAGACTTTAGTGAGTACCAAGAGAGAACACAAGAAAAATAGACATAGAGAGTGCAGGGGGTATACGGACAGGCTCACTTACCAAGTACTGGTTTCTGCTTCACAATGAATTATTCAGGGGACAGATGCAACTAAAATATAATCCCTGTCCTTAAGAGCTAGGGCTCAATTCTCTCATTCTTGCCACACTTTGATGGTTGGGGGAGATTTCGTAGATTCGTTTAGAAAATATTTACTGAATGTCCACCAGTCCCTATGTGTAGCTCTGGGAATATGGCAGCAAATGAGACCGACATGAACTCTGCAGCCCCAGAATTGACAGAGAAATAGCCAGGCAGACAGGCATTAAGATATAATAGTTTATCATGGGAACTGTGATCGACTGTGAGAACAGACCCGAAGGATATCCACCTTGAATCTGGATCAGGAAAGGCCTTCTAGACCTGTCTGAGTAAAGTCCTGAAGGATAAGGAAGAACAAGCAGGATGGTGCTAGCTTTGGCAGCACATATACTAAGATTGGAATACAAAGAAGATTAGCATGGCCCCTTCTCAAGGAAGGCGGGCACATTTGTGAAGCGTTCCATAGTTTTCCAAAAGAAAGAAAGTCGCTGCTGAGAATGAATCTCTTCCAAAAATTCTTATTAAAAAGGGAAAGGAGGGAGGGAGGGAGATAAGGGCGCCTGGGTGGTTCAGTCGGTTAGGCACCTGCCTTCAGCTCAGGTCATGAATCCAGTGTCCTGGGAACAAGCCCTGCATTGATCTCCCTGCTACTCAGGGAGCCTGGCTCTTCCTCTCCCTCTGCCCCTCCCCGCCCATGCTGTCTCTCACACTTGAGGTCTCTCTCCCAAGTAAACAAAATCTTGAAGGAAAAAAAAAGAAATCTAGATAGATAGATAGATAACAGGATAGAGGTGGAGGGGGTCAGAAGTGCTCCAGGCTGAGGGAATAGCATACACAAAGGCCTGGAGAGGAGAGAGTATGGCCTTTTGGGGGACTTCTCTGTCAAGGAGTTTATACTTGATGGTAATGGGCAATAGGAAGATTTGGGAATGTTATAATCCAAGCCAGAGAGTGACCTGGTCAGTTTCAAGTTTTGTTTTGTTTTTAAGGATTTTATTTATTTATTTGACAGACAGAGATCACAAGTAGGCAGAGAGACAGGCAGAGAGAGAGGGGAGAAAGCAGGCTCCCCACAGAGCAGAGATCCTGACGCGGGGCTCCATCCCAGGACTCTGGGATCATGACCAGGGCCAAAGGCAGAGGCTTTAACCCACTGAGCGACCCAGACGCCCCTGTTTTGTTTTATTTTTAAGAGACTTTATTTATTTAAGAGAGAGAGCATGAGAGGGGAAAGGTCAGAGGGAGAAGCAGATTCCCCACTAAGCAGGGAGCCCGATGTGGGACTCAATCCTGGGACTCCAGGGTCATGACTTGAGCCAAAGGCAGTTGCTTAACCAACTGAGCTACCCAGGTGCCCCATCAGTTTTGAGTTTTATAAAAATCTCTCTTGTTGCCGTGTGGCTTTTGACCAGGAAGGTCTAAGAATACAGTGAGAGTGCTAGTTAGGAGACTCGTATAGTAGTTCAGGCAAACGTGGTGACCAGAGCTGGGGACGAATGGGTGGGGCATGTGCTTAGGAAGGGCCCGCCAATCTTCTGTGTGTAGACGATGCCTTCCCCTCCCACAGCCTGACAAAGGACATGACTGGGAAAGAAGACAACTACCGGGGCCCGGCTGTGCGTGCCCTCTGCCAGATTACTGATGTGAGTCCCCTGTCCCCACCAAGCAGCCATTCTCCTTCCCTGCTTCTTGGCAAGGCTCAGTCATGATCTTCCTTCTCATGCATTAGGTTGTCCTGCATCTCACTGAGCCAGGCTATGTGGGGGTGCGGGCGGGGCACAAGAACACCAGAAACAGGTGTGCCTCCTCCTTGCCCTCACTCTTCCCACCCATCACCTGTGCTTCTGATGGTCAGCGAGGATTGATTGGGTCCCCTCCCCCCCTCACTCGTTGTCCCCACAGAGCACCATGCTGCAGGCTATTGAGCGCTACATGAAACAGGCCATTGTGGACAAGGTGCCCAGTGTCTCCAGCTCTGCCCTGGTGTCTTCTCTGGTGTGTAGCTGGGGACCCTGCCGGGGCTGGGCGGCAGATTGGGAAACAAAGGAAATACCAGAGTTTCTTTTCAGTAGGAAAAATAGTGTTTCTGTATCCCCAGATCTGAGAGTCCCACCAACTCTCTTAGTGAGGCATACTAGGGACCTCTTGGGACCTATCCCTTTGGATGACTGAGCGTTGGAATTTGGGTCTTGTGGGAGATCTGCCACTGGGGCAGAGAGTGAGGGTAGGAGCTCTCCTTGTGCACCGTCTCACAGAACCAGCACAATGAGGAGGCTCTGGGCTGTGTCTGAGGGAGGATCCAGAGCTGGACTGAACTGTGAACTGGGGCCAGGAGGTATGACAGCAGAGGGTCCTGCCTGCCTGCTTCTTAAATGTGCTTTGTTCCCATAGCACCTGCTGAAGTGCAGCTTTGATGTGGTCAAGCGCTGGGTGAATGAGGCCCAGGAGGCGGCATCCAGCGACAACATCATGGTCCAGGTGAGGTGTGAGCAGAGCAATGATATTTACAGTTCTTAGGCAGATGGTGTGGCACTAGCTGGTCAGAATGGACACTCACCATGGAGATCCTGGTGGTCCCTAGCAGGAACGGGCTTTAATCTTTTGTCATTGGACTGGGGGGAGATTTGGGAGTTTGGAGAGAGAATCCAGGGCACCACTTGGGAAGATGGAAGTTAGAGGCTGCTTACCCGCTGGGACTGAAATATTCAAGTATTTGATAACCAGCTGAGTGGTATTTTGGGGTATGGGAGGAAGCAGACTCAGCCCAGGCAGGCAGACAGCCTTTGCCAAGCTGGCTTTGTTAGTGATGCATGTAAATACCTTGGTGGGGCTTTCAACTACTTAACTCTTTTTCAGTGACTTTGGGCCAGGAATTCCTTTTACCTCTGTGAGTCTCAGCTTCCTTGTCTGTAAAATGGGAATGAAAGTTACTGCCTCACAAAGCTGTGAAGATAATATGAGATAGCATCTAGAACTCTGACCTGTGGGGTTAGGCATTTGCCTTCTGCTTGGGTCACGATCCCAGGGCCTGGGATCAAGCCTCGCATCAGGCTGTCTGCTCAGGAGGGAGTCAGCTTCTCCCTCTGCCCTTGCCCCTGTTGTGCTCCCTCTCCTCTCTCTCTCAAATAAGTAAAATCTTAAAAAACAAACCCCCATCTGCTGAATGCATACCTGTAGGTGCTCCCCATGTATTTATCTCTTCTTTCTCCTCATCCCTTGTGCTGCCTCTCCTCTTCAGAGCCAGCTGTGGCCCCTCAAAATACTTATCAGGGTCAGAGAAGATTCTCTCATACAAGACACCCACGGTTGCATGACTTAGCCTTTGAACACCACCCTTGTAAAGAAACAAAGGTCAGGGGGATAGGAAATAACTCTATACACCTTACATCCCCAGAAGGGGAAATCCCTTGACTTTGGGCACTGCAGACCTAGCTTTGCCGGTCCAGCCATGAGTCCTGGGGCAAGTCAGTGGGACTACAGATACCTACCTTCAGGAGTGTCGTATGGTTTAATGCCACAAGGCTTCATGGGAGGTGTGCCACATGCCACCCTTACCGCATGTGTCCATGCTTGGGGCCTGGCTCCCGCTTTCTCTTATTGAAAAATACTGCACCCCATTCTTTCATCTCTGGCATCTGTGGTCTCCTCCATATCTGTACTCCTGGTGCCCATTGGGACCCTTGCCAAAATCAGAGGCAGGAGCTAGACTGCAGGTATATCCACGTGGTTTGTTGAGCATTGTGCCAGAGGCTATCTGTACAAAGAACCTGGGGAAATTTGTCACAGCCACACTGAAGTAGCTACTGTGATGCCCACCTTAGAAATGAGAAGGCTGAAGCCCAGAGAAATGAAGTGGCCTGCCCAGGGCCACACAGCCAGTAGACCTGAGCTTCACACACCTGTGCTCTGCTGTGATCCCCTGTCTCTAGTACCATGCTCTGGGGCTCCTGTACCATGTGCGTAAGAACGACCGCCTGGCTGTCAATAAGATGATCAGCAAGTTCACCCGGCACGGCCTCAAGTCTCCCTTTGCCTACTGCATGATGATCCGGGTGGCCAGCAAGCAGCTGGAAGAGGAGGACGGCAGGTAATGGCTCTTGTCTCCCGTGGCTAGGTGATGCCTTGTTCAGTGCTGGGCCATCCCCAACTTCTTGTCACCCCTATTCTTTTGTAGCCGGGACAGCCCACTGTTTGATTTCATTGAGAGCTGTCTGCGCAACAAGCATGAGATGGTGGTATATGAAGCCGCCTCAGCCATCGTCAATTTGCCAGGCTGCAGCGCCAAAGAGCTGGCCCCGGCCGTGTCAGGTTATAGCCCTCCTTCGCCCCACGTGTTAGCACCTGCTGGGAATGAGGCCTTGGGCTGAGGGTTGGGGAAAACAAAACGCCCACTAATAGGCCCTGGCATAGTAAAGATCCTTTTTAAGAAAAGGATCCGGAATCTAGTAAGTATATGTTCAGTGCCAGGCACCGTACCAGGCTCTCTCACATGCATTATGTCTGGGGATAGGGTACTTTTAGTTCCATCTCACTATTCATTAAAGAGCCTGGGGCTCTGTTACTCTGGCTAGCCATGGCAAAGGGGTCTGGTGGAAGAACCTAAGATTGAGAAAACCAGTACATGCTCTCTAGGGGCCAAGCTGTCGCAGACAAAGGAGAAGGCAATTCAGAGGGGTCACTCAGCCTAGAAGCCGGAGCCCAATAGTCTGGTTTGGAGTCCTGGCTTTCTGACAGCTAAGGCACAGGGAGGGTTGTACTGCCTGACATACAACCACATAGGATAGGAACCAGAGCAGTTGGTGAAGCCAGGATTGAGGTAGTTCTGGTTTCTTTACATGCCCAGGAGAGAGAAGTGCAGTTCCACTTTGCAGGGTAAAGGGCCCAGATTTCAGGTGTGGGCAGTCCTGAATTTCAGTCCTGGTTCCTGCCATTTCCTGGCAGCTAGTCTCAAGTGTGTTTAGTAGCTTTGCACCTGTGTGCCTCAGTCTCTGTATCTGTTAAACGGGGATGATAGTAAGAGCTGCTTTGTGGGGTGGTGAGAGATCAGCGAGACAAGGCACGGCAACTCCTTAGCATAATGCCTGGCACAGAGGGGCTAAGGAAGTAGCAGCCATCATCACTCACGACACCCACCGGCTCTCATGGGCACATTAAAGCTTCTGTGCTCTCTCCCTTGGTTGTGGTGAGGGTGCCAGCAGGAAGTGAGCCCAGGGTTTGTGTCTGAACAGTCTCCTAGCCCTTGTGTACCTCTGTACCCTACCTCGGGAGGCCTGGGCTTTCCCAGCTGCTGGGCAGTGAGGGCAGCCTGGCACGTGGCATCTGTCTCCCCACAGTGCTCCAGCTTTTCTGCAGCTCACCTAAAGCCGCTCTCCGCTACGCTGCTGTCCGCACCCTCAATAAGGTAAGGGTTTAGGGGTTGGCAGAATGGGGGTTCTGGCCTTTTGAGAGGGTCAGGGAGGTGGCCTGATCCAGCTGGAGACGTTTCATGGCAAAAGGTGTGTGCTGGTCACAGTTGCTTTCTACCTGATGGTGAGAGGGGCTCACCCGAAGGACTTCTGGCCAGGCCAGAGCCATCCAGAGGAATAACAGAAGTCCCTTCTTGTCTCTGTCCTCCCAAACAGGTGGCCATGAAGCACCCGTCCGCGGTGACAGCCTGCAATCTGGACCTGGAGAACCTGGTGACAGACTCAAACCGCAGCATCGCCACGCTGGCTATCACCACGCTCCTCAAGACTGGCAGCGAGAGCAGCATCGACCGCCTCATGAAGCAGATCTCATCCTTCATGTCAGAGATCTCAGATGAGTTTAAGGTACCTGGGCGTGCCTGGAACACCCGCTGCCCCCAGGGTGAGGAAGATACTGTGGGCCTGCTCCCCACGGCCAGGATTGACCCAGGGGCTGGTGAGGCTGACGCGGCGGAGGGGGTGGCATGTTGCCCTACACAGGGCTCTGCCTTAGGAGACGTGCACAGCCTGCCTCGGGGACTTTGTCCGTATTGTTCCTTTGGGAGGCTGGTTGGCAGGGCACAGAGTGAGGGCTGAGGTAGCAAATGTCAGTGATTTCTCCTTTTCTGGTATGGGCTGATGGCGGTACTATTGATCAGTTTGGGGAAGGAGGGAGGAGGGAAGGTGCTATTGATCAGTTTGGGGAAGGAGGGAGAGTCAGGTCCTAGGTGAGAGGAGCAAGAAGGTCATGGTGGTGATGGCACACATGCTGAACTTGAGGTGCCAGCGGGTGAAGTTCCCTGATGAACATTTGGAAACACTGGCCTTGAGCTCAGACAACAGAGGCTGGGGAGTGAGCGGCATAGAAGAGGTGGGTAAATCCACAGGAGGGGGAAGGACTGCTCAAGCGACTGTGGGCAAAGAGGAGAAGGCCATGGCCAGCGTACCCAGCAAGGAGCCAGAACAGCCGATGGGTGAGATCATAGGGGTGGAGGTAGGAAGAGAAGCAGGACAGGTGGGATGGAGAGAGGGGCCTGCGCACTTAGCGTGAGGTCTGAGGCAAACAGCGTGTAGGGGACCCGGAGTCTGGATTTGGGGCTGTTGGGACTGGTGTGCATGCCACCTAGTTAGATGGGCTCAGGGATCACATGCTCCCTGAGGGTAGAGATGGAGTTCCCCTCTCCTTGCCCTCTAGGTCCAGGGCCTGGCTGGGCCTAAAGAAGGAGTCTGTTGGCACTTAGTGAACTAAGTAACTTGACCTTAGGGGGCTTAGCAACCACGAGGGCTGCTGCTCACACATGTCTGTTTGAATCAGGTGGTGGTGGTCCAGGCCATCAGTGCCCTGTGTCAGAAGTATCCTCGCAAACACGCTGTGCTCATGAACTTCCTGTTCACCATGCTACGGGAAGAGGTAAGAATAGGCATTTGGGGTGTACCGGCTCTCCTCATGCAGGAAGTGACCTGGTGCTAGCTTCATGCTCAATTTGGAGCCAAGGTCCTCTTCTTGGGGGGGTACCAGATCAACTCGTTAACCAGGTGGATTTCCTGATGCCTGCGGCCCTTTCTGCTCCTCTTGAACCACAGTGTAAACATTCACCCATTCCTAGTAATTACAGTAATAACCAGTGACGCATCAGTGGCTTTAAAGAGCAACAGATACCCTGTGGCGATGCTTGTGCCAGACTCAGGGAAACCTGCGTTCTTCACTGGTGTCTAGTACAGAAATTGTCTGGGCAATTCCAGGAGCTCCAGGGTTGGTTTCTTCAGAAACTGATGCTCGTAATGTGATGCTGCATTCTGTTTTTGCTTCTCATGTGAATTAGTGACTCATGTACACTGCCTTCCTTGGGCGTCTCAACAAAACCAGCTTATTCAGAGGACCAGAAGCAAAGGGTTTTAGGCTAGATTTGGTTCCCATGTATCTGGTGCCCCTTTGGCCCAGCCCAGAGGGACCCTTGGACTGAGGCAGGTGAGGAGTCCTTGCCTGGGGTATCTTTGGGGCTCCTGAGATATTAGAGAGGGGGAGAGCGCTAATACTTAGGGAGGGAACCCTCAGCTAATGGGTCCAGCACTTTGGAGACATTACAGAGTGTATACAATCTTGTGATCCTCATAACAGGCCTTGTCAACAGACATCGTTTTCCCCCTTTAAAAATCAGGGATCTGAGGCTCAGGTGAAGTGACCTGCCTAGGGTCACCTGGCCAGACTCCATGGTTTTCTCCCAGACCTCCTTTCCTCCAAGAAAAATTCATGGTTGCAAATATCAGTTAAGTGTAAGACCTTTACTCTTTAGAGTTCCAACAGTCAGACCCTGAGACCTTGTCTTCTAGAAACGGGCCTGTTGCTCATGCTCAGGGGCGTGTCATTCTCTAGTCAGAGCAGCTGCCAGCAAAGGTTGAGGTTGCTCTGAGCTTCTTGCTGCCCCCGTGCTGCTTGGCTGGCTTGTAAAACCGCTACTGAAAATAGCATTTGAAGGTTTATGGTGTGCCTACTCACTGAAGCTCAGTGTTGTACAAATAGCATCTGACTTAGCCCTTCACAATAACCTGGCAAGTAAGTACACTGATGATGATCCTTACTACGGAGATGTCTGAGGTTCGGCAAGGAATGTAACTCACAGCTGTAACACAAACTCATCTGCAAACGGGCCAGATTAGATCCACAGCCAAGTTGTACTGTGATTGTACAAAGTTTTAAACAATGCAAGTTAGGGGCGCCTGGGTGACTCAGTAGGTCAAGCCTCTGCCTTTGGCTCAGGTCCTGGGATCAAGTCCTACGTCAGGCTCTCTGCTCAGCAGAGAGCCTGCTTCCTCCTCTCTCTCTGCCTGCCTCCCTGCGTACTTGTGACCTCTCTCTTTCTCTCTGTCAAATAAATAAATAAAAATCTTTAAAAAAAATATTTCAAGTTAGCAGTCATTATTAAAGAAAAAAAAGATTTTATTTATTTGAGAGAGAGAGAAAGCACAAGGAGGAGAAGGGTCAGATGGAGAAGCAGACTCCCTGCTGAGCAGGGAGCCTGATGTGGAACTCGACCCTGGGACTCCAGGATTATGACCTGAGCCGAAGACAGTCACTTAACCAACTGAGCCACCCGGGTGCCCAGTTAGTGGCCGTTATTTGCAAATCACGAAAAGAACCACCAATGCCAACAGATTTTATAGTTTCTCCTACAAAATTTGGAAGATCTGGCAATGCTGGATTGAGTGATGATTTCCCTCTTTAGGTGTGACAAGCACTGTGCAGTTGCCTCACCCCTCCGAACCACTCCCCTTCCATTGCCAGATTACATGCCTGGTACCTGTGGGCACCTCAGTCGCCACCTCTTTCATTAGAGTCTGTAAGTTGCAGAGCACAGATTTGGTTCTGGGGTCTTCTGGCTCTCTGCTGACCCATTCTGTTTGGGTTTTTTTGGTTTTTGTTTCTTGTTTTTCAATTGTGGTAAAATACACATGACATAAAATTTATCATCCTAGACCTTTTAAGTTTCTAGTTCAATATAGTTAAATATATTCACATTGTCGTAGAGCTAATACCCAGAACTTTTCATCTTGTAAAACTGAAATTCTGTGCCTATTAAACAATTACTTTCTATTTCCCTCTGCCTGTTGTCTGTCTCCAGAAACCACCTTTCTTTTTGTCTCTCTAAGTTTGATACCCTAGATATTTCATGGAAGTGGAATCATGCAGTATTTGTTTTTTTGTGACTGGCTTACTTCACTTGGTATAAATGTTGCTGAGTTTCATCCATGTTATAGGACTTAAGAGAATTTCCTTCCCTTTATGGCTGAATAGTCCATGTTATGGATAGACCCCATTTTGTTCATCCATTCATCCATTGATGGACACTGGTTGCTTCCACCTTTTGCCGATTATGAATAATGGGGTTATGAATGTGGGTGTAAAACTCTTTTCAAGACCCTGCTTTCTATTTGAATATATACCCAGAAGCAGAAGTGCCAGATCATATGGTAATTCTGTTTTCTAAAATTTTCTGAGGAATCCCTGTACTATTTTCCATAGCATTTGTACCACCCAGTCTGCCTTTTACTTCAAAGTTGGGAAGAAAAGTGAAATCCAAAATGTGTCTATTAAACTATCTACTATTAGATCTGGAAGGACCCCAGTGAGCATTCAGTCCACACCTTGTGTTTTACACAAAAAGTAAGATAGAGGCCCCGAGAGCCAGGTCCCTTGCCTCCAGGGTCTGTGTTTGGACTGCTGTCCCCGGTCCCAGTTAGGTGCTGGGCCTTACAGCTCATTTCTGGAAAGAGCAGACTCCTTGCTCAGCTTAGCCCTTCTTGCTGCAGGGTGGCTTTGAGTACAAGCGGGCCATCGTGGACTGCATCATCAGCATCATTGAGGAGAACACGGAGAGCAAGGAGACTGGGCTGTCACACCTGTGCGAATTCATTGAGGACTGCGAGTTCACCGTGCTGGCCACCCGCATCCTGCATCTTCTAGGCCAGGAGGGGCCCAAGACCAACAACCCCTCCAAGTACATCCGCTTCATTTATAATCGCGTGGTCTTGGAGCATGAGGAGGTCCGGGCAGGTGGGTATGAGTTAGGGCTGAACAGGGGCTCTTAGCTGCTGCTTGAGCAGGTAGCCTGCCAAAGGGAGCTGAGCCCCAGCCCACGGGCAGTCTGTGTTCTTGCCTCACAAGCTCGGTGAGTTCTAACATTGTGGGAAGGACCATAGATGCTTGGGTATCACTCAGTTGAGTGACTCTTTAGCTCTCTGATTTTTGTTACTGACTTAAGGTTTTTAACTTTCTTTTCTTTCTTGCTTGTTTTTTGGGTTTTGTTTTGTTTTGTTAGCTTTTTTTTTTTTAAGTAGCTTTATTGAGAGAGATATCATTCACATATTGGAAAATTCACTCTTTTTTTTTTCTTTTTCTTTAAGAAAGGGAGCATGGGATGCCTGGGTGGTTTAGTTGGTTAAGTATCTGCCTTTGGCTCGGGTCGTGATTCCAGAGTCTTGGGTTCGAGTCCCACATCAGTCTCCTTGCTCAGCAGGGTGCCTCCTTCTTCCTCTGTCTGCCCTTCTCCTGCTTGTGCTCTCTTGCTCTCTCTGACAAATAAATAAAATCTTATTGAAAAATTTAAAAAGGTTGGGGGAGCAGAGGGAGAAAGAGAGACTTAAGCAGGCTCCATACCCAGTGCAGAGCCTGATGCAGGGCTCCATTGCACAACCCTGAGATCATGATCTGAGTCAAAATTAAGAGATGGATGCTTAACCAACTAAACCACCCAGGCGCCCCAAAATTTACATTCTGAGTGTGAATTGAGTGTACAATTCAATGTGTAACCATCATATTCTTAATTTTATTTTAAATTTTCTTTCCTTTTTTTCTTATGCCCCCACTGGGCAGATTTTTCTTTCTTTCTTTCTTTCTTTTTAAAGATTTTATTTATTTATTTAACAGAGAGAGATCACAAGTAAACAGAGAAGCAGGCAGAGAGAGAGAGGGAAGCAGGCTCCCCGCTGAGCAGAGAGCCCGATGCAGGACTCGATTCCAGGACCCTGAGATCATGACCTGAGCCAAAGGCAGCGGCTTAACCCACTGAGCCACCCAGGCACCCTGGGCAGATTTTTCTTATTTCAGCAATTAATATTCATAAATAATAGTTCATTTTTTCATTTATATTAATCCAGAGGCTCATAACTATGAGTTGAGGCCATTTGGATATACAAGCTGAGCAGCCTGTATGTGGCTAGCTTCTGTGGTCTCATCATAGTCAATGCTGAAATTTCTTCTGGAACCTAAAGAAGGGGCTGCCTTCTCCCTGAAGCGGATGAGGTAGTTGAGGCCCAATGGAGGTACACACAGAGCCACTCATTGCATTCTTGGCAGGTTTGGGCCTATACACTAGAGACTGCTTGGCTCTGGGGCTCTTCTGCTCAAAAACCCATTCTAAGCACTGAAAGTGTCCAAGCTATGAGCTGTCAGATACATTGGGTAAATTGTATTTGCTTCATAAATACAGGTGCTGTGAGTGCTCTGGCCAAGTTTGGAGCCCAGAATGAAGAGATGTTACCCAGTATCTTGGTGTTGCTGAAGAGGTGAGTCTGAGCCAGAGTTCCCTGAGGGATGACCGTGTTCCCCAGGGGAGAGAAGTTATACAACTTTGGATTGTAGGGGAAAAAAATAGAAAGCACAGAAAAGCGTGAAAAAACAGTATTGAAAAAATTCTGGGACCACTGTTGAGTTTTTCTTTCTTTCTTTCTTTCTTTTCTTTTTTTTTTTTTTTTAAGATTTTTTTAGTTTATTTATTTATTTGACCGAGAGAGAGATCACAAGTAGGCAGAGAGGCAAGCAGAGAGAGGTGGGGAAGCAGGCTCACTGCTGAGCAGAGAGCCCGATGTGGGGCTCAATCCCAGGACCCTGAGATCATGACCTAAGCTGAAAGCAGAGGCTTAACCCACTGAACCACTCAGGCACCCCTCTTTTTTTTTTTTAAGTTATTTTCTTTCTTTAAAATAGCTTTACTGACATATTTTGTAAGCCATAAAGTTCACCAATTTAAGATGTATAATGTGATGGTGTTTGTATATTCCCAGAGCTGTGTAGCCATCACCATAATCTAAGTTTAAGACTTCTTTTTTTTTAAGGCAACCCTCTCAGGTCCCCTCCTTCTTCAGGAGCTTTGTATTCTCACTCAATAAACTTAACTTTCACTCAGTAAACTTTGCTGCCCACCAAAAAAAAAGAAAAAAAATATATATATATATATATTTTAAGATCTTATTTATTTGACAGAGAAAGAGAGAGAGCGAGGGAGAGAACACAAGTGGGGAGGAGAGGGAGAAGCAGGCCCCCCTGCCCAGCAGGGAGCTCCAGGCAGGGTTCGATCCCAGGACCCCAGGAAGAGAGGGAGAAGCAGGCCCCCCTGCCCAGCAGGGAGCTCTAGGCAGGGTTCGATCCCAGGACCCCAAGATCATGACCTGAGCCAAAGGCAGCCACTTAATCACTGAGCCAGCCAGGTGCCCCAGTTTAAAACGTTGTTATCTTCCCTAATAGAAACCCTATGTCCGTGGTGCTTACAGAGCAGAGAAAATGTCTGTTGGGCTAGGGCAGTTTTCTCACTGTGGGTATGTGTTCCAGCACTAAGACTCCTTGGTTCCTGTGGGGTTTTTTTGCAATGTATGAGGTCTGATGTTTTCAGCTGTGCGTCCTTGGCTCTTTTGCTGGTTAGCTGGTGAGGGTGGAGATAGAAAGAGAAACTCTATATCCATTACTAGTCACTTTGCCCTCACTCCTTCCCCAGCATTTCCCCACCTAGCCCTAGACAACCACTAATCTACTTTCTATCTTTACAGATTTGCCCTTTCTGGTTATTTCATAGGAATGCATTCATAATCTACGGCTTTTCGTGTGTTCGGCTTTTTCATGATGTTCCTTTCAGGGTTCATCATGCTATAACATGTCCCAGTACTTCATTCCTTTTTATGGCCAAAGAATTCATTGTACGGGTAGACCACATTTTAGTTATTCACCAATTGACAGACATTGGAATGTTTCCACTTTCTGGCTCTTGCAAATAATGCTGTTGTGAACATTCATGCCCAAGTTTTTGTGTGACCTGTGTCATCTCTTCTCATGAAGATACACCCAGGAAGAGAATTGTTGGGTCATATTAAATTCTTTTTTTTTGACATGTCACTGGATATAGAAGATTGCCTCCCTCAGTAGGTGGACTTTAGGGAGAGGACCCAGGGAATATGAATATGGCCACCCCTTACGTAGTTAGTTAGAATGTCATGGGCTTTTCTGCGCGTTTGATGCCCGGATCTCACATCTGGGGACTGAGCTTTAAGAAATTTGGTTTCTCTGACTAATTTGAGGAAGGCTGAGGAAGCCTTGCAGCATCCCTCCCGCCACCCTTGGGGGCCCCAGTCAGGAGTTCTGTGTGTTCTGGCTGCAGGTGTGTGATGGACGATGACAATGAAGTAAGGGACCGAGCCACCTTCTATCTCAATGTCCTGGAGCAGAAGCAGAAGGCCCTCAATGCGGGCTATATCCTAAATGGTGAGTCTCACTAGATGTCTTTGACTTGGCCCCGTCCCAGGGCTGTGGCCCTTCTCGCCACTCTGGAGCAGGCGCACACTCCCTGAAGAACGAAGTTTGAGGCAAGACACTTGTAGCTAGACTCTCATGGCAACTTCATGGCATCACCATAACCTCAGAAGATCTAGAATCTTGTGGTTCACACCATTGTGGGTGGAAACGGCTCAGTGAATTGAAACACTAGTCATTAATAAAAAACCTCTCTTTGCAGAATACTCTGTTCTCCGTAAGTCTCTCTTTTACATACATTTATCCCCATACCAGCTGTGAGAAGGAGCATATAGATGAAAAAGTGGAGGCCCAGAGGGTTAAGTGGTTTTCTCAGTAGTCTAGGATCACACGACCTAGATCCCAGGGCCTCAGTCTTTTGTGGGGGATTCTGGGTGCTCGTTCTCTCTTGTGTTCAGACAGTCTCTCTCTCGTACTGGCTTCTAGGTCTGACTGTTTCCATCCCTGGTCTGGAGAGAGCCCTGCAGCAGTACACTCTAGAACCATCAGAAAAACCTTTTGACCTCAAGTCTGTGCCCCTAGCGACCACACCAATGGCAGAACAGAGAACAGGTACGTAATACCTGTGCTTTTGGAGGCCTTCGGGTCCAGGCCTCTGTTGGAGGGTCTACATGGGCCATGAAGCCACTAAACCTAGGCAG
Organism: Mustela nigripes; assembly: GCF_022355385.1. NCBI lineage: Eukaryota > Metazoa > Chordata > Mammalia > Carnivora > Mustelidae > Mustela > Mustela nigripes. The sequence goes on from NC_081558.1 coordinate 57,241,585, forward strand.
GATAGGGGGGATTGTACCAAGAGGATGGGAAAATCCTTTCTCCGTCTGGCTCCAGGAAACGGAGACACAGGCCCATGAACACTCACTCTCTTTCTCACATGTTGTGTACTCTCACACACTCAGCAGGGTTGGAAGTTATAATCCCTAAGCAACAGCTCTGTGGTCAACACCGCACTGTCCCATTACTGGAGTTGTTGGTCACCACGTATGTTTGCTTCTGCAGAAAGTACCCCCATCACAGCCACCAAGCAGCCCGAGAAAGTGGCAGCCACCCGGCAAGAGATCTTCCAGGGTGAGTAGCAGTGCTTGGTGGGGCTCTCGAGACCTGGGCTTGTTCTCCTCAGCTTTAGGGTAGTTGCTCTCCTCAGGGGTATTAGAAGAGACTCAGTCAACAACAGTTCTTACTTTTTTTTTTGTAAAGATTTTATTTATTCATTTGAGAGAGAGTGAGCATGAGCAGCGGGGAGGAGCAGAAGGAGAGAGAGAAGCAGACTCCCTGCTGAGCGGGGAGCCCGATGTGGGGCTTGATCCCAGGACGCTGAGCTGAGGGCGGACGCTTAACTGACTGAGCCACCCAGGCGCCCCTCAGCAGCAGTTCTTACTCCAGTGCTGGGCCCTGAGAGTACTTTAGACAGCACATTTGACCCTCAGGTGGAAGTTAGCGGGTCCATTTGGTATTGGAGGAACTGGAAGTTCAGAGAGAGAAAGTGAAATAGCTGAGGTTGCACAGCAAGAAAGTAAAGGGGTTGGAATTAAGATTCACATCAGCCTGACTCAGAGCTGCCGCTCAGCCTTGGTTCTGAGGGCTCAGGCCCCTAGAGCCAGCTTCAGGCTACTGAGTGTCAGATTCAGTATAGCTGGGATCCAGAGGCCCTAGTGCTTTTTCTTGGTTTCCAGAGGCATTCAGTCCACATTGTCTGGGAATGTTTTGTTTAGGTATTTATCTATCCCTGTGGTCTTGTATCTTTTTAAGGGCAGAGGCTGTGTGTCTAACTACCAGACCATATAATCTACTAAATTCTACATATAATCTACTAAATTCCCACCTTCCAGGACTAATACATGCCCCTCTTCCTTCTTGAAGTGTCTCCTATGCTCATCACTTCTACTCCAGCTCTTCTGGTTTCTCTTAACTAGTTCTGTCTGATTCTTCACAGGTTCTGTCCTTTATATGCTCTATCATAGCTTTTGGCACGGTGCCTTTCTTCCTCATAGAAAGTTCCCAATTGTTGAATTAAATTAAATCCTCCCCCCATTCCATTCCATTCAAGAATCTTGTCTTCTCTTATCTTTCAGATTCAGCAAAACTAGGATCCAGAGCTAACTGGGATCACTCTTAACACAAAATTTTTCTTTCTGTATTACTTTTCCCCTTACTATTACCACAGATCGCCACAAACTTAGTACATTAGCACAACATGTATATATTATCTTACAGTTATGAGGGCTGAAGTCCAAAATGGGTTCCACTGTGTTGGCAGTGCTGAGCTCCCTCTGGAGGCTCTGGAAAAGAATGGTGTCTTTGCTTTTTCTAGTTTCTAGAAAAAGAAACTAGCCTCCTCCATTCCTCTCCTGGTGACCCCTTCCTCCACCTTCACAGCCAGTGTGGCCTCTTCAAATCTGACTCTGAGCCTTCTGCCTCCTTCTCTTGTCATTACATTGGGTCCACCAGATAATCCAGGATAATCTCCCCATCTCAAGATCCAACTTAATCTTATCTCCAAAGTCGCTTTTACCATGTGATAGAATGTACTTGCAGGTTCTGGGAGTTAGCTTATGCACATCTTGGGGCCACCATTCTGCCACATCTTCGAAGGAAGGCTCCTAAGTCTCTTAGAGGGTATCAATTTCACCTTTTTTTTTTTTTTAAGTCTCGGGTTTTTTGTTTTTGTTTTTTAAGATTATTTATTTATTTATTTATTTATTTGACAGACCGAGATCACAAGTAGGCAGAGAGGCAGGCAGAGAGAGAGGAGGAAGCAGGCTCCCTGCTGAGCAGAGAGCCCGATGCGGGGCTCGATCCCACACCCTGGGATCATGACCTGAGCCGAAGGCAGAGGCTTTAACCCACTGAGCCACCCAGGCGCCCTCAATTTCACCTTTAAACAATATTTCAGAGTCTAGCATTTATTGATCACCTGTTCAGTTCTAGGAACTTTGATTGCGTCATTTATCTTCACAACAATCCTGTGAACGAGATTATTATACCTATTTTATTGGTGAAGAGTTAGAAACTCAGAGGTATTAACTGATAGCTTCTAGCAGAATCCCCCAGGATAGTTTAGTGTCAGATCTTGAAACTTGGTGTCCAGTGAAATAAAATTCCCTTAGAGAAACACTCTGGTGCCTGATGATCATGATGGCCCAAAAGTGCCTGCTGAAATCAAAGCTGGCTGTTTCTGGGCTTCTTAGTGCCTGGTGTTCATCAGATGCAGTCCTTCGGGTAGCAGAAGACTGAAGAAGTCACAAAGAAAAAGCAAAGTAATAATAATAATGCTTACTTTCTGTCTCTACCCTTGAAACATAAATTGAGTACCTACTAAGTTCAGGGCAAAATATCAGATCCCTGGCCTCAGGGTACAATTCCTGTCCGTACAGAGTTCAATTTAACTGGGAAGACAAGTTAAAAATCTTAGAGCAGTGGGGGCACCTGGGGGGCTCAGTGGGTTAAGGCCTCTGCCTTCACTCAGGTCATGACCCCAGGGTCCTGGGATTGAGCCTCACATCGGGCTCTCCGCTCAGCAGGGAGCCTGCTCCCCCCAACCCTCTGCCTGCCTCTCTGCCTACTTGTGATCTCTGTCTGTCAAATAAATAAATAAAATCTTTAAAAAAAAAAATCTCAGAGCAGTGGTCTTCAAATATCAGTGCCTTCAGAATCATCTGAGAAAATATCTTAGAAATGCAGATTCCTGAGTCCCAAATCCAGAGATTCAGATAGAGCTTATTTAGGACAGGCCAGGAATTTGAGTTTTTTGGACCAGCCCCCACCCCAGCTAATTCTGACAAGGGTGATCCATGATTGTAGTTTGAGAAATGCTGCCCCTGCTGTAGAATGGAGAAGAGGGCAGTAGGCATAGCCATCATAGGCAGACATCGTGTGCAGACTGCTGCCAGAGGCCTCCTTCACCTGGATGGGCCAGGGTGGGGGCCTGTGGGCCAGAGGACCTAGCCCAGTGCTGGAACCTGGCTTTGGGGTATAAGGATAGGCCTTACTAGATGCCCACAGACCACTTGAAGTAAGGTTTTCTGCAAGTCTGAATCTGAAACTTCTCCTTACTGGCCATTTATCTTAACTAACAAGTGTATAGTTTGTTCTTTTGCCTGATTCTGTGGCTAGGACATCATTTGTCTCATCTTGAGAGTTTTCCTTTTAAGAATCTTTGCTGAGGGGGCGCCTGGGTGGCTCAGTGGGTTAAGCCTCTGCCTTCGGCTCAGGTCATGGTCCCAGAGTCCTGGGATCAAGCCCCACATTGGGCTCTCAGCTCAGCAGGGAGCCTGCTTACCCCCTTCTCTCTGACTGCCTCTCTGCCTACTTGTGATCTCTCTCTCTGTCAAATAAATAAAATTAAAAAAAGAATCTTTGCTGAGCTTCTAAAGTTGTAGGAGTCTCCAATAGGATTAGGCCTAGGCCATTGGGGTCTCCCAGTCAGTTTCCTGGGGCTGAGGTCTTTTGTAAGACATAGGGGAAGAGAGTATTCATGGCGGGTGGTACAACTTGAGGAAAGTTAGCAAAAGGAGAAAATGGATTGGTGTATTTGAGAAATAGCGAGTACCCTGTCATTATATATGCATAGCTGTCCATCTCAGTAGGGTGAAAGACCTGGAAAATTGGCCATGAGCATTTATTAGAAACCATCACAGGTTGGTCTGGGAATTGAAAGGCTAAGTGAACTTGTGGCCTATGACTTTCAGAGCAGTTGGCGGCAGTGCCAGAGTTCCACGGGCTGGGGCCCCTCTTCAAGTCGTCTCCTGAGCCTGTGGCCCTCACTGAATCAGAGACTGAGTATGTCATCCGCTGCACCAAACACACCTTCACTGACCACATGGTGTTCCAGGTGAGCAGGGAGGGCTGAGGCCTTGCTGGGACATTAGGCTAGATAGTGGTCCCAAGTATGACGGGTCCTATAAGGTCCCACACGGAGTTGGTCAGGAGCTTAACATGATGATAGGTCCTGTCACCAGCTTTTATGTGTCTTGTAGCCTTGACGCAGGACCTCTCGGTCCTGTGTGTCAGCACAGGGACAGGGAGACTGCAAGGGTACTGGAATAGGAATTGGGGTGAGCCCTCTGGGCTCTTCCTCTCCAGCAACGCTTGGACCTAGAGCTGTGTCTAAGCAACCCCTCTCCTCCCTGCTTCAGTTTGACTGCACAAACACACTCAACGACCAGACTTTGGAGAACATCACAGTGCAGATGGAGCCCACTGAAGCCTATGAGGTGCTCTGTTACGTGCCTGCCCGAAGCCTACCCTACAACCAGCCTGGGACCTGCTACACATTGGTCGCACTGCCCAAGGAGGACCCTACAGCTGGTGAGCACCTCTCCAGAAACCACCCTGGCCTTGTGGGAGCCCTTGGGATCCATATGGGGTGGGCTGGTTGTACACCAGACATTTGTCTTCTATGAGAGCTTCAACTCCTTGATTTCACTCTTTGAAGAAGAAGAAAGGCCAAGTCCTGGGAACTTGTCATGTATCATCCCATTTCACCTTCATAGAAGGTGAATGAGGGGGGATGAGTACTGCTCTCCCTATCCCTAGATGAAAAGACTGAGATTCAGGGTAGATGAGTCACCTAAGTTCATGTGGCTGGTAAGAGGCAAGACCCAGATCTCTCTGGTCCTCAACTAGCAGTGCTTTCATTTCACCATGAGAGTACAAAGGCACAAAGCCTGAAACACCCCAACTCCACTCCTTCCGAGGGACCCACCAGCGTCTTTTTCCAGGCCTCGGACAGTTGACATTTGTGGCACAGGCTTAGCCATCCTGTGGCACCTCTCCTTTTCCTCTTTCTTCCCCCTGAGGGGGCTCCTGAGACCTATGACTTGACTCTTTTTCCCTTCAATGAGGTGGTATCTTCTGTCCAGATTTGTGGGGTTGGATGGCTACTTGTGAGGTTGCTATTACTGATAATATAACAGAGGCCTGGGAAACTGGCCATGGCCACCTGCCCTACGGAGGAGCTGTCCACTGCAGTGACTAGGGACTACCCAGCCTCTCTTCCCTGCAGTGGCCTGCACATTCAGCTGCATGATGAAGTTCACTGTCAAGGACTGTGACCCCACCACTGGGGAGACCGATGATGAAGGCTATGAAGATGAATATGTGGTAAGAAGCTGGTGTCAAGAGATTCATTTTTGTGTCCGAGGCTGTAAAGCAACCCCCTCCAGGAGCTAACAACTAGACTTGAAGCTTTTTCTTGCTATTTTTGGCTTTTTGAAAGAAAGTTTTTTTAAAAACTTAAAAAGAGTACATGCTTTAAAAAAAAGAAAACTTGGAAAATACATACTTGGGTATGAGCAAACAGGAAAACATTACTCATAGTCCTTGGGAGTTATGTGGAGGAGTGGGGAGGAGTTGTATAACTGAGGTCATTCTGGACATTATGTATCTTGCTGTTTCCACTTAAAACTGTAATGTGTTTTCTCCTGTGTTTACAAATATTTCATACATAAAGTTTTTCATGACTTGAAAAATACTCTGATATATAGAAATAACACACTTGACCTTTATTCCCTCTATGTTGGGCATTTGGGCTTCCAAATTTCACGGTAAAAGCTTCATTAAGTATCCCTTTGGGTCCAAATTTTTATCTGCATTTCAGATTATTTCCTTAGATTCCTGGAAGTAAAAAAATTGGGTCAAAGGATAAGCACGATTTTAAGACTGACTCGTGTTATCAAATTGCTTTCTAGAGAAGATGGATTGGTTTGCATCTGTTGAGTTGACCTTTCATGCACTCAGATGACTTCTAATTCCAGTTTTCTGAGCTTGGATGGAGCTGAGTGCAGGATCCCTCTGGGGTTTGACCATGGGGCAGTGGCTCAGTGCCATCTGAGGGCAGACTGTTATACTCAGACTGGGGATGCAGATTGTTCAAACTCCTCATAAGTAGAGGAAAAGTTACCGTGGAACACAACTGATATTCCCCATTGTCACACTGGAGCCGTTGTTGAGGGGACCTCCATCCATGAGCCAGCAGTGACGTTAAGATCAGGAATTGCCCTAGGAGCAAGTGAGCTTTTTGGGACAGCTGGCCCTGAGGCATTGCTTCTGCTGTGGGTGCTGAGTACTACTTAGGCACACCTTAAACGTTCCCAAGAGTAGGGGCTCAGTGAAGGTTAGGTGGGTGAGTAAATGGGGAATGTTAATATGCTGTCAGTCCAAGGTGGGGTGTAATACTTTATGTCATGTTCAGGGAGGACACAGCTGTGATGGAGGTGGGGTCTAGAATATGTCAGGCTCAGAGAACACAGCTGAGGCAGAAGGTGGGATCTACTGAGTCAGGAGTGATAGAGCCATCGGAGGCAGACCTTCTGGATCCTTGAGACACTGACTCTAGGAAGAGTCAGAAGGCTCAGAAGGCTTCAGAAGGGATGTGATCCCTAAGCTGACATCCTCAAGTGAGTACTTGGGTCAGGGCATTTCTATTGAAAGGACACCACTTAGCTGTGAGCACTTGAAGGACAGATATCCAGTTTATCGTGTGTCCCCAGAGCCGAGCACCGTGCTCAGTGCCTAGTCAGCACCTGCCGGATACGTGGCAGAAAGGGATGAGCAGTGAGTTCAAAGCAGAGGTGTGCAGAGCAGGAACTCATTCCCCTGGGTGTGTGTGCCTGACTTCACCTCCATCTTCCCAGCTGGAAGATCTGGAAGTCACTGTCGCTGATCACATCCAGAAGGTCATGAAGTTGAACTTTGAAGCAGCGTGGGATGAGGTAGGGGATGAGTTCGAGAAGGAGGAAACATTCACCTTGTCTACCATCAAGACACTTGAAGGTAAAAATCGTTGGCTACTGTTGAAATGTATCCTCCCCTTTCACTCCTGCTGGCCTTTGCCCCCCAGAGATCCTGGGCCCTATCAAGAGCACATCTGAAGGATGCCATTTTATGAAAAGCCCTTTAGAGGAGTACCTGGCTGGCTCAGTGGAAGAGCGTGCAACTCTTGATCTCAGGGTCAAGAGTTTGAGCCCCATGTTGGGTGTAGAGATTACAAAATAAATAAATAAGCCAAAAAGTCCCCTTAGAGCAGCCTTAGGGGATGGGGGCATGGTACAAAGGGGAAACGAGATGTGGTTTAATGATGCTACAATTTCTTCCTACAGAGGCTGTGGGCAATATCGTGAAATTCCTGGGAATGCACCCTTGTGAGAGGTCAGACAAAGTGCCAGATAACAAGAACACCCATATGTTGCTCCTGGCTGGTAAGCAGTATTTCTAGGTGGGAAGGGCCTGTGTAGCTCACAGCCTGGATGCCACAGCATCCTGGGTTGAGGGCTCCCACTGGGAACACAGGGATTCAAAGTCACATCACTGAAAATTCACAAAGTAAAAAAAAATACAGCAGTGACTTATCCTCCGACCCTTGCTGCCTGTCATCTATTTCCATTCTGACAGGCGATCGGCACTGCTATTATAAACAATATATCGGTATATCCTTCCAGTAATCTTATGGATATGAATGCTAACATGTACACATTTCCCTATTTTAACTCAAATGTTTATGTGCAAATGGTGTATTTGCACTTTGTGCTTCACTTGACAGATCTTTCCTATGCCTGGCTGGCTCAGTCGGTAGAGCGTGCGACTTTGATCTCAGGGTCATGAGTTTGAGCCCCACGTTGGGGGTGGAAATTACATTAAAAATAAATGGAAGAGGGGCGCCTGGGTGGCTCAGTGGGTTAAGCCTCTGCCTTCGGCTCAGTTCATGATCTCAGAGTCCTGGGATCGAGTCCCGCATCGGGCTCTCTGCTCAGCAGGGAGCCTGCTTCCCTCTCTCTCTCTCTGCCTGCCTCTCCATCTACTTGTGATTTCTCTCTGTCAAATAAATACATAAAATCTTTAAAAATAAATAAATAAATAAATAAATAAATGGAAGAATACATAGAGTTTCCTCTTCAATTGTGGTAAAATCTACATAATAAAAAATGTATCCTTTTGAGCTCAGGTACACAGCTCAGTGACAGTAAGTATGTCTGTGTTACTGTGCAGTTATCAACACTGTCCTTCTCCAGGATTTTTTTCTTTATCATCCCAAAGTGAATCCTCCTTTTTTGTAGCTTTCTTGTATTCCATTCTATGGGTGTACCATATTTTATAGAATCAGCCTGTATTGATGAATGTTTAGGTTGTCCCAGGCTTTTGCTCTTACAAAAATGCTACAGTGAATAATCATATACATACACATATATACACATACTTTATTTTGATGTATGCCCTGAGGATATCTATAGGATAAATTAACCAAGGCATTACCAAGTCAAAGTGCATTTCTCATTTTGATAAATTGCTTTGCTCATTTTGATAAAAATTTCCAGTTGCCTTCCATAGGAACTGTATTCCTTTCCTTTCACATTGTGGACAACATAGTATATTTTCAGTGTAATAAAGTAATCAGTAATATACACAGTATATTATCAAATCCTTATCAAATGATCCTTGCCAGTCTGGGTGGAGTTTTTCTTTTACATTTCTTGTGTATTGAATGAAGTTAAGCATCTTCCCATATATGTGTGTCATTTATATTTCTTTTTCGACAAATTATTTCTATAACCTTTCTCTAATTTTCTACCGGGTTGGTTGGTCTTTTCTAATAATAGGATTGGGACTTTAAGAAGTCAACATGGAAATTTTCAAACTTACACAAAAATCAAATAGTACAATGAACCTTCATGAGCTCATCCTCCAGCTTCAACAACTAACAGCATCTATACCACCCCACCACTCACTCTAGTCCCCACCCCAGGTTATTTTAAAGAAAATTCCAGATCCAGCATTTTGTATGTAAATGTCTCTGTATGTTTCTCTAAGAGATAATAGCAGCAATACAGTTGTCACACATAACATTGAACAAAAGGAAATGGGAGATTTTTTTTTTCCTGAGTGTTTATAAACAGGGTTGGGAGGCAGCTCTTCTTCAGTGCCCTGCTCACAGCTGACAGACCCCAAGCGGATGTTTCTGGCCATGCTGAAACAGTCCCCTGGGTCTCGCAGACACCTGCGATGCGGTTTTGTCATGGAGGGGCTGTCCCTACATCTGCGCTCTTAGATTTAGCCAAAGGCATGAGAGCCTCCATGATGCCAGATAGAAGCTTTGTGTGTTCATTAATTCATTTGCACCTGGCAAAGCTTAAAAAAATACAAAAATGGTTAGTATATTATCTCCTCTACTCTGTAGTTGAGGATACTGTGGCTCAGAGAGGTAAAGTGACTTGTACAAGATCTCACTTAGGGATTTCAGCCCAGCTCCCCTGTTTCCAGGTCTATTCCCATTTCACTACACCACAGCTGCCTTGATCAGTTGCTGCAAATGCCACCCTCAGCCTACACTCTGCAGCTTCCTTCTTCCTTACACACCTCTATTTCTGTCTTCCCTTTAGGTGTGTTCCGGGGAGGTCATGACATCTTGGTGCGCTCCCGACTGCTGCTTTTGGACACAGTAACAATGCAGGTGACAGCCAGAAGTTCAGAGGAGCTGCCGGTAGACATCATCTTGGCGTCTGTGGGCTAAGAGGCCAGGCTGCATGAGTCCTACTCCTACCCTTTTCTCCCCAACACTACGCAGAAGTCATGCCTTCATCCTGAATCCAGTGGAAACTCCTTCCCAAGGCTCTGTATCAAAAACAATTAGAAATCACTGGGGAAAATTTTTTTTTTTTTTAATTTAGCCCCTGCCCCAGGACTGCCAAGGGGTAACGTTTTTTTCTTTTTTTAAATAGGGGATGATTTTAGCTTGTCCTAGAACCTGCTGCCGGGCCTGTCAGGGTAGGGACATTACAAATGAATAAAATGCTCACACTTCCTCCTGAGTTTATCCCCAGAAAACCATCTTATCCATATAAATAAATCAGCATGTATTTATTGAATGGTTGCTACTTCTGCAGACTCATGCTTCAGGGCGCCAATTTCTTCTTCCCCCTTCTGAGCCGCCAAGAACACCTGCTCTGTCTGCTTCACATCCATAGCCTTTTGGTTTCTGTACTTGAGGTCAGACCACTTCCACTGCTCTCCAAGCCCCAGGAATAGGAGTGGCGCAGGTTTGCTGAGGGGATGACAGCAGGCACTAAGGTCATGCCCCTGTTCTTGGCATCCTCACTGTCTCCCTCCTCTAGGCGATGAAGGGAGCCCTCAGAGGGTTTGGGTGGATTATTTGGGTGTTCCTTAGCATGTGCACTGGAGTTTGCCTGCTCTCAATTCAGTCCAATTTAGTGAATGCACAGAGGGGAAGAACAGCCCTTAGAGAGCACTCTGATGGCTGAAGATGCAGAAATCTTTATGTCCCAAGGGAGCAGGCTCAGAGGCCACCTCAGCTGCTGTTAAACTCAAGCCAGGTGGCTTTGCTAATTTCATGGAAGAAATAAACCTGCAAAGTCTGTTTTTAAAGAATCTAGGCCTCACCCTTAGAAATTCAGATTTGAGGGTGCCTGGGTGGCTCAGTGGGTTAAAGCCTCTGCCTTCGGCTCAGGTCATGATCCCAGGGTCATGGGATCGAGCCCCGCATTGGGCTCTCTGCTTGGCAGGAAGCCTGTTTCCTTTCCTCTCTCTGTGTGTGCTTCTCTGCCTACTTGTGATCTCTATCAAAAAAATAAATAAAATCTTAAAAAAAAATTCAGATTTGAGGGTGGAGCAGTAGGTGAAAACCCTGGAAAGTCGCATTTTGGTGCCCACTTAAGTATGACAGTGACTTGTGTGATTGATGGAAGATTTCCTGATTGTTTCTCAATTTTTGCCCCAAAGCTCTTGAGGCGGTTGCCCTCGCTGCGAAGTAAAGAGAATGTTTCCTTCTATCCCTACAACGACCTGATGCCCTAAGTTCTGGTTCCTGCCGTATCAACACGGGCACCTCACGCTCCCTGGGACTCTGCCAGCCCAGCGGGGATAAGCCGGCCCCAGCCGGTTCCTGCGGTTGGCCGTGGGAGCCGGGCTTAACCGGCGAGGTTGGAGGAGAGCTGGGAGTCCCCACAGCCAGTCGTAGCCTTCTCTTGGGGTCCTTTCAGAAGATCCAAATTCCCGGGCGCGCCGGACGCCCCGGGAACCTTCCAACGCGTGGGGGCGGGGCCGACGGCGCTGGGGGCGGGGCCTGACGGCGAAGCGCGGGCCGGCTGGGTCTGAGAGCCTGCGAGAGGAGAGCGTTGCGGGCGACCGAACCGAGGTGGACGTGAAGTGAGGCGGGACGGGCGGCTGCCAGGCCGAGGTGGACTGGGGCGAGCCTAGGAGACGTGAGGCGAGGTGAGGTGAGGCTGGGCGGGCAGCCGGGCCGAGGTGGACGCGAGGTGAACGTGAGGCGAGGCGGGGCTGGCGGCTGGGCGGAGGCGGACGTGTGGTGAGGTGAGGCTTGACGGGCGGCCGGGCCGAGCTGGACGTGAGGAGGGGCGGCGGCGCGGAGGCCCTGGCCTTGAGGAGCAGACCGAGTTCCCGCCGGGAGAGCCGACGTCCTGGCGGCGCGGGCTGCAGTCCTGGAGTTGGAGGGCGGGAGCCCCGCCTCTGGGCTGTAGTCGGTGCCGAAGGCGAGAAGAGCAGGGGAGGTGAGCAGGAGGAGCGGGGCCGGGACGCTGAGGCCGGAAAGGGTCCGGCAGTGACCGGAGACCGCCCCCGTGCCTCGGTCCGCCTCGGGCCTCAGCTGAAGAATGGCCCCTCGCGGGGGCCGCCTCCCTCAAGCGCGTCGGGTCTCGGCCAGGCTGGCACGGTCAGCCGCGGCGACTCTGCGGTCTGGAGACGATGAGCTAGCGCGACCGCCCCGCCGTGCTGTCGTCTTTAGTCCGTGCCGGGCCGCGCGCAGCATGTGCGGGCGCACCTCCTGTCACCTGCCTAAAGATGTGCTGGCCAGAGCGTGCGCCTATCGGGACCGGCAGGGCCGGCAGCGGCTCCCCGAGTGGAAGGACCCCGACAAGTACTGCCCCTCGTACAACAAGAGCCCGCAGTCCAGCAGCCCAGTGCTTCTGTCGCGGCTGCACTTTGAGAAGGTAAGCGCTGGTGTCTGTGCGGGGCCGGCTTCTGGACTCACGGGGGATGCTCATCCGCTTGGGTTGGGTTTGGCGCGCGCTCAGCCTCTGCGCACGGGTTCTGACCCCACAGCTGAGAACCACTTCCGACCTCACTGCAAAGAGAAGTTTGATCAGCATTTTCTCATTTTAGAAGATGAGGTCCTGTTCTTTGGGCTCGTCGGAATGCGCGCCAAATTTATTTGAACCCCCTATTTAAATACGCTTTTTAGGATCGCATGTTTCAAACCTCACTGATGATCAGGGTCATTAGTGTATCTTAAAAAAAAAGATTTCCATGCCCCTTACCCGGCCAGATGAACCAGAATCTCTAGGCCTAGGGCAGGATTAAGACTAGCTCAATCTGAAACCCCTCTTGGTGTTCCGTGAACATGGAAGTTCCCATTTTTTTATGCTTCTGTTGATGTGTGTCTTTTACTAAAGCTAGGAACTGATGAGGTTGGTTTGGTTGTCTGAAGTTAAATTGCACTCACTGTTTCTACAGTATTTCTTCTGTAGTGTTGGAGTGACCAGTAATTCATGATCATGTTTTGGTTCTTTATCTCCTGAACGTGTGTTTGGGCATGTGTGCATGCACGTGGGCACCAGTGCTAGCATGCAGTAAATAAAATGCTTAATTCCAGAAATGAATGGTTTCTCCATGTCTTAAGCATTTTATTTTTTTATCTTGAGATTTTTTTTTTTAAGATTTTTTATTTATTTATCAGAGAGAGAGAAGGGGAGAGAGCGAGCACAGGCAGACAGAATGGCAGGCAGAGGCAGAAGCAGAGGGAGAAGCAGGCTCCCCGCTGAGCAAGGAGCCCGATGCGGGACTCCATCCCAGGACGCTGGGATCATGACCTGAGCAGAAGGCAGCTGCTTAACCAACTGAGCCACCCAGGCGTCCCTTATCTTGAGATTTTATTTACTTATTTATTTTAGAGAGACAGCACAAGTGGGAGGGGCAGAGGCAGAGGGAGAGAGAGAATCCCAAGCAGACTCCACGTTGAGCAGGGAGCCAGAAGGGGCTTGATTCCAGGACCCTGAGATCAGGACCCAGCTGAAACAAAGAGTGAGGCGCTCAGCAGACTGTGCCCTGGAGGGGCTTCTCCGTATCTTAAAGCACTTTAAATGTCTGTGAAAAGTTATTAAAAATCATGATTATTTCCATCCTGGATTTTTATTCTATTTGATCCATAATACTTAAATCACTTTATAAAGTCGGCTGTACCCCTGCTACTTGTCAGAATTCTTGTGATAATATTATAGTCACGGTTCATTTCTATATTTGAAGTAAGCATACCAAACGTTGATCTTTCCGGTTGAATGAACCCCTGTACATGAAATAGTTTATTCTTGAGCTATTTTTACTGGGTGCATCCTTCCCTTTTGAAACTAATAAACTTGGGGCACCTAGGTGGCTCAAGGGGTTAAGCCACTGCCTTCAGCTCAGGTCATGGTCCCAGGGTCCTGGGATGGAGCCATTGGGCTCTCTGCTCAGCGGGGAGCCTGCTTCCCCCTCTCTCTACCTGCCTCTCTGCCTACTTGTGATGTCTTTCTCTCTGTCAAATAAATACAGTCTTTTAAAAAAAAGAAAGAAACTAATAAACTTTTTTTTTACTGAGAGGAAAATAAAAATAAATATCATGGGGAAACCTTAACTGGAAAAGGAAAGAATAAAACATGTTTCCTGAAACAAATCAGGAAGGCCTTATTTGAAGTGAAAAGAGAGACGGATTAAATGTATGTGCCTTTTTTAGCCTTGGTTCTCTCAATACCACGTCTTTAGATTTATAGAATGAATGTTAGCTGGAAGAAAAATTTAACAGATATAAGGACAGAAGTGTAGAAATATTATAACTTGTCTTGGGGTTACCCAGTAAGTGAAGGGACAGAGCTGGGACTGTGGTCCAAAGCACCCAGGAAGTGGGTGCTTCCTAGAACTAGGAATGGAGAAGGTGGAGCCCCTAGCAAACATAGCCCCACCCCCCCCTCTTTCCATCAGTGGTATGAATTTACTAGTGTAGTGTTTTGACTCCACACATCTAACAAATTTTGTTAAGATTGCTGAGGTTTGGGACGCCTGGGTGGCTCAGTTGGTTAAGCAGCTGCCTTCAGCTCAGGTCATGATGCCAGCATCCTGGGATCGAGTCCCACATCGGGCTCCTTGCTCTGCAGGGAGCCTGCTTCTCCCTCTGACTCTGCCTTCCACTCTGTCTGCCTATGCTCGCTCTCGCTCGCTCTCTCTCTGACAAATAAATAAATA
>NC_081558.1:57256148-57261007 GCF_022355385.1 Mustela nigripes
TCAGGCTCTCTGCTCAGCGGGGAGCCTGCTTCCCTCTCTCTCTGCCTGCCTCTCAGTGTACTTGTGATTTCTCTCTGTCAAATAAATAAATAAAATCTTTAAAAAAAAAAAAAATCTAAAAAAAAAAAAAAGATTGCTGAGGTTTCCAGGGCGCCTGGGTGGCTCAGTGGGTTTAAGCCTCTGCCTTCTGCTCAGGTCATGATCCCAAGGTCCTGGGATTGAGCCCCTAAATGGGCTCTCTGCTCAACGAGGAGCCTGCTTCCTCCTCTCTCTCTCTCTCTCTGCCTGCCTCTGTGCCTACTTGTGATTTCTGTCAAATAAATAAATAAAAATCTTTTTTTAAAAATTGCTGGGGTTTCCAATTTTAATAAATATATGAGGTTCCATGTGTCTCTTACCTGTAAATTATAAAACAAAATTAGAATCATTATAGCTGTTCCTTAATCCATACCATCAATGGCTGGCATGTGTGGCACATTTGCATTTGAAACCTCTGATTTGCAAATTACTTCCTCTTTCATTTATCTACCCCAGCTCTACCAGCTGTTCTGGTCACAAGTCCAAAAGGGAAGAAAGAAAAGATGACTAATACTGAGCAATATTTTCAGTATTTTGGCCTCTCAGCCACTTTCTATTTATTGTTCCCAGAAGGGGGCAGCCTCATGTTTTGGTTTGGCTTAGAATTGTCCAGTGAACATACTAACTAACATAAAGATGATGATCAGGGGGATTTGGAAAGTAGGATTTCTCAACCTTGGCACTATTTACATTTTGGGTGGGATGTTGTCCTGTACATTGCAGAATATTTAGCAGCATTACTGGCCTCTACCCACCAGATGCCAGTAGCATACCCCATTTTCTCCCTGCTAGATCTTGGTGGTGGGGAAAGTTTGTCAAAGTTGCACATTGAGAATATCAAATTTAGGGTGTGATTGTCTTGCAAATTCCTGATCAAAGATCATTTAGATGACCATTGTATAATGTTATCTCATTTATGCTTTGGATAGGGGGCTCTTCTGCTTGATTCTTGAACAGAGGATTCACAAAAGCTGTTTCTTTCCTTTTTTCTTTCTTTTTTTTTTTTTTTTATGATTTATTTCAGAGACAGAACACACACACCTATGCACTACTATGGGGAGGGGCAGAGGGAGAGAATCTCAAGCGGACTCCCCGCTGATCACAGAACCCAAAGCATTTGATCTCACAACCCAGAATTTTCAACCTGAACCAAAAATCAAGTTAGACTCTTAACTGCCTGAGCCATCCAGTTGCCCCAAAAGCCCTGAACCTTCTTTATCTTCCTCCTATCTCAGATGAGATTAACACTTGGATTTACATTTTCTACCCTGCTATAAAAAAGAATAGTTGAGTCCCCAGAAAAATTAAATGAGACATAGCTATCATGACATAAGAGACTAGTTATTTTAGGCCCCCAGCTATTTTCTGCAATCTGTGTACTATTGGCTTTACTTACCTGAGCACACGCTTTGTTGTTTTTTTAGAAATTTTATTTATTGGGGCACCTGGGTAGTTTAGTTGTTTGGGCATCTGCCTTCAGCTGGGGTCAGGATCTCGGTGTCCTGGGATCCAGCCCCAAGTCAGGCTCCCCGCTGTGGAAAGTCTGCTTCTCCCTCGCCCCACTCCTGCTCCTACCTGGCCTGTGCCTTCTCCTTATCTCTCTCTTTCAAATAGATAAGTGGAATCTTTAAAAAATAAAAATAGGGGCGCGTAGGAGGCTCAGTGGGTTAAAAGCCTCTGCCTTCGGCTCAGGTAATGATCTCAGGGTCCTGGGATCAAGCCCCGCAAAGGGCTCTCTGCTCAACAGGGAGCCTGCTTCCCTTTCTCTCTCTCTCTCTCTGCCTGCCTTTCTGCCTATTTGTGATCTCTGTCAAATAAATAAATAAATAAATTTTTAGAAAAAAATAAAGAAAATAAAATAAATAAAAATAAAGACTTTATCTATTTGAGGGAGTGAGTGCAGAGAGAGGGGATCCTGGCTGAGTGCAGTCTGACCTCATGACCCTGAGACCATGAACCCAGCCAAGATTTGGACTCTTAACCACCTAGGCAACCTGCCAAAGCTCACTTCTTGCAAAACTTCCCAGGAGGTGTCAGAATTACCACCAAAACAAACAAACAAACAAAACTCCATAGCTAAGGATTTTAAAGGAACAAAGGGAATGTTAAACAGTGTCTACCAAGTCAGGAAATAGCCTCTAGCTTTCTCAGAGCCGATCCTTGGTAAAACTCCCCAGTGCTGTTTCAGAAATAAACAAGGTCCCGCATTCCTTACCTGAGATAATGACCCCAAGCCCCATCCAGTTTGTACCTTTCAGAGCCTGCGCACAGACCCTTTACCCTTATCCTACAGTTACCTCTGCTTCCTTATGTTAAAGTCTCCGCCCTAGTTGGACCACAGGCTTCATTAACATAACATAAGAAGTGTTAGAGGCAAATCTGTGTAACCTTAAAGTCACTTTTACACACCCTTATGTCTCCCTTTACATGAGATGATAAAGCTCCCCTTTCTAAATATTCATCCTAATTCTAAATAAAAGAAACAAGCTCACCACCACCCCCATCTCCATTTACCCCCTTCTTATTTGCTGCAAATAAAGTTTCCTTTGTGTGACAACAACTCCTGATATAGTCTTTATCTGTAACTCACCAGAGAGCAAGTTCCTGTTAAGCTCAGTTTTGTGGCCACCTGGGTGGCTCAGTCGTTAAGCCTCTGCCTCCTGCTCAGGTCGTGGTCCTGGGGTCCTGGGATCAAGCCCCATATTTGGCTCCCTGCTCAGAAAGAAGTCTGGTTCTCCCTCTCCCGCTCCCCCTGCTTGTGTTCCCTCTCTCTCTGTGTCTCTATCAAATAAAATCTTTAGAAAAAAAGAAAAAGTTCAGTTATGCTACCATTTCTTTCTTCTAGGGTAGTCTTTTCCTTACACTGCATACTCATTAATTGCTTTTGTTTTTCCTGTCTCTTGGCATATAGTATACCCAGGCTTCCTCTGTCTTTAAGGGGGAAGAATACACACATATATACATATATACATATATACATACACATACCCATACATACACAGTTGATCCTCATTATTCATAGATTTCAAGTTTGCAGATTTGCCTGCTTCCTAAAATTATTTATATTCCCCAAAATAATACTCATGTTGTTTTTGAAGCCATTCATGGACGCATGGAGTAGAGGAAATTTTGAGTGACCCAATGTACACATTCCCAGCAAAGCTCTACCTTCTTGTTTTAGCTCTTACGTTGTAAACAAGTACCCTTCTTGGAGTTGATTTAGTACTATGTTTTTTTGCATTCCTGTGTATTTTGTTGGTGATTTCACTGTTTAAAATTGTCCCCGGGACGCCTGGGTGGCTCAGTTGATTAAGCAGCTGCCTTCGGCTCAGGTCATGATCCCAGCGTCCTGGGATCGAGTCCCACATCAGGCTCCTTGCTCCGCAGGGAGCCTGCTTCTGCCTTCCACTCTGTCTGCCTGTGCTCGCTCTCGCTCGCTCTCTCTCTGACAAATAAATAAATAAAATCTTTTAAAAAAATAAATTAAAAATAAATAAATAAAATTGTCCCCACGTGTGGCGCTAGGTGGTTCAGTAATTAAGCATTTGCCTTTAGCTCAGGTTATGATCCCAAGGTCCTGGGATCAAGCCCCATGTCGGGCTCCCTGCTCCACGGGAAGCTCTCCCTCTCCCACTCTGCCTGCTTGTGTTCCCTCTTTCACTGTATCTCTCTCCGTCAAAACTACATACATGCTATATACATATGTACATATCTTTAAAATAGTAAGAAATAAAATTGCCCCCAACCATAACTTTATGCTAAAGTGCTGGCTTGTATTCTTAAGTGCAAGAAGGTTGTAATATGACTTATAGGGAAAAACGTATTAGATAAACATCATTCAGGCATGAGTTACAGTGCTGTTGGTCATGAATTCAAACAGAGATACAGAACAAGGTTGTATACTGCTTAGTTGATAAAAATGTCTCCGTAGGCAGGTGGGAACCTAACCCTGTATTTCCCTTAAGAGTAGCAGTTCAAAAAAAAAGGGCAGCAGTTCAGAATTCCAGTATTCACAAATTCAGTGTTTGCAGTGACTTTTGTAGAACCTAACTGCCTGAATGAGAATGGAGTGTGTGTGTGTGTGTGTGTGTGTGTGTGTGTGTGAGAGAGAGAGAGAGAGAGAAGGGGATTATCTGATACAGGCAAGTTTGAGAAGAAACAGGACAGGATTTTTACAAGGAACACTGGGGGTAACCAATTAGCTTTATACAAAAGGGAAGCCCTTTGGAGACAGAACCACCGCTGATGATTCTTTTCTTGGAATTGCATCCTCTTGACTTTTCTCTTTCTACTCATTCTTTCTCATTCTGCTTTCATTTCTCTAGGTACTTTTATCTTAGATTCTGTTTTCCTTCATTACTGTGTTTTCTTTTTGTACCCCCCCCCAGGTTAAATCCTGTGCTTGATTTACCTTTTTTTTTTTTTTAAGATTTATTTTTTGGGGGGATGCCTCGGTGGCTCAGTCAGTTAAGCATCTGGCTTTGGTTCAGGTCGTGACCCCAGGGTCCTGGGATCCAATCCTGCATCAATCAGGCTCCTTCCTCATCAGTGAGCCTGCCTCCTACCTGCCTATCCCCCTGCTTATGCTCTCTCTCCCTTTTTTTTTTTTAAGATTTTATTTATTTATTTGACAGAGAGAAATTACAAGTACACTGAGAGGCAGGCAGAGAGAGAGAGAAGGAAGCAGGCTCCCTGCTGAGCAGAGAGCCCGATGCGGGACTCGATCCCAGGACCCTGAGATCATGACCTGAGCCGAAGGCAGCGGCTCAACCCACTGAGCC
>NC_081558.1:57261107-57272843 GCF_022355385.1 Mustela nigripes
AATTTATTTGACAGAGAGAAATTACAAGTACACTGAGAGGCAGGCAGAGAGAGAGAGAAGGAAGCAGGCTCCCTGCTGAGCAGAGAGCCCGATGCGGGACTCGATCCCAGGACCCTGAGATCATGACCTGAGCCGAAGGCAGCGGCTCAACCCACTGAGCCACCCAGGCGCCCTCTCTCTCCCTTTTTGACAAATAAATTAATTAAATCGTGGGGTTTTTTTTAAGTTTATTTATTTATTTGAGAGAGAGAATCTCAAGCAGACTCCCTGCTGAGCACAGAGCCTTATGCAGGGCTCAGTCTCAAGACCCTGAGATCATGAACTGAGCCAAAATCAAGAATTGGGACACTTAACCGATCTACTCAGGAGCCCCAATTTACTTTCTAAGAAACTTTATCCTCACGGCTTTAACAATTACCTTCACATAGAAAATTTTACTATTTGTTTTTAACTCTAACCTTAGAAAGATGATAAACTATAATTTGTGTGCTTATTTCATGTATTTAAATGATCCTGCAAGGTAGGTATTGGTTCACTCTATTTTTATAGATCTAGAAAGTTGAGGGTCCAGGAAGTTGAGACTAGTCCAACCTCATAAGTAGCAGAGACAGGATTTTTGAATCAGGGTCTTCTTGCAAAGGCTTTATTCTTTCCTCTATACCAGGGCAAACTGGTCCTCAGATCAAATCTAGCCCCCTGCCAGTTTTTGTAAAGTTTTGTTAGAATACAGCCATGCTCCTTCATTCTTTGTCTGCTTTCATAATAACTAAAGGCAGTAGAGTTGAGTTGCTTGAGTCATTGCAACAAAGACTATATGAATTCACAAAGCCAAAAATACTTACTCTCTGCCTTTCACAGAAAAAGTTTGTGGACCCATTCTTTGTACCATGCTTCCTCTCTCTTAAGCTTTAATTCCATATCTCTCAGTGCTTGTTGGACATAATAAATAGCTTGGATTTTATTCTAGTGACTTTAAACAGCCTTTTTGTTCCATTCACCAATGAGGGATGAGGACAGGGTGTTACAGGTATGGTTTGTCTCTTCCCTGAAGTCTGAGCTTCACCTGAGAAGACCTGATATTTGGGGCTAGGATCATCTAGAGCAGGAATCAGAAAACTAGGGCCCTCTGACCATTTCGTAAATGTTACAGAACGCAAAAACATCCATTCATTTATCTGTTATCTATGGCTGCTTTGTCCCTGTAACAGTAGTTATATTATAATTGTAATAGAGACTATATGACCTGCAAAATCTACAATACTTAATATCTGGCCATTTCAGAAAAATTTGCTGGGGCACCTGTGTGGCTCAGTCAGTTAAGCGTCTCTCTTGGGCTCAGGTCATGATCTCAGGGTCCTGGGATCGAGCCCCATGTCTGGCTGCCTGCTTAGTGGGCAATCTGCTTCTGCCTCTGCCTCTGCTACCCCCCCTGCTCATAGTCTCTCTGTCTCTCCCTCTCAAATGAACAAATAAAATCTTTAAAAGAAAGGAAGGGAGAGAGGAAGGAAGGAGAATTTGCCAACCTCTGATCTAGAGATATTTTCACTCACTTATCTGGCAATTGGCTTTGGTTCTCAACTTCGGCTGTTGACCAGAACACTTACATGTGGCCTCTCCATGTAGCCTGGGCTTCTTCGCAGCGTGACAGTCTTAGGATGGCTGGATTTCTTACTTAGCAGCTCAGAAGCAGTGTCTCTGCAAGCAAGAAGAAGCTGACATACATTTTATGACCTTGTCTTAGAAATCATATAGAGTCACTTGCGCCACATTATGTTGGTTACAAGTGAATCACGGGCCCATCCAGATTTAAGGGAAGGAAACATACACTTCACCTCTCAATGAGAAGAGTATCAAAGATTTTGCAACCATTTCTTTAAACTCCTACAGCTACAAACTAGAAAACAAAACAAAGAACTGCAATAGACTTCCCCACTATTATCTGAAATTCAACACATGATCTTTTTCCCAAATCAAGTCCTTCTTCAGAATTTTCTCTTATGCTCATTCTTCTAGGCTTAAAAATTTAATCTGTCCTATTCTCTTTTTCCATTTACCAGCACAGTTTTATTTTTAGTCTGTTTTTTGATGTCTTTTATTCTTACTACTACCATCATGAGACCCACCATATCCTTACCCCCAAACCACTATGGTAGCACCTAGAATGCACTGTCTGCTCATGGTGTCTTCCAACCCGTAGTGTACTACAACATATGTAATTGTGTATGTGCCTGCGTGCGTGTGTGTGTGTGTGTGCATGCACAGGTAGGCATTTTAATCTGTAGTTTTCATCAAGTTCTCAAGGAGCCAGTTACCCATCAAAAATTTTTAACAACTGGGGCGCCTGGGTGGCTCAGTGGGTTAAGCCGCTGCCTTCGGCTCAGGTCATGATCTCAGGGTCCTGGGATCGAGTCCCGCATCGGGCTCTCTGCTAATCAGGAAGCCTGCTTCCCTCTCTCTCTGCCTGCCTCTCCATCTACTTGTGATTTCTCTCTGTCAAATAAATAAATAAAATCTTTTAAAAAAAAATTAAAATTTAAAAAAAAAAATTAAAAAAAAAAAAATTTTTTTAACAACCATGTGTCAGAGTCCCCCAAGGGTATCCCCACATTTGGAGGTTCATTAGGAAGGACTCAACATATAAGGCATATTATGGCTAAGGTTTGTTACAGTGCAAGGATACATAATAGAATCAGTAAGGGAAAAAGACACCAGGGCATCTGGGTGGCTCAGTGGGTTAAAGGATCCTGGGATTGAGCCACGCATTGGGCTCTCTGCTCAGTGGGGAGCTTGCTTCCACCTCTCTCTCTGCCTGCCTCTCTGCTTGCTTGTGATCTCTGCCAGTCAAATAGATGAATAAAATCTTTAAAAAAAAAAAAAAAAAAAAAAGGAAAAAGACACCAGTAGGAATCTGGAAAAAATCCATGCATAAGCTTCCTTATTTTCCCTCCTTCCTGTGAGGAGGGATATACTAGGCATGTTCCTTCTCCAGCAGTGAAAAATGTAGTAATGTGTAGTGTTTCTGTCTCGGGTAACCCACTAGAAACTGAAAGTTCAAGGTTTTTTGTTTTGTTTTGCTTTGCTTTGTTCCATTTTGCTTTTAAAGATTTTATTTTAGGGGTACCTGGGTGTCTCCATCTGTTAAGTGGCCAACTCATGGTTTTGGCTCAGATCATGATCTCAGTCCTGGAGTTTAGCCCTGAGTTGGGCTCCATGCTCAGCAGAGTCTGTTTGAGGACTCTCTCTTTCCCTCTGCCTCTCCCCACCAGTCGCATATGCACTTTCCTCTCTCTTTCTAAAATAAATAAATCCTTAAAAAAAAATAAATCCTTAAATCCATATATTTTTTTTAAAGATTTTATTTATTTGAGAGAGGGGAGCACAAGCAGAGGGAGAAGCAGGCTCCCAGCTGAGCAGGGAGCCTGATGCAGGGCTCCATCCTAAGATCCTGGGATCATGACCTGAGCCGAAGGCAGACACTTAACCCACTGAGCCACTGAGGTGCCCGTTTTATTTTTTTAAATAGGCTCCACACCCGATGTGGGGATCAAACTCATGACCCTGTGATCAAGAGTCACAAGTTCTACCGATTAAGCCAGCCCCCCCAAAAGCCTGAGGTTTTTATTGGGTACTCCACCTAGCAAGCACCAAAATTCCACACTCCCAGAAGGAAAGCAGATAATCACCTAAACCTCATTTTTGCACAGACTAGGTAGGCAGAGTAAACCAAACCATCCTTGTCAGTGGGGAAAAGGGGAAAACTTTAAAAAATCCAAGTTCCCAGATGCTGAGGGCCAACCTTGTAAGCAAGCTCTTCTAAAAATAGCATCCTCAGGCTTGCTATTACTTTTCTGCATAAAACGACTTCCTACACATTCTTGACATTGCCTCTTTGTTCATTTAATTTCTTTCTTTCTTTTTTTTAAGTGTATTTGCTTTTATTAATCTCTATACCCAGTGAGGGGCTCAAACTTAGAACCCTAACATCAGGAGTCACATGCTCCTCCAACTGAGCCAGCCAGGCACCCCTGTTCATTTAATTTCATATCTAGTCTTCCCTCCCATCTCTTCTTTGTCTGCATTCTGTACCTCTTGTGGGATCTAATTTAAGAACCACCCCCACCCCACCCCTGTCCTTTCTGTCCCTTCTAAGAAGTTGATACTTCTCTGATCCATCTCTCACAGTGAGAGATGGAACTGAACTCCTTTGCTGCTCCTCATATGTACCACTTATATGGCCATTAGCCTATTGTATCTCAAATTATTAATATTTTAATGTCTTTGTGGCCTTATATGTTATGGTGCAAGCCCTTTGAGGTTAAGCACTTTCGCATGTGCCCCACAGCCCCCTGTGTGTGCCTTGATCATAGCATGTAGCTCATTGTATTATTGTCTGTGACATGTGCTTCTTGAGACCTGGGCCGCATGAACTGCTAGGCCTAGCATGTCTCTCATACAAGACACTAAGTAAACGTTTGCAGAGACTAAACTTCTTTGTATCCCCCACTTTACCCAAGCATTATGTCTTATATTCTGATAAATGCTAAAGAACCCAAGTTACTCACATCGTGATAAATCGTTAAAATTGTTTTCAAGGGATGCCTGGGAGGCTCATTCGGTTGAATGTCTGCTTTCGTCTCAGGTCATCATCCCAGGGTCCTGGATCAAGTCCTGAATTGGGTTCCTTGCTCAACAGGGAGCCTGCTTCTCCCTCCACCTGCTACTCCTCCTGCTTGTGCTCACTCTCTCTCTGACAAATAAATAAATAAAATCTTTATTTTTAAGAAAACTGCTGAAAGAAATACATTAAATAAAATTTTTCTCAAGTAGAATCTTTCCCTTTTAATAATCTCTGTATAATATTGTATTTCAGTGTAATGTAATGCATGTGCCACATTTGGTTTTCTAAATTTCATTATCTCCACTGGATATTAACCTTTTCCCATCACAGGATGCAGACTCATCAGAACGTATCATTGCTCCCATGCGATGGGGATTGGTTCCATCTTGGTTCAAGGAGAGTGATCCTTCTAAGCTGAAGTTCAACACTTCCAACTGTCGTAGTGATACCATAATGGAGAAACGTTCCTTCAAGGTAGGTAGTGAGTCTAGGGAAAAGGCACATACTCTGGTCTTTTTTCCAGCAGAGCTGTTAGTGCCTTCTATACCTGAGGAAAAAAATAAGGTTCTCCTGGAAAGTGTGTTCCCAGTTGCTAATAATGTTGAGTGCTGTTAATATATATTACTGCATGATGAGTCATCCCAAAACTTAGTGGTTTAAAACAAAACTATTATTATTTCTCATATTCTGTAGGTTGACTGATTTCAACTAGACAGTCTTCACTTGGAGGTTCTCATGCACTTATAATTAATGCAGCTGGGGCTGGAGTATATTATTTAATCTTTTCAATAGCTATGTGAGTGGTAACTTTATATAAGAAAAGGGAGGTACAGAGAAATTAAATAACTGCTCTAAAGTCTGCATACATTGGTGACCTGAGATTTTAACTGAAGTCCATGACACATTGTGTCACTAAAATCTTATCTTGATCACATTTTCCCTCAGGTACCTCTCGGAAAGGGAAGACGCTGTGTCGTTTTAGCAGATGGATTCTATGAGTGGCAGCGATGTCAGGTTAATAGCCAAAGGCAGCCATATTTCATCTACTTCCCCCAAGCAAAAACAGAAGAGGTACTGTCAACAGTGTTCACAGTTGGTATTTGGAAGGGGATAGATTTGGAAAGGATAATCCAAAGTTTCTTTCAGAACTTTTTAAAAAAATAACTGCTTTATTGAGGTATAATTCACCATGAAATTCACCTTCTTAGAGTATGCAAGTCAGTGATTTTTTTTAGTATATTCAAAGTGTTCATTTTTTTTTTTACTTCATTTTTTTAATCATCATGATTCTCTTCATGAGAATAAAATTCACCCTTTTTTTTTTTTTAAGAGATTTTATTTATTTATTTGACAGAGAGAGAGATCACAAGTAGGCAGAGAGGCAGGCAGAGAGAGAGAGAGAGGGAGAAGCAGGCTCCCCGCTGAGCAGAGAGCCCGATGCAGGGCTCAATCCCAGGACCCTGGGATCATGACCTGAGCAGAAGGCAGAGGCTTTAACCCACTGAGCCACCCATGTGCCCCTAAAATTTACCCTTTTAAAGTATGTAGTGGTTTTAGCATTCAAAATGTTGGGTAACCATCCTGTTTAATTTCACAACATTATTATCACCCCAAAGAGAAACCCCATGCCCATTTTTTAATTCAATTAGCCAACATATAGTACATCATCAGTTTCACATGTAGCATTCAGATAGAGTGTTCAGTAATTCATCAGTTGCATATAACACCCAGTGTTCATCACATCACATGCCCTTCTTAACGTCCATCACCCAATTACCCCGTACCCCTCGCCCACCTCCCCTCCAGTAACCCTCAAGTTTGTTTCCTGTAGTTAAGAGTCTCTCATAGTTTTTCTCCCTCGTGCCCATTTTTAATCATTTTCTGCCCCCAGCTCCTGACATCATTATCTGCATTTTTGAGTGATGTTTTCACTTTGTATAGAATTCTGGGTTGGCAGTTCTTGGGGTGTTTTTTCCAGCACTTAAAAAAAAAAATACTCCATTGCCTCTGGCTCTTCTAGTTTCTTTTGAGAGGTCTACTGTAATTTCTTGTCTTTTTTTCTTCTGTTTGTAATGTGTGCTTCTACCACTTCTCTTTGCCTAATGCCTTCAAGATTTTCTCTTTGGTTTTCAGCAGTCTGAGTATGAGTGTGTAGTTTTTTTGTTTGTTTGTTTTGGTTTTTTTTGAGTGTGTAGTTTTTATGCATGTGTGTGTTTGTGTGTTTGACATGTTCTCTGAGCTCCCTCGGATCTGTGCTTTGTGTCTTTCATAATTTTTGGTAAATTTTCAGCCATCATATACTCAGGTATTTCTTCTTACCCATTGCTCTTCACTTCTGGGATTCTAATTACACGTTAGACAACTTGATATTGTCCCATAGTTTGTTCTTTCGTTCTTTCTTTCTTTGACAGAGGGAGAGATCACAAGTAGGCAGAGACGCAAGCAGAGACGGAGGGGAAACAGGCTCCCCGCTGAGCGGAGAGCCCAGCTCAGGGCTCAATCCCAGGACCCCGAGATCATGACCTCAGCCAAAGGCAGAGGATCAAACACTGAGCCACCCAGGCGACCCTGTCTCATAGTTCTTGAATTTTTTCTTCTGTGTATTTTATTTTTCTCTGTACTGTAGTTTGGTTAGTTTTTGTCAAGTCTTTCTTATTTTGCCAAGATTTATTCTCTGTTAATGTATGTTGTCTATGTTTTCTACAAGAGTCTTTAGCTTATTAATTAAACTTCTTTAAAATTCCCTTTCTGATAGTTTCAGTATTTGGGAAAAGAAATATCTGGAGTCTGCTTCTGTTGATTTCTGTATCTCTTGGCGGTTCATTGGAGTTTCTGGCTTTTTTATTTGTCTTGTAATTTTTGATTGACTGGTATACATTGAGACTGAGATGAATAATATTTATGTCTGGAAATGGATACACTTACCCTTCTAATAGGCCATTAATGTGTGAGATTGAGTGGATCTTATCAGGAGTTGAACTGGTTTTTGTTGTTACAATTACCTTTATTCACTACAGGCTTTAAATTTCTCTGTGCCATCTTGTGTTCAGGGTAAGGGTGATTTTCCAGAGGGGTTTTCTCTAGCCCTGCTTCCTTCAGCTCTAGTACCTCCCTTTAGGCCTGTGCTTTGGAAAGGATCTCTCTATGCTCTTGCTTCTTCCCTAGAATTAGGCTGCTGTTGCTGTCCAGGTGGTGCTTACTCATCTAAAGGGTGGGAGAGTGTTCTTTAATGTCTTCATACAGCCTCCATCTCAGGCAGATCTGTGGCCCTGGCTGTCAGGCCCAGGCTTTCTTAGGGATCCTACTCCTTTCCTAGGGGAGTAGAAGGATTTTTCTTTAACCCTTCCCCAGACTCAGTGGATTCTTTACCTGTATCTTAGGGGCAGTAGGCTTTATTACCCATATCCTGGCCCCTCAAGGCTTTTGTTTCTTAGATGAGAAGTGATTGGGTGAGGCTTGTGCCTTTCCTGATATAAGAGAGCTCCCCTCCTCTAGGCATGCACCAGCATGGAAGGCTTTCTCTAGTCTTCTGCTCTGCCCCTATCTTTCTTGTGAGCAGCTGGGAAAGTTCATGGAGAAGAATCTGCAAGCTAATGCAAACTCTCTGGATGTCTACAGCTCTCAGGGGTTCTGGGATCTCAGGCTAGCCCACACACTGCTTCTAGCAATTTGGTAATAATTTTATCTGAATGAAGGCCTTGTCTTCCTCCTGTTGCCACCAGTAAGCCAGTGCTTAAGTTTCTCTGATCCCTTGGAGGCCCCTGTCTTCCCATAAAGTTCATGCCAGTTTCTTGCCCAGTGAACTCAGTTTTCTGATGAGTTTAAGAAAAGCTGTGATTTTGGAGGTGCCTGGGTGGTTCAGATGGTTAAGCATCCGACTCAGGTCTGGATCTCAGGTTCATGAGTTCAAGCCCTGCAGTGGGCTTCCCGTGGTGCTTGAAAATAAAAAATAAAGATAAAATAATAAAAATGAAAAGTTATGATTTTTGTAAATTATCTAGCTTTTTTCTTACTGTTAGAGTGGAGGGGGTACTCTAACTTGCTTTCTGTATTCTAGGTTTTGAACTGAATCTTAAATGGCAAGTAGGAGCTGGCATGATGAGAAATGGCAGGATATTTTGGGCAGAGGAATTTGCTCTAGCAAGATAAAAAGGCCCAAAATTGCACAAGGGCTTCATTTACAGATAGCTGGGTTTGGTTCAAATTAAAATTATTAGTAAAAGCTAAAATGATGGGCTGAGTTGTAGAAGGCCTGAATGCCCATTGGTGATGTTGGTTTGTATTCTGAAATTGTTGAGCCATAAATCCATAGCTTCAGTGGGTACTTGCCATCAAACTGGGGCGCGTGAGTGGCTCAGTGGGTTAAAGCCTCTGCCTTCAGCTCAGGTCATGATCCCAAGGTGCTGGGATCAAGGCTCTCTGCTCAGCGGGGAGCCTGCTTCCCCATCTTTATCTCTGCCTATGTCTCTGACTACTTGTGATCTCTGCCTGTAAAATAAATTTAAAAATAATAATAGCAATAATACATGGGGTGAAGTACTTGCAAAATGATTGCTTTAAGTCTTAAGTAGTAGCCAACCTATGTGTATGAGGGGGATGCTGAGTATCTAATCTGCCCGCATACTTTGCTTCCAGTCAGGTAGTGTTGGCACTGTGGACGGTCCTGAGCACTGGGAGAAAGTCTGGGACAACTGGAGGCTGCTGACAATGGCGGGGATCTTTGACTGCTGGGAGTCCCCAGAAGGAGGAGACCTCGTGTATTCCTACACCATCATCACAGTAGATTCCTGCAAAAGCTTGAATGACATTCACCCTAGGCAAGTCACAGTTCGTATCCCTGGGTCCAAAAGGGGTCAGCGGAGGGTTTGTACTCTGCTTTTAGATAAGTAACTTTTGGATCCAGTGTTTCAGTATGCACAAATTTAGAGTAGCAGTCACTTTACAAAATATAGTTATGGTCAGTTTGGCTATAATATGACATGCATTCCTAAAAGTCACTACATTATGCCAAACTGTACAGTGAAAACCCAGTAACTTATGGGAAAAGCAGACAAAACCTAAAAATATATCAGGAACATATTAAAAAGTAATAGGGACTTATTAAAAATAGTGTCACATTTGTCTACATAGATACTACATTAAATATGGCACTTTACCTTAGAAAGTTCCAGAATTTGCTGGTGGAAAATGAGTGTCAGAGAAATTGTAGCTTATAAGCTATCATGAAATGGAGAGAAGATTATGCAAAATTTGTGATGTTTTGTGGCTTTAAATCCTGGGGCATTTTTTTCTGCCTTTGAAATTTTCCTTCAGTGGGTACCTGGGTGCCTCTGGCTCCCATCATAATCTTGGGTAAAGGAAATGTTGGGGTGCCTAGTGGCTCACTTGGTTAGGTGTCTGCCTTCTGCTCCGGTCGTGGTCTCAGGGTTGTGGGATTGAGCCCCATGTAGGGCTCTCTGCTCAGCGGGGAGTCTGCTTCGTCTCACTTCCCTCTGTGCTCTTGTTGTCTCTCTCAAATAAATATTTTTTAAGATTTTATTTAATTTATTTTTTTTTAAAGATTTTATTTATTTATTTGACAGACAGAGATCACAAGTAGACAGAGAGGCAGGCAGAGAGAGAGAGGAGGAAGCAGGCTCCCCACTGAGCAGAGAGCCCTATACAGGGCTGGATCCCAGGACTCTGGAATCATGACCTGAGCCAAAGGCAGAGGCTTAAACCCACTGAGCCACCCAGGCACCCCAAGATTTTATTTATTTGAAAGAGAGAGTGAGAGCAGGCTCCCCGCTGAGCAGGGAGCCCGACATTAGGCTCATCCCAGGATCCCGAGATCATGACCTGAGCTGAAGGCAGGCACTTAACTGACTGAACCAACCAGGTGCCCCAATAAATAAAATATTAAAAAAAAAGAAGAAGAAGAAGGAAGAAAGAAAGATATGTTGCTTCAAGGCATGCATTTATAATAGATACAAATTTAATCAAAATTGAACATTTTGATCCAGCATATAGCCTCCTTCTCTACTAACTGCTGAAAATTCTTCAGCATTTTCATCCATGCTCATGTCTTCTGACACTGAAAGCTTTGGAAATTGCATCACCGTTTGAAACCACCAAGCCATCTATTACGAGCACTCAGAGGAGCCACTTCTGTGGTCTTTCAGGTCTTCATGTATAAATAATGCATTCTTTTTTTGAGAAAGCAGTTTTTTCATGTTTGTCATTCAGTCCATATGCTAAAGAATCTCATTGTTTCTGTTCCTTTAGATATGATTGATACTGACTTCATGATACTTCTTGAAGTTGTTGCAGCCATAGACATTCCTTTTATTTTCACGATGTTGTCACTGGTTCATTCCTTTATGTCTGTTGCTAAGGAGATATCACATGTTCTCTTTTTACTTTGAAGATGCTCTAATAGTTCGGGCTTCTTGTCAGTACTTAAAAATTTTCCACCTACATGCACTGCTTCACATGTTTTGAGCTA
The DNA here is from genome assembly GCF_022355385.1 of Mustela nigripes. Lineage (NCBI taxonomy): Eukaryota > Metazoa > Chordata > Mammalia > Carnivora > Mustelidae > Mustela > Mustela nigripes. Next base: position 57,272,210 of record NC_081558.1, read on the forward strand.
GATCCTGAAAAAAAAAAAAAAAAAAGCAAGCATTGGCATAATAGATTATATGTGTGTAACACTTTAACAGGTTTTGCCAGATCTGAGTGCCCTCAGAAGTGATACTTAATGTTTTGCTGAAAAGAATGTAGTGTTGCACAAAATAGGATTATCTATTTTAGCCTTGTCCTAAGCATTCTGTGTGAAATTATACTTTCATGTGATATAGTCGTGGGTTTTTTTGCTAATTTAAGATAAATTCCTGTTTCATCTAATCTAAGACACAATTGGTTGTTTTTTTTTTTTTTTTTAATAAAACATTATTTTATGCACTGCCAAGAAAATAAAGCATGGGGCACCTGGGTGGCTTAGTCAGGTAAGTGTCTACCTTTGGCTCAGGTCATGATCTCAGGGTCCTGGGATCAAGTCCTGTGTTGGGCTCCCTGCTCAGCTGGGAGCCTACTTCTCCCTCTGCAGGCCACTTCCCCTGCTTATGTGCTCATACTCTCTCTCTCTCGATCAAATAAATAACTAATTTATAAAAGAAGAAAAGTAAAATGTTCCAGTTACTTCCAACTGAACTGTAATACAATGCAGAGATGCCATTCATCAGAAAACGCTTCTGGATTTCAGAGACTAAATTTTTTTTTTTTTT